>NW_025767016.1:600000-1152843 GCF_003918875.1 Haliotis rubra
TTGACTGTCTGGGCAGCGTGTAGAGGGGGCAAGGGTCCTGAGCTGATGATGAGTCTTGCCAGCCTGCATGTGCTTGGTTCATACTTCCCCTCGTTGTAACATATACATGTTAAAGGTTAAAAGTGTTACAGCATTGCAAACAACAATAAAGCTTTCAGAATTAGAATTCTTTTCGTTCTTTGTTTTGGTTTTATTGGTGCGTGGGTGGGGTGGGGGGTTAACATGAACGTTTCTGCATAGATCTTGCAATCATATGTTTGACTGGTCCTATATCTGCCTGGCACTCAAATTGACGGACAAACTTTTAATTGTCGTTTGGAATATTTAATAATAATTTTGTAATGCAAAAAAGACCTTATGAAACCCTATTGAGACCATTTATTCCCCAATGAAGCATCAGGGCACTTGGAATCTTCAAAGAAAATATTAGACCTTGTCACGTGCCTCAAGAAGATCACAGAAACATTTGTTGTCAAGTATGAAAAAAAGAAGACATGTCAAACAGTTATCACGGCGCTGTTCATGTAATTATCATGATTAATCAAAGTTTGATAGAACCTGTTAAGTAGAAATCAAGCAATATCGCAAGTACCTACGCTCTTTACAACGTCATAATGTTACGGTACTGCACAGCGCTGTAGTCCCTTCCCCCTTCCCTGGGGCCCATCTCCATGTTCATCCCACCACCAGACCCGTGTCTAACTCCATCACTTGCCGCCAATAGTCACAGTGCGGTAATTGCAATCATATCATCTTTGAAGCATGTCCACGTTGATCATTTGGATTTATGCTCTGTGTCCATCCACCGTCTCTTTTGTTGCCTGTCACTGACATTTTTAACCATTCTGTCTTAATGAGAAGTTTCGGGAAATCATAGATGAATTGTTACCATGAAATCTATAGGGGCGGATATTTCGAATTGATTTTTCCTGGTAAATTGGCTTCCATTCATCCAGTGTACCCGTTTAACCGCATATTAAAATAAATATTATAGCTTTTTGTTGAGGTTTCGTGTGCTCTGTTAATCCAATTTCCCCTCACTGATGAAGAGAATCATGTTTCCCCACCGTGATGACTATCAAGCCATCCGCTGAAACTTAACGTGAAATCAATTCCAAAGTCCGGCTCCAAGCCGCTTCAGTTAAAACATACACTGGTGTGTTTTGTCTTTATTGGCCAACACTGCAGTGTCACAATGATACGTTAATGACACAGTATAAATCCTATTTAGTACCAAAGGTCGGTGCGACCTCTGCAATAATTATGAATACTAATTACCCATGGTGAAATGCTATGACACATGATTGACAAGTTGTACCTTTCATCGAGCGTTTTGTTTGATAAAGACGTTTTTGACTTTTTGCACCTTGTTTACTGAAATAATAGATTAAGTGCTTTGTCAAGCTAACCATGAACTAAGCTAATAATGCCTTTTGAGTGTGGTCATTATTTTCCTAATGACCACTGACGATAAGAACATGGAGGCCTTTCTAGTGAGAGGGGAGATAGTGGCCTGGAGTTGATACAGGACTGTGTTTGGCTAAAGAAAATACAACAGACTGACAAACTTGTAGAGATCACATGACGGGATGGAGTCTAAGAATGGTAAAGTGTTAGCATCCATACCCTACTCGGGAACAGAATGTTGGATATTTTCACTTCTTGATTCTTCTGTAAATAACAAATAGCAACTGCATTAACTTACAAAAGTTGTAGTTTGGTTGGTATTCCTGTGTATGTTCATCAAGTACGAATTGGGATGAGTGAGTTTAGTTTTACACCGCTTTCAGCAATATTCTATCAATATCACGGCGGGGAACACCAGAAATGGGCTTAACACATTGTCCCCATGTGGGGAATCGAACCCGGGTTTCCGTCATGACGAGCTAACGCCTTAACCACTTGGGTACCCCACCGTCCCAGCTTCAAATTGAATCAACAAAACCATTTCCGTATTCATAAGCAATCTTACTAAGTGACACGAACCGTTGTTATAGCGATGGAGTTAGCCAAAACATGTAAATTGATATCAACATCAAGATACAGTTAAGCCAGAATGGATTCTATGCCAAGAAACCAACTCTTATCCTTTGACAAAATCGTTCTCTGCACTCCAGTCTCAATGAAATGAAACACCAATCCTTAATTAACAAATCATCACAAACATTTGTTGTGAACTAATTTGAGTGTTAGATGATTATGATGAAATCTTGAATTTGTATTTACCACATGCATGTGTATTTATACATACTTCTTCTTTTTTAAATACATTAATAACGTTGCTACGACTTCAGATGCCGTTTTTCAAATATTTTTAAAGACTTATTCCCATCTGTAAACATGCAGCATGCAGATATTTATATACATATGTGCATATGTACATTGTGCCCCAGGATTGAAAATTCCTTTTCATAAATGTCAGTGATAACTTCCCACTACGCGTACACAGGGCGGGTGACGTGAGCGCCAAGCCCAGGACTGTCCGACGTGTGTGAGGTGTCGCTGTTTGGAGCTGCAGGACGCTGCGATATGTATATCCATCACAGCGACGACCGAGTCCTTCCTAGTCATCAGGCCCAGCTGTAAGCTCTGGCATTTACCCCGTGACACAGAACAAACGTCGTGACACTTGCAAAAGGACAGCGCACAGTTAATGATACAAAATTGACCAATTATTTGTAATTATTGAATCTATTGTTCTGGAAAATATGTTTGTAATACGTCGGTTCTAGCGAGCGTAGAGTGCATGCAATTCCAGACACGCAGAATATGAAACGAATTCATGTCCCTGTTGTCATCAGTGAGAGCACAATTTGAATATATACGAATATGAATGAAGCTGGAAACATGAAAATGCAATTGATCATTATTCATCCTTAGACTTACGATCCCCCTTCTTCAATGAACGTATGGAAAGATCGCAACCATTTTAGAAATCCACATGAAAAGCATTCAGATTAGGGTTGAGTCAGCAGTCTTGAATTTGCCATCCTTCTTCCTCTTACGATGTTAATTGTCTTGATAAAACTTCAATTTGAAATTGAATGGGGATGAATTCTAATACCGATTACCTATCGTTTTCAAGAAGAATTACTGAACTACATTTGTACTCGCCGATAACCCTTGTGATTCAGACTGGCGCCAACAAAATGTTGAACAAGGCTGATATTCATCTACAGTGCTTCTGCACTTACCATTAACCAATGCCAACAGGCACTCAGTACACTTGTAACAGTCGCACCATATCCATATGTTCCAACGTCTTCACTGTCTGACAAATGTATATTCATCCAAGATTTAATAACACACATTTTACCAATTGTTCTTATACCTCTAACAGACATTAGAGTACAGGTGGAATTTTTAGTTGACAGAATCTTTTCTTTTACAGGTTGATTTATGCTACTAATTATCCCGACCATTACACAAGCCTAACAATCTCCTGTAATAATTTCCAATACATCCATGTCGTGTTGTTATAAGACGATATGGCTTGATATAATAATGAATGGATTGCTAAAAGTAATCGTACGACGCGGACTTTCACAAAGAGGTAATGGTTATATGTATATTTTCTTTGCTTTCGTGTGTAAACTGACAAGTGTATCCGTTTGTATTCACGACAGAGTTGAAAAAAGACATTTGGCATATAAAACCTATATGGCATCTATTGACTATGCATGTATTCCTCTGCAGGGAGTATTCTGGTGTTTTGACATTACACCACGTTAAATGCCGTACGATGGCAGAGAACTACATCGCTTTGATGTTCTTTCATCTCAGAAAAAATTTCAGAAGCTTGAACAACAAAAAGTACTACACGACAAGTAATGTTTACGAGTGTTTCTGCTGTTGAAAATTCCTTTTGAGGCCGATAATCATACTGTTCTATAGCAGACCCGTCAAAACAATATGGACACAAGTTTGTGTGAATTATTTCTTCCTGAAATGGCTTACTCACTATGGAAGCAAGTATCGTCAATCAGCTGTTCCCCTGGCGATCAGAGATTCATTACGCCATATAACACAGATATTAGTCAAGTGAACCAGACTATGTACTGTAATTAATATCCAAATGTCAACAAGGTCTACTTTCAGAATTCACAAATAAGCAAAATATGACAATATTGTTTTCAAGTATACATTCTCTACAGACGGTCTTCAGTCCTAGCTGGCAGAATGGTTAAGTCAGCTTGAAACGATTCCTAAGCTCCGGGTACTGAGGATGGATGCAAGGTGCGCTCTTCTCTGTATCCTACATATGTCAGCATTCGGGAAGTATATATACTACCTATGAAAGGTTTAGACTCACTTAAAGCACTCACTATATGTTATGTATGTATATATGGTTACATCGAAGATGAAGTTCTCTACTAACAGATGAATTGCACAAGGATCATGCATCAAAATGCTGTAAAGCATGTGCAAATATTGTACATGTGAACAGCTGCATTTTGGTGTAAAGTTTTGTTACGAATTCGCCAATTTTCTTCATTTATTGAACTCATGACAATATTCTTTTCAACGTTACGAATTTGTTTTACAATACATCAGTTCATGTGTAAACAATACCTTTAAACAGTAAGGAATATTTTGCAAAATCTAGTTTAGAACAGTTGACTGAAGTAAGTGGCTACATTTACACTAGTGAGTCTAAACTTTTGGTGGGTAGTATAGGATGATGGGTAGTATAGGATGATGGGTAGTATAGGATGATGGGTATACTGACACAAACATATAATAACACAAGGATGAAGGAGTAAGAATATTCTATAGTCGCTGTGTTCCTCAAACTAAAGAAGCTGACGTCCATAAATCTATCGCTAATGTGTATCACTTCTAAATGCCGTCCCCACATGGGTACAATGAGTGAAGCCCATTCCTGGTTTCCCCCGTGATATTGCTGGAATATTGCTAAAAGCGGCGTAAAACCAAACTCAGTCAGTCAGTCTAAATGCCGTTCAAAGACTGTATACCAACATGTTCACTAACGCATTTGATGCTATATTTTGCAAACAAATTACATACTTACTGAAAGCCGATTGCCTTATCACGAAATTCACACAAAACCCATGTTTCTAGACTGAGGTCCCAGTGTCACCTATAGCGAATAAGTCTATGCGATTGGTTTCCTCACAAAAAAAATATATACCTGATGTTTAATTCACAAAGTAAATGTAGATACTTATCACATAAACTTCGTTTGAAACATTATATACTGAATGCAGTTATATAATGCAAATACTGCATACTTAAAATAATTAATATACTCCATACTCCCCTACGGATAAAGTATACTCCATACGTGTAGTTGTACAGGGTGGAACTCATATTCAATCATGTTTTACCATCTCATGAATATATTAGTATTCTACAAATAAAAGAATAGTTTAGAATAATTAATTTATTTTATGTAGTAAAGCTTCCCGTAAACGTTTTGCCCTTGTTTTGCACCTCTCATGACTTGCAGCTTATTCATGAATTGGCTGTATAGAATATTTCTAAATCCGTTTCAGTCCTACTTTTATGAGAAACATGGACATCCATGTATTGTACTGAACACAAGTAGTTAAGCACATTCCCATGTTGTACTGGAGTTGTACTGGAGTTGTACTGCAGCGTCTGTGAATGTATATTTATACCAGTTTCAGATTATATTATTAGTGACAATAAAAGAAACCGGCTGCTATATTTTTAATTAAGATATCATTTATTTTTGCTGATTAATTTTACACAACGAAAAACAATGAATGAAACAGAAAGTGAGGAAATCTTGTGCGAGGTGTGTTTTTGACTGAGGTACAATGTGATACACATACTGGGAACAATAAAACACTATTAAAAATAATCATTTAGTTATCTAATATTATATGTTCATGTAAATAAAATCATCGCTAGTGGTTCCTTGGTGGAATACAATACCGAACTATTGGTGTATGTTTCAACGCTAAACAGAAAAATATATTGTCCAAAGAATGACGAAACTGAACAGAGAAATGGTATCAGTGGCCGTGTATTTGCCACCCGAGGCCTGGTTGTGTTGTCGGCACGCGAGTGATCGTACCGCCAGTGACCCTACCGTTATACTACCCTTCTATAGTCTTACCTGTCCCCTCACTCCATCATCCCGGGGGTGGCAGGACCAATACCTCGCATATTTTGACAAGGTGCGCACCCAAATTGATAGTTTCCGCGGCATTGTGCTTATCATGTTACAGATTTGCCATGCGATAACGTTAGGAGTCACAGGATAGAAACGAAGAAAGGTAGAAAAGAGCGGTTATAATTCATGTTGAAGGTTCTTGATTTTCACAGGCGACCTACACTCAGCAGCATTATTAGAGAGAAGTTATCTCGCCTAAACTTACTGGCATTCGTCACGCAACAACATTTCTACAACCCGATCAGAGGGAAAAACACCCAGATTTGCTGACAATTTACCAAAACCCCGCGTGAGGCAGCTGAACCTCAATACCGTGTAATAAAGGTTTCGGTGCACGTTATAATTAAAGATGAAAAATAATAAATATCTATACTGTTATCAGAAGCACTCATGTGTAGAAGTATCCAAGGTATTATCACGATGTTGAACATCTATATGTTGTAGAATTACTTTTTTTAAACTCATGCAAAGACATTTTTCTTAAACCTTAGAGAACGCTAACTAACACATGGGTTTACAAACATTCTTAAGATATGCTTAGCCGTTATTTTTCAACAAAAAGTATGTACGAATTATATGCAAAGGAATTGGATTCTACGATCTTGTATCCATCGATGACCTCTTTGAAATAAATTAAAACTAATAAGAATACAATTCAAAACGTCTTTTTAATTTTATGTGTTAGTTAAAAGTCCGTGAATTACTAGTATTTGTCAGTTTTTGCAAAAAGGATTTCAAGTTATTGACTTTTGAAAGTAGAAAACATAATTAATATATTTTTTTAAAAGCCTGATAATTCAGTTTCTATTCAGAACAAAACGCAAACTCCTATTGCATGGAGGCCCTGCTTACCTTTCTTGAAGTACAAAGTTACTGTTTTCAACATGAAAGTTTATCATTGTATTATGTCGAAAATAATATTTTTAAATCTATTATAATTCATATGCTTCAAATCTTTTTTTTCGAAAATCATGGAGAGGCCAAAGAAACTCCACCAAACCGATATGCAATTTATGTTCAATTATATTATGGGCAATATAAATATTTCATTATCATGCACTCGTTATCAGGTCTATATGTTGATTCAGCACCAGACTGTTATAATACGCATTTAACTACCATCGCGTACAATATATTAAACTATTCCCAAGATGTTTTGGAAATTATAGAGGCCAATAAAGCCTATAATTTTTTCTTCCTCTAATAACGAAGAAATAATGAAGTGAAATTGATAACTGTCATGGCTGTGTGTTTAACCACTCCCCAAAGGCCTGTCCTCAAAGTCCGAGGGTGTGAAGTCGTCAGAGCACCCTCGCAGCACCGAATCACGTGGTACACCAATATCTCCTGGTTAGGAAATCAAGGAATGAGTACACCATGTATTAGTACACCTGTGTATCAGTACACCACTGGGCACTACACTGCCTCATCACACGACACATCACTGGCATAATTATTATTTAATCCAGAGGAATCCATTTTTTAAATCACAGGTTAATATTCCAAATCCAATGTTTTTGCCAGGTGAGATTTTTAACACAATTATCTCACACATTTCCAATATTTGTGAATGCTGAGAAATATTCTCTCCTCCATAGTATCACAAAGGCGAGTAAGCAACTCCCTTGGTTCCAGTACTCCGTGCTCCGACGCTGGACAATAGCAGCTCAAATACATGTGCTTTTAAGACAGAAGAAAATATCGCACTAACGTCACTAGGAGGTTGAAGTCGATGAAGATAGTAATTTTAACGTCCCGACACCAATTTTGTTCATTATCTGTCTTCGTTTCCCTGGTTATAAACGAAATATTGAGTCGACTAAAAGAGGTATAATCACCCCAATGCGCCATTATGTGTGATAATGCTTTACTTGTGTAGCATTGGGACATCCGGAGAAATCTAGCGCCAGCCAAAAAATTACTTATAATCTACTATCATTTTATTTAATTCCTAACATTAACGAGGCATTAATATGCTGTGATTTTATTTAATTTGAAACAGTAGAGAGCGGGAGCCCTGAGAGCTTGGCTAAAAATCTATAATTCGTATCAATTACACCACGATAGGCGAAGCAATCAGTTCTTACCAATCCATACTCTGCAAAAACTAGCAATGGCTTTGATAGATAGTTAATAGTCTGATGTGCTTACGTCGCTGTGAAAATTGCAATTAGTACGCACTCATTAACATCGTCTCCATGGTATCAAAACACTATAATTTCGCTGTTACTAGAGTAATTATTCATCCGATTATTGCAAGATGGTCATGCAAATTGAAGTCTTTTCTATCTCATAAAAATGCATGTAAAGTGGGCGAAGGGGAACAATTGTCGTGATCGGCATTGCCATTCGCGTTATGGAAATATATATGTAGATATAATAGACTCGGAGACTATGAAAGTGCCGCGGGCGGTTTATCTGCAATAATCTAACCAGAGCTATACGCAAAAAACACCAGGGAACGCCAAAAGCAAGCCAATAGAAGGCCCAATTGTCAATGCTGGGGCTATTATCTATAATCAGGGCCGGGAAATTGTGCAGATGAAATTATCGTAATTTACTGGACAATTTTCTATAATTTACATGCTGAGACTAAACGGCTTTTAGGATTAGATCCCGTCCAACTCTCGTAACTGCGATTTGTATGTGTCGCTTGGCAAATGTTAAAGATGGCAGCCTAACTGGAGATGGGGCCAAGGTCTTCGGATGACATTTACTATGCTAAATGATATGAAATGTACACTGGTGGTCGGCACAGGGAGAATGTTTACTAGATTCCACAGGTTGTATCTGGACCAGATCTCTACGAGACAGACCCACACTCCCCTATCAGGGTCAATCCTGTCGAACTAATATGACTGGACTAGTCCCCAATTCGCTTCTGTGTGGGATATGTAGAAATGTGACTGTAATTCAACCGCGTGGTGAATTGTCTCCATCATTCTCCTGTAATGAAGAAGGGCTTGTGTTTCAATAAATGTGGACGATTTTCGAGGGGTTGCTTGCTTCCACTGCTGACACAGTATGTTATTTTTTAAATGTAAAGTCTCCTCCGTCACCTATCACGTTGACTGATGACACCTTGACAACAGACGTAAAATTATCACAATTACCATGACGGTCAAACCACTATCAATAATCGCGCACGTCCACCAACCTATTACGTGCAAACCTACTTGTGAAATCAAGAAAATTAATATATTTTCAAAAGTAATGTCACATAGAAACAATTATACACTTGCCAACCATGTTTTTGTATGCGTGGATCCAGGGTACATGTTCCTGGTTCATACATACGTGTCACTTGTAGTGGGCAGTGTGCGAACTAGTTTCCAAATTTCGCCTGCAAGTTACTAGCCCACCAAATAATTCACTAGCCCAACATTTGAATGTGGACACGGATTCCATCATTTAGCTGCTAACATAATGAACATTTTGCATGATTTAAAGTGTATTATAACTCAATAAGTCGGAGAGAGTGATATATTTACAAAATGACCTTATGCAAATTTACTAGCCAGTTGGACCGGTGACTGTGGAGATTTACTGGCCCGACTGGAATTTTACTAGCCACATACTAGCGGGCCAGTGGCTATTTCGCACAGTGGCTGAGTATACAACACCACACGCTGCTGGCACCTAGCGTCTCGTGGCTATAGTGTAATAGCAGTTACATAAAATCAGCCTTTAGTTTCCACGAATAAATCTCTGTTACCGTCAGTGAACGTCATCCAATGACTGCTTCGTGTGTTCCAACGTCGATGAGTTGATGCAGTACCCGGATGTTAAAGATACGTGCAGTTGTTATGTCTTTGATATACGTTATAAGTTGTTCACTGGTCACGAGGAGGGCATGGATTGATGTACCCTTGATGTTTGTTTATGTTCCCTGAGCCCGAAGGGGAACATAAACAAACATCGAGGGTACATCAACCCATGGGCCCCGAGGGACCAGTGAACAACGTATTTATCTTACCGAACACCTTAATGTTAATTTTGAATTGTTTGAAGCACGGGTACAAATCTTTTTGTAGCCATCGCTAGATTTTGCTGACAAGAAAAACAGATTTAGAGCTATCTCCCTTCCATCGATTTGCATTCGCAAAACATCGGTAATTTCCGTACAACATACGTGATTCAACTTAATTCGAGATAAAGAATTACTACCACGAAGTACCAAATGAGTTGCCATTGACAGCGGGGTACATTGAAATGTTACTCGCTTGTAAGCGGGGTACATTGAAAATAATAGAAGAGCGCTCAGCCAATCAGAAAGCGACATTTATGTGTGAGGTAAGATAAACAATAATACTGAACTTCGGAAAACAATTCTTTATCCGACTCAAATAACGCTAGAACTCGTTTCTCGTTTCCGGTGTGTTTTAGTTTTGTTTCAGGATTCTTTCTATTTTTATACCGAGATGATACAACTGTGCAAAGTACTTTATTTGTGTACAAAATAATCTACGTCGACATGTTGTTGACATTGTCGGAGGAAAATGGTCTCAAGATGGTGTCCTGGAAATGCGAATGTTGCGGTTGTTCCGGAACAAGTTCAAATTTTGGTACGTTCATATGGCTGAAACTAAGTGATCTTTCTTACTTGAGGCATACATACACGCATTGCTTATCTAAACAGAAAAGAACTAAGTAGGTCAATGAGTTTTGTTCCACGCTTTGTATTGTTGTTGGCACTGTTGCTTGTGTCCGTATGAGCATGCCAATATCTAAATGTCTAAAACATTCATGTTTTATATTTATTACATATGTAATCGACTCCTTAAACTGCAGTTTTTGGAATTAAGAAAGTCTAATTATCATACACAGGTTCTTGGGGGTTACACGTACAGATGAAGATGGCCGTTTCCTGGATCGCTGAAACACTCTGGAAGCAACTTCGAAAGTGACATCAACTTCACACGTACACATGGAGATATTGTGTTGTTTTTATGGCCAGTTTGTGTCACAAAGATTCCAATACTATTACGGGTATGTTATTGTCGTTGTTCATGACTCCAGATGATGTGCAGATGCGTACATAACCTTATGATGTAACATGATTTTAAACATCATTCCCCTGGGAAGACATGACAGTGGTGACTCTACGTCAAGCTGAAAGCCGCCCTGAGACATCAAGGTCGACCCTCTAAGCTCCTGATACCATCATACGATGAAAAACACGTTCACACTACTGACGACCCTATCATCAACCCAGGAAGAATATTGGAAACTGGAAATGCTCAGTATATTGCACGGATACAATTCTACTTCTATAGATACATTTAACCTATTTTTTACACGAGCAACATCGACGTCCTGAAGTTTTGACTGATAAGAATAATTTTGGTATTTTTTATTTTCTAATTTTGTCATTTATAAATGAGGAGGACTAAATTAACATAGCTATAAGGCTTCCGCTCGTTGTGTTATCTAAAACGTACCATCAATTGGGGTCTGGCGAATCAAGGACGGAATAAGTGACTGATTAATATTTTGGGCACTTTTTTCTTCCGAAACTATCAATGTTTAGAGAGAAGTCTTGCCCAGAACACACTGCCATACATTGTGGCACCCATGTTTTGGCTATTTTGTTGCGTTTTCAGCCAATAACACACTACAAGTACTAATCGATATCACTCCCAAACACTGTTGAGTGTAATACCTCCAAGCCGTTCGTACAACAATCATTTCAGAATGAAAGTAAAAGGGATGTATAAAAATTCAAATTGACATGTTAGAAGTTTTACTTAACTTGAAACATGAACTTTTAAGCGTTTTGTAAATTATTAATACAGTTTTAATTGCATCAGTTCCTATCGGTTATATACCTGTGAACGCCTGTGTATAGTTTCGGCATGTGAAGAGTAAATATATGTAAAAATCAAAATAAAATGAATATCTAAAGGTAAAAAAATCACGGCGGGGACACCAGAAATGGGCTTCACACATTGTACCCATGTTGGAAATCGAACTGCCCAATAAAGATAAGTAGGGTGAACATAATATTATTGAAAATCAGTATAATATGTCAAATACAATAAACTACGATAACGAACACATCTATAACGAACTGACCAATATCACGAACTGTATTTTTTGGCCACTAACTGTATATTGTAGTCGATATACATATAACGAACTTCGGTTATAACGAACTTTATGTTGTCGTCTCTTTTACTTCGTTATAGCCATAGGTTACTGTAACTTCTTGATGTCTCATTCAATTTGTTCTAAAACGGTTTGTGACATTATTTTTACTTTATTTTTTGTAAACGAATAGGAAGAAACTTATCACGCCCTATATTATTAATACATATGCGTTTTTATCAAACAGTTACTGATTGTAACATTAAAAGAGAAATGCTCTTCAAGGACGTTCTTGATCCTGAACAGTTCATTGCTAAAACTGTATTTAATGAAAGGATAATGGTCACAACAGTGACACCCGTTACAGGATAAACGAGTTCACAGACAGACACCCTACATAGTTTCAGTTTCAGCGTTAGTGAATGAGTTTGATGCCGCTTTCAAACGTATGCCAGCTACATCACGGTGGGATATTGGCTGAATCCTGTAAGTGATTCAGGTCTCAGGTGCTTGTTTGGAAGCAAGGGTTTGGTGCTTGCCAACCTGAAAACATAATCAAGGCGAAATTGGTAGTTCCAAACATGCCCAAGCGACGCCCTTGACCACACGACGTGACTGGACCACCCGTGTCCCCATTAGTGAAAGATGCTAAATTGTATCAAAGTGTACATAGCAGAAGAGTTTCGGGCGAAAGGTTAAAGTGTATAACTGCGTGACTGATTGTAAGCTAACCATGACATATGATGGAGAATGAGGTTACAGTGAACGAATCTATTCATATCAGTTTGTGTCTTGGTGAAAGAGGATATAGTGAACGAATGTACACATATCAGTTTGTGGTTTGGTAAAAGAAGATTTAGTGAACGAATCTACGCATATCAGTTTGTGTCTTGGTGAAAGAAGTTACAGTCTTGGTGAAAGAAGTTACAACGAATGAATGAGTTTGTGTCTTGGTGAAAGAAGTTACAGTGAATGAATCTATACATATCAGTTTGTGGTTTGGTAAAAGAGGATATAGTGAACGAATCTACGCATTTATCGGTTTGTGTCTTGGTAAAAGAAACCCGTGAAGATCCGGGGTAGAATAGGTCTTCAGCAACCCATGCGTGCCACAAAAGGCGACTATGCTTGTCGTAAAAGGCTACTAACGGGATCGGGTGGTCAGGCTCGCTGACTTGGTTGACACATGTCATCGGTTCCCAATTGCGCACATCGATGCTCATGCTGTTGATCACTGGACTTAATGGTCCAGACTCGATTATTTATGTCTATGCAATACAAGGAAGTGGATACTTTTAGATAACAGAGACGTAGCAAGGTCCCGACGTCGAGTCTCCTGACTCTCAGTCCAATCTCTCTCAACCTGTTCCGTACAGTTTGACCGGATATCCTCCGAAGTCCAGGCACCCTGGCTGCTGTGCTCTTCTCACCCGTGGCAGTACCATCACGCAAATGTAGTACCCGGATATACCGATCTTGGGCTGCAGTGGTGACTCGAGGTCTGCCTGTACGGGGACGGTCATTTGTTATACCTGTTTGGTTGTAACGAGTTGTAAGCCGTGATATCGTGCTCAGACTAACATTCAGACGCCTGGCAACAGAAGATTGGTAATCCGTAGCGGGCATTCTTTCAAAGGCGATGTTCCATGTCGCAACGTCAAGACGTGGCGTAGTGATTTGACCTTGAAACTCCTTCAAAACGAATGCCGATTTCCGAAAGTAATTTTTTATAGCCAGACAGTGCATGCTCTTTGCTGCACAATTTCAACTGGAAGGTGATATTTGTTGCGTTGTGGCGATGCGTTTGTAATCCTTGTAAGAAATTTCATCAAAATCGATATTTTCAGGTAAAGTCGATGTTTACTTGTGCGATTGTGTAAAATCATGTTATCAACACGTGTGTTACATATTTTGACGATTGATTTAACTCAATAGATAATTAATAGATTTTAAAAAATACAAAACGCCTATGCGTTTCTTTTTGGGGATAGTATAGATTTCTGCATCTTTCCTGGCCTGGTCAAACCTAGATGTTTTACAGGGACTTATGCTACAACTTTAATTTGCGTAGCTCTGTGACAAGTGATGCCACGTGTATTGAGGCTCCTGGTCACGTGGCCACACCAACAAATGTCGTGTTGTTTGTTATGTGGTGATAATTCGTCCTAAACTGTATCTCACCAACTTCCTCCAAAACAATGCACTCTGTTTTTATTTGTTTCCGAATATAAACTGCTGATGAAGTTAAACATCTCAATTATCTCGTTAGTGTGGTCATCATCAACCTGGTCTCTGGACACAATGAGAGGCAGGTGGCACGAGCTGGACAGCGGTCAGTTTGTACATGATGAACAGAAGGTGGACATTGATGAGGTGTGCCTTCACGTCCCGGTCAATAGAAAGGCAGACACAGTACTTGATTACCCGAGAGTTTCAGAAGACCAATTATCGGCCCGCTATATGTAATTGATAATGATAACTAGCTAGTTGCTTGATCTGATTGCTGTAGGAGAGTGCGGCAAAGTTCGTGACATCGGGTACGTAGTGTATGGAGACGTTGTAATCACGCAACCAGCGACAATGGCAGATCCAGTGTCTGTTGAGTGCCAGGAATGCGTACAGTAAAACAGATCAAAGAACGTGGACAGATCACTTTCTGGAAAGTCGTCAGCGTCGACTGGATAGACAAAGCCATAGGCGTAATAACGTATGGCACACTGCAGACGAAGCTGGGATATTAACAGACACAATTTTCACCAAATCACAAACTCTGATCGCAGAAAAACTGTGAAAGGCAGTCAATTATCCACATGTGGTGTAACGTGACCGCCGCCAGCGTTGCCGACGGCGAGGTGTGTGGATGCGGACCACGGCTTTTCCTACCACAATCTACCCATGTCAGCGAGAAAACCAGAACTCATTTCACTTTTACGCTGGGATAAAAGACCCGGTCGACACCTATGCCCTCGCCCGACTCCCGTCGTAAGAAGATCCCCCCTCGGCCCTCCCCCACGGTCTCACTGTCGCCGACATGGCGTAAGCGGCATTGCCAGCCATTCAAGTCTCTATCGCAGCGTTCTCGCCTCCTCGCTGCCGATACGCCCCAACTCCCGACCAGAAAAGCAGACCTACCGACTTACGCAATGGTGACAATGTCCGCATTCAGGACCGTTGTTGAGATTACGCTGCGACACAAGAAAGTGTGAAACTGTTATAAATCCGCCGGGGTGTTTACTGGATGCGTCACGTGACTTTGTAAGACATAAGCTAGAATTAAATCTGAAGGGTTCAGGGAGTGTTTATGTTTGTTTTAAGTTTTGTTGAGGCCAGATGGCCACTGTGTAACTTAAACAAGGGCACACCCCGGCCTGTGAGTGTGTGCGTGCGTGTGGGGGAACACAACTGCCAGAAACAGACCCTACGCCCGCCTCATGCACACACAGACATATGGAAACTCTTCAGTTTTAGTCGTATTTGTCTTAAAGACATGCTGGAACCGTTGAGGTGTCCACATTAAGGAAGCAGAGCAAGTACACATGCACCAACATAATCTCCCACCGATGTAATCTAGATCAGTGTACTGTTTCCAAGTTCCCAGAACGTGAGCGACAGCGCACATATAACATATGCCTGAAATAGTTTAGAAGACGTTCCATTCATACTCTTCAAGAAAAGTAAGGGATACTCAGATATTAATTAGATTTTCCAAAACTGTAAGAAGTATATAATCATATGTGTGAAGTCGTGAATGGATTGTAAAGTGTGGGAACTGCGTATGGTATACATGTACACACAACGCACCTGCCAACAGATCAATACGTAGGCCTCAATAACTTTATTGAATTTTGGCCGATAGGTGGATAGGTTCGCCTTGATTCTCACCGTTCTAAAATGTTTTCTAATGTTTACATGTATATATCAGTCTATCGTTTTATCGATTGCAAAATGAAAATCAGCATCATAGACATGTGTTCGTTTTGACAGGTAGCGTTCAAGACATGTGTCAGAAGGGCAGCAACATTGCATGCCAGTAGTACCATTGCGTCCCGTGTGTTGAGGCGTAAAACTAGCATAAGTAGACAATATAGACGCTTTGATTATTATGTCTTCTTTTGTATAAGTAAACGATATTTTGTTGGATTACAAGAAAACCGAGAATTTGTTGATGGTAGTGTCTGTACTGTTTGTGACGGTAGTTGTGTTCCTATCACATACCCACATGGCATAATCATAAGTCTATTTACAAACAAATTCTGAACGATAATTACCAAACCATGTTTGTTATTCTCACAATGTATACAACTTCCTAATTATAGCAGAATGGCCTTCGACAGACGTTTTGACGCGGTGACATCAGATATACGGCACCACTTCACGGGAACCTCGTAATCCATGTCAAACTGTGATTATTATCAAACCGATTCTATCTGCACTAAATTGGTTAATTCAATCAAATCAAGTCGTCTCACGACACCTCCGTCAAGTAGGATGCCCCCAGAGGATGCCTGAAGACGCCGACCGTAGGTGTGCGCCACCAACTAGTTAATTACCCGTGCCTAATGTGTGAGAATCTTCACCTGTGCCATTGACTACACTACAGAACATATTGCTTGAGTTGTCTATACACTTGCCCTGACTGCTGACAACATGCAGTGGGATTAGTTAAGTACAGCCTGCATTACGCTGATAGCAATTACAGCGCCTGACGGCTATATTACCTGCCCGATAGTTGTGCTTCACTAGCAATCAGGTCATCAACATCTTGCACAGACTAATTACACTACTATAATCTGCAAATATAAACATAAATATAAAGTTTTAAAATCAACAAAATTTTAATTAATATTTGAAATCATAAAAAAATATTTCCAGTAATTATAAATTTTGAAAATGCACAAACCCGTTACGTATTAATATTTTGTCTGCAGACCTTGTTCATCGAGAATTTATTGTTTGCTTCCTTGTTTATCTGGAAATGATCACTCAGCCATGAAATTACTTTTCATTAATATTTTACGCCGATATGATTTTTAGTTTTATGTAAGAGGTTTCAACTTTAAAAAATCCAAAGCAGGTTACTACCGGCATATTGCTGATCAATGTGTATATTGTTTGCAGGACCGTCTTGTAGTAAATGGGTTACAACTATGCCTTTTAGATGAAGGAAACACGAAGTATATGAATGTATACATTGTTTGCAGGACCGTCTTGTAGTAAATGGGTTACAACTATGCCTTTTAGATGAAGGAAACACGAAGTATATGAATGTATACATTGTTTGCAGGACCGTCTTGTAGTAAATGGATTACAACTATGCCTTTTAGATAAATGAAACATGTAGTATATGAATGTATACGTTGTTTGCAGGACCGTCTTGTAGTAAATGGGTTACAACTATGCCTTTTAGATGAAGGAAACACGAAGTATATGAATGTATACATTGTTTGCAGGACCGTCTTGTAGTAAATGGGTTACAACTATGCCTTTTAGATGAAGGAAACACGAAGTATATGAATGTATACATTGTTTGCAGGACCGTCTTGTAGTAAATGGATTACAACTATGCCTTTTAGATAAATGAAACATGTAGTATATGAATGTATACGTTGTTTGCAGGACCGTCTTGTAGTAAATGGATTACAACTATGCCTTTTAGATGAAGGAAACACGTAGTATATGAATGTATACATTGTTTGCAGGACGGTTACAACTATGCCTTTTAGATGAAGGAAACACGAAGTACATGAATGTATACATTGTTTGCAGGACCGTCTTGTAGTAAATGGGTTACAACTATGCCTTTTAGATGAAGGAAACACGTAGTATATGAATGTATACGTTGTTTGCAGGACCGTCTTGTAGTAAATGGGTTACAACTATGCCTTTTAGATGAAGGAAACACGTAGCACTAGTATATGAATGTATACATTGTTTGCAGGACCGTCTTGTAGTAAATGGGTTACAACTATGCCTTTTAGATGAAGGAAACACGTAGTATATGAATGTATACCACCAGTGAGTAGGAGAAGTCCCGTCGATCAATATGTCTCTTTTGGGGGCAGTATCACAAATCCTGTCTGTCAGCATTGTAACAGTAGGAAATTTCCCAGTTTTTTTTGTTTTGGGTTGATATTTTTGTTCGTTGTATTTTGTTCGTTGCAGCACTCGGCAATACTCCGGCTATATGACGGCAGTCTGTAAATTGTAAACCGAGTCTGGGCCACGCAATCCAGTGATCAAGATCAAATGCATCGATCTCTGAAAATTGAAAATGATGACATGTGTCAACCAAGTCAGCGTGTTTGACCAACCGAACGCCTCAGTCTCTTACGACAAGCATGATTTGCCGAGGACCCATTCTAACGTTCATCTTCACCGATTAAATATTCCAGTCAATCAGAGCTGATTTAGATATTCCGTCACTCAGTATTGGCGCAGTAAGAAATATCGCGTGAGGAGGTCGATATGTATATACAGGCAATATTTGCTTCTGGTCATGACTGTCAGATAAACGTGAAAATAGCTACTTTTGATACACTTCGTAATACGCAGAAATTCTGCAATTCGTATAGTCACTGGAATAACGTATGCCTTGTTTTCCGAATTAATACTGTGATGGCTTATAGTTATTAGACAAATAGATCTTCCTCTATCAGTGAAGCAACTGTGTGAAAGTATGAAAGAAAATTAAGCTTTAATTGAACTACATCAGTGATATATGTTTTCATATCCCTTTTACCATAATTGAAATCACACAGATATAAGCCTAAATCTCTCAAATCTGGTTACAAGCAATGGCACCGGATGTTCACAGAGCAGATCCTCGAGTCCTGCATTAACACAACAGTGGAGATAGCAGGGGTTACATATATATATATATAAATAAATGTTTCAAAGAAGTGGGAGGTGACAACATGTTACATTGTTAGTGTTAGTGGATAAATGCCTAAATAAAGCGTAATTTCAATAATCATAAAAAGTAACCTTTGTCATCAACACATGCCAAGGCATGTCAACTGTTCATTTGAAAGAAGAAGGAACTGATGCGTTAAATTGTCCGACACATACCATATACCAACAAAATAATATTTAGTAAAATACGACACATGGATCAAAGCATGAGTTTGTGATGATGGATAGGGGTCACACAGTTGAGACATCTACGGTATTCTAACAGAAATGAACTTGTTTTTTTCCTGAATTGCGCAAATGCAGGCAGATCCTTAGTTTTGAGAATCCACCCAATAATTCCATTTGTCTCAAAACACCTGTAAATATATTTAAACGTCTTCCTTGAGCGTGTGACGGTCTGTTGTGAGTCAGGTGGAACATTTACTGGACGTACAGGAATGTTTGCTTATGGCGCAAGCAAAATACAGCTTTAAATAATCAATTAGTAGGTACGTGTTCCAATCCCAATATGATCGGTGATTACCAATCACACGTTCAGCAAGTCCAACATTGTGATAATTCGACCCCATGATATGTTTATCGACAAACAATGGTCACTGTCATAGCAGCCACTATCGTATACACGAGCTTTCACGCTTTATTATTTAATTTGTACCAACAAATATTCGACTATCCCCATACCCCCAAATACGCGAACCCTCAAACCAATGTTACTGGGCACCATTGGATGCCCAAACACCACACCACCTATACTGGTCAACACTATACTATTTCCTATACACCCTATACAATCCTACATAGAACAACCATACTGGTCAACACTATACTATTTCATATACACCCTATACAATCCTATATAGAACAACCATATATTGGAAACCTCGATACAGTATATAGCCAACTTCAAAAGATGCAGCGGTTAAATCTCAGAAACATTTTGTGTACTCTCGACGTCAGTTAACTGATCAGGGTGTTCCTGCTAATCCGACGTTCTCTGACCACTAAAAATGGTACGGTGAGTTTTACAAACAGCGAATTTTAAAACATTCAATATTGTCGCAAGAGAATAACCGGTCTCAGTTGTCCACCCAAACAAAATTTATAAAAAATCGAAATAGCTGCGAAATTCATTTGAAAGTATTTTTTTACTGAAAACCAGTACGACACCAGGTGTTCGAGGAAAGGGTAAGCGTGTCATGCCAAAAGAAGAGTTTTGCTGGTTGGACCAATGAACTAACAATTTGATATATCTTCCATTTTCACAACTACTAATCAAGCATGCTTATCAGCAGGTAAAGCTTTCTATCTCCATGACAAAACAACCTGTACAGATTCTTTGCCGTCCGTTCCTCTGTAATAGAGTTGACAGTATGAAGTTGGTAATACAACCACGTGCGTGATGGATGAAGCTGCTACTCAACTGTCTCCAGTTCGCCATTGTACCACACAGTCGGTAGTGATTTAGTTACCGAGAACATAGAACATTTGACAACACACTGCACAAGCAAACGGCACAGGAGATGTGCTTAAAAAATAATTTTTCGGTATCTATAACCGAAAGTAATGTTTTTTTCTGTATCTCATCTCAGCTGATGTGATAACGGCCCCTACAACCCAGCTCGCCGGCACATAATGTGCATTCAATACACCCATATCTCGTGCAGTGGCGCGAGATAACGCACGTGCTGCGCATAAAATCACATGGTCCGATCTTGATATCAGTAAATGGGTGCAGCTAAAAGTGGAAATAAAGCGACTGGATACCGCAGTCGTGTGCAGAAACCTCATCAATCACAGTGGAGGAAACACCCGCGGCTCGGCTCAACTCGGGTGTGACGAAAACAGCCGAAACTACGACGGACATCAACGAACACGTCAGAAAGGGCTAAGCAGTCCGGAAGCTGTGTTAAATGGAAAATATCGACGCAGACGACATTATGCGTAGGGGGAAACAAAATATGGCCAACCGGAAGTGATACATTCGATAAATGCCGCCATTGCATCGATGTAGCTAACAGATACGCTGTGTTCGGGAACATTCTGATCCAAATGTTGATATAGTTTCAAGCTCTGTTGAATTCTGACGGTTACAGAACAAATTGCTGTCAAACGAAGGAAGGTGTATCATGTTGTACACAAATGGCACAACCGACTGCTATTAATTGATACGGGGTGTTCTGAAAATGCAAGACGATAAACACTTTGACGTAAATTAATAGCTATCTGTTTCTTCTCCACTCGTTAATTGCGCCATTTTCCGACAGATACACAGAAACGCTGTTACTCTCTCATTCCAGTGTTTCCAACCCGACGTGGGATTCCCTGCTACTTGTGCATCTCGTGGTCTCGCCTTGGACAATTGTTTCCCTGAAGCTGTGGCCATGTGGAGTACCCGTATGTCTGAAGTTGTCGACACGTAGGGCACCCGTATCGCTAAAGCTGTCACGTCGAGTGCCAGTATTCCTGAAGCTGTCGTCACTTAGCGTACCCGTATCCCCGGTGCTGTCGTCACGTAGGGTTCCCGTATCCCCGGACCTGTCGTCACGTAGGGTACCCGTATCCCTGAAGCTGTCGTCACTTAGGGTACCTGTATCCCTGAAGCTGTCGTCACTTAGGGTACCCGTATCCCCGAAGCTGTCGTCACTTAGGGTACCCGTATCCCTGAAGCTGTCGTCACTTAGGGTACCCGTATCCCTGAAGCTGTCGTCACTTAGGGTACCCGTTAGGGCTGTGCAATATTACCGGTAAACCGGTATATACCGGTATAGTATCTCGCGATACGATTATCGCGATATGGTTCACATTCTACAATATATTGGGCCATCCAAAGTTAGCTCCATTTAAATTATCTGCCCTTGATTTCCATAGCAAACAAGTGTGCTCTTAAAGTGCCGAATACACTTTTATTTCTGTTGGTTTCATGTAACATTTCACAAGTGGAAGTGTCATTATAAGTGGCTCCAAAATTGCCAAATAGTCTACCAAATACTTGAGGAATTAAGTGGCCTCAAATGGACCAATTTGAATTTAAACTTATTAGTAGAGCATTTTGTTATTTTTTTTTGTTTCATAATGGGGTATATGATATTAATTCGTAGAAAAATTGTAGGACATTATAATGACATTCCAGTCAAGGATCTTAGCTATTCGAGGTCACATGCGATGTTAATCTCAAGTAGTTCAACTAAATCTTGTTTTTGTTTCATTTGGCAATAGTTCATGTTAACACATTGAATCTGAATGAATCACATACAGTAACAATAATTACATACTGAACTGAAGTGCATTCTGTTTAAGCAAACAACACTGACTATGAAAATCATGTTATATATTACCTTTATCATTATGTTCGCAAAACGTTGGTGTAATATTGGGGACGGGGAGCCTGAAAGTATGGTGTAACATTGACAACAACTCAGTGAAACCTGCAAACCGACAAAGATTACCTGTACAAACACTTATACACAATTCAAGTGATTATCAAAATTAATATGTTTACAAAATACTATTATTCAATTATTTATACACGTCTACGAAATCACCGTCTACGAACCAGTCTGGGCTACGAATCCACCCCGTCTACGAACTTGTTCAGTCTACGAAACAACGTCTCCCACTGAGGCTATGATGTCGCACACAGAGAGCTATTATGAATTTATGATGTACGCACTTGGGCAGAAACCTCCCAGTCAATATATCACAATATATATTGCAATATCTCTTACATTATTGCATTATATCGCAATATGAAAATCAGGGCAATATCCAGCCTTAGTACCCGTATCCCAGAAGCTGTCGTCACTTAGGGTACCCGTATCCCTGAAGCTGTCGTCACTTAGGGTACCCGTATCCCAGAAGCTATCGTCACTTAGGGTACCCATATGCCAGAAGCTGTCGTCACTTAGGGTACCGTATCCCAGAAGCTGTCGTCACTTAGAGTACCCGTATCACCGGAGCTGTCGTCACTTAGGGTACCCGTATCCCCGGAGCTGTCGTCACGTATGGTATCCGTATCCCAGAAGCTGTCGTTGCGTAGGGTACCCGTATCCCAGAAGCTGTCGTCGCGTAGGGTACAAATGGTCTATTTTAATGTGCATATGGCGTCAAAAGTGGAAAATTGATACTTGCCTTACCTTCCAAAGATTCATCCACTTGAACTAGACCTTAAAGAGACCAGTGTAACTGCCCCATCAGTTTCACATTTAGTTATAAACGGGCAAAGTTTCCTCAAAACAGTAAGACAAGAGTTGTGACTTCAACCTTCCATAAGTCAACCGTCGCTTCACATCAAGCAATGTACTTGATGTATCGTATATATATGATATAGTACCACTGACAATCATTTGTCAGAGATGCCGTTTCATAATGGGATTGTTGTCAGTGGAGGGTGGGCGACCACCACTGCCGTTGTTTAGTCAGTGATACCTCGCTTATCCGGGCCCCAGATATTCGGACACCTCGTCTACCGGGCGATATGTACGTAACACGAAATCGGACAATATGTATTATCTTACCTCACACATAAATGTCGCTTTCTGAATGGCTGAGCGCTCTTCTGTTATTTCCAATGTACCCCGCTTACAAGCGAGTAACATTTCAATGTACCCCGCTGTCAATGGCAACTCATTTGGTACTTCGTGGTAGTAATTCTTTATCTCGAATAACATTGAATAACACGTATGATGTACGGAAAGGGAAATACAATGTAACTCTAAATCTGTTTTTTCTTGTCAGCAAAATCTAGCGATGGCTACAAAAAGATTTGTACCCGTGCTTCAAACAATTCAAAATTAACATTAAGGTGTTCGGTAAGATAAATACGTTGTTCACTGGTCCCTCGGGGCCCATGGGTTGATGTACCCCTTCGGGCTCAGTGAACATAAACAAACATCAAGGGTACATCAACCCATGCCCCCCTCGTGACCAGTGAACAACTTATAATGTATGCCTCATCTTTTCAGAAATCTGGTTTCCAGATCGGGACTGCAAATTTCAGTTTCAGCAATAACAAAAGATAAAAAAACATTTCCATAGTCTTAAGATGTGTGTTAAAGGCAGAGTCCGCGGTACTATTCCGACTATAACATAGGAATGTGATTATGAATCACTATGAAATAGCACTGATGACGGGTGTTCCAGTGTCTAAGTTTCTCGAGGTACGCAGTGAGATGTAATGTCATTATGACAGTGGGGTGACAGGAACACTTACCATACAGACGCGTCGAACTTTCCAAAGTTATACTGCTTCTGCTTGTTTAAGTTGTTAAACAGCAGTTTAGGTTGTGTAATGTTAACTTCAATATACCACGTTATTGGCAACTTAGTGTAGACAATGTGTCCACGGTGCCTTCGAAATGTCTACTATTTGGAGATCTCTACGGGGGTAATATGTACATATGATTAATGTGTTTCATCTTCTTTTCATAAATGGTAAATGAGCTATAATGTCTTTTATCGTTCTTTGATGGTTTGTTTTCTTTCGTTATCGATCTATTGCACCTGAATCCCCGTTCCCCCCAGACCGTCTAGCGCTGGGCCAGCTATTCCCACGCAGATTAACGTTTCACACCTTCAGCTCAATAGCCCTTAATCACGATCATTGTTCTATCCTACTTTATGAATCATCTTGCCTCGTTTTATGCTTGGAAGGAACGTCGAAATATTTTAAAGTTATCGTTTTTGCAGTATTAAATGGTTTTATCATAGACAGAAAAATGATTTTACGAGGTAATAATCGTCATGCTTAGAATATTATTGGAGCTATATTGCAAAGGTTATTTTTTGCATTCTTAAGCTTCCGACATAGTAATTAACCTCCCTAGCGTCTGTGTTTATCTAGTGTCCTGTCGCTTCGTAAAGACTATTGCCAGTCCCCATTACCCTGAGATGGCACAGTGCAAGCAGCAGAATCGGTACTGTTCACCGAGCTGCGTCACAGCCCCATCTCAATACCCGGAATACATTACTGTAGCATACTAGATCTGCTGCTTTGAGATGCATTTCAAACTGGCGAAATTACTGACTGTATTAATTCATCTTGCATTTCCCTGATCAATTATTTCTTGTATTCTTTTCGTAATGACAGATTTTCATAATTAACAGGCAAACAAACTTTATGTCGCCCCCGATCGTGTGTTGTGCGTTTTCACATGGCTTGTTGTTTGTTGTTTTACACGTGTTGGGTTTGTTTCATACTGTGGCTGTGACAAACTTGGGGTGATGTAGACATTCCGTCTACCATTACTTGGGCAGTGCATTCTTTTGGCAAAATATAACGTTTCTTGGATGTGGAATTGATGATACAATCTACACATCAAGTTCATGTCTAGATACCAGTGTCCGAGAGTAATGCTGGCCATAATACAGTTCTGTCGCAACTAACATTTCGGTTCTAGCAACAATTTCATATTCTAAACAACAAAAAATAGTAATAATAAAGTGAATCATCACAGTGAATTTTTAGGAGCTACATTAATTAACAGCTGTCTGTGTTTATTCTTTCTACTTGCCATACTTACACATAAAAACTATTATTTTATGTAAGTTTATGAGTACGTGTTGGGTCATTTTGTTCGGGTGGTGTCTATCATAGTGTCTAACACTATGTGTTTATTTCGTTACAGTTTTATCATCCTCTCCTCGCCTCCTCGTATCTTCTCTTCATAAGGATAATCACGCGATTTAATATAGAGAATCTCCGACGAGTGTATTCTGGTGTCAAATATATAAACACCGAGTTGATAAAAGGTTAATGGACCGGGACACACGAAAATGTAACCCATGGAGTTAGCATTTAGAAACAGACTTGAAAACATGGTTAAATCAGATTCAGAACGTTTAATATTTTTAAACATTTGACGCCGAGCTCCTCCTCAAGTCTAGCGTGTGACTTTTCCTGCAACAAACACCCCTGATGCGAGACGGTAACTTCATTAGGACATAATTCGGTCATTAATTACCGGGCATATCCCGATAGCCATTACGTCTCACGGGTTAATCATGTCCGATTGAACTATTGACAGTTAGGGAAACAAGGGAGATAAGCCTGTATCCTATCGGACTTCCTGCAGTGCCATATTCACAGAAGCATGGACGTACACTTGGGCGGAGATCTTTTGTTGTGTGTTCATAAACGATCAACGCAAATATGATGTGTCAACTGCTATTTATTCGGACATTTTCTCGGGTCATGTTCCTTGGAACACAGACGCTTAATGTTCTGCGAAAGAAGCAAATACATGAATATTTTAATGGAAAACAAGAAAGTTCACTAAATACATGTGATAGTACAAGTATACCGTCTCATTAATTCATCAAAATGAGTGAGGACAGACCGCACGCTACGAGACACTCAAAAACCCACATTATGTATTATATATGTGTAAAATATACATTATCATATATAATAGTGTAATACTACCGCGCGATCCGTGCTCCGCACTGTATTACCGCAAGATAACGTTTCTTCCTTGTAACATTTTAGGGGTAAAAATGAGGCAGGTGTTTAGTAAAGCAAGCCTAATTTAGGTCGGCTTGGGCCTATTTTAGGACTTCTAAAAAATGTAGGTTTCACTGAGATGCCGACATTACTAAAACATGAATGAACAAAGAGGCCACTGTACACTATCCTTCAAAAACGTCAGTTGTGCAAGCTGAGCAACATGGCAACTACCTATTTCTTCTCGAAACCAGAGTACCACAGCGCAAGTGCTGTGTTGAGATCTGCCCTTGTGTCAGTCGATATTTTTGGGCTAATCAGTACCGTGTAATCTGCGCCCAAAATAAAATATTACAATTGACTGTTTCATCATTTATTTTTTTTACTTTTTGTTGAGTTGTTTAACTAACTGATAGCAAGCCCGTGTATGCTCGTATGTCGTTAGTGCAACGTATAACAGACCTACAGAACAAGACAGTCTGACATACACGCCTCAAAACCATGATGAGCTAAACCACCACAACCCTAGCTAAATTTATGTACACGTACAATGTATGTGTACATGCCTGTTTCTTTAGAGGTGACATTTCAATGGAGATATGCATGTAGGCTCTCACACGTACGTCGGCTTTGGTACTTTCAGCCTGATCTCAACTGTGACAAAAATGTCGGACCGTTTAACAGAGCCTGAACGGTAACGGAAAACATTGGTTTTCTTACAAGCAACCCTTTTCTTAATGTTACCAGCATACTCCTCTCTGAACAGCAATGCGTTATACATATAGCTACAGGTTATGACTGTCGCAACATTGCCCCACACAAACAGTGACAAGCACCAACAGCATGAAAGAGATGCTCCCCTTAACCTCATCGGTACACGGAATAACGATCAGTGATTGGCTTCGTACCCCACAACATAGATTGAAAATAACCACGTGTCACTCTTTTAACTTCAAACATGGCTTTGGTATTAAGTCAAAATCTGCGACCGGTTTTTCACATATATTCAGTAGAATTGTACAGGTTTGCAATTACGAGTAAGTTGACAATGCGTTGTTCTATATGTCGTCACAGTGTGCTTTAGCCTATTATTACGCAATGAGACATAAGTGTTGAGTGAGTTTCCTTATATAGCAGTGGCAGACACTTGATGACACGTGGACAAGTCGCAGTTTGTCGCCAACGTCAGCGTTGTTGACATGTTTGTCTGTCTGCAATCATCCTGAAGTACTTCACTACGAACGCATTAGACGCTTGGTTCAGCGACCTCAGGTAATTGGGATAGTAGCTGTAACTGATGGAGGCTGACAAGAGGGAGATTGCTAGGAAATAAAGATGTCCCTGGTGATGACTTCAGCGTTCCCGTCGACGTCGACGTCGTAGGTTGAACAATCATCATAGGATGGGTTTAAATGTGTGTCGTGTATTTACGGCTGGTTCGCGTTACGTGGTTGTTATAACAACACCCTCGTCAATGTGAAAATACATACAAATCAAACTACGTATTATTCTCTAATTTCTAAAATTACCATATGTGGTAATTGAGTGGCATACCCTCCAATGTGGAGTGGTTTATACGTCTAATTACGCCTGCTTGCCTTGCACCGAAAGGCTTCCTTCTTTGTGCATTCGGTATTTCATAATTGCTTGAAGTAGGCGAGATTTTTCTCAAGTATCGCTTCATACACTATGCTCTTTGGCAAATCCGAGGAAATAAAGGATGAAGGTTTAGGGATGACAAAACGTGAGAGAAAAAGAGGATACAAGAGCAAGTACCCAGCAAGGGGAGACAAAACGTGAACAGTGCCCCCTGGTGAGTGGAACACAGCCTCGCCTTCATGTGGCTCTCGCCTGCGGCCATGTTTGAACGTCACTCCACGCAGCGGCGACGTTTCCCGCGGTTTCTTTCTCGCGCAGACGATACTCTGCCTGAAAGAGAATGACAGAGCGCAGACGACAGACAGACGCCACTTTTGCCCCTTTTTGGACAGAAAACCTGAGCTGAATAAGGTGAAAGACCTGTCACTTACAATCTTGATCATTTTCTCCAGACAGGCGGAAAGTGTTGTGAATAAAGATACCCGTAGCTAGCGAACTCAGGGCGCGTGAGGATGAGGTTGTCTCAAGTCTACCACGGGCGTTATTCTCACATGTCACGTGATCTTTGCATCACCTTGTAAGAGGTGAACCAATGTACGCAGCGTTGACCTCTCTGACATGACCTCTGACTCCGATGACCTTATTATTGTCACACTGGAAAAGCTCTCCAGTGAGATTGGGATTTCACTGAGGAGGAAAACCAATAGACATTCCTCTTGATATAAACCCGTCATGTTGTTTGTTTTTCTTTGTACAGACACAGCTTAAACGGCTGTTATTATTGCACCCGTCTCTACAGGACTGACACTGAGCAGGTTGTTGAACAAACCGTTTAAGCAGGCGCACGGGTGTTGTCTGTTTCAACTCTGCGGGCCATTTGGCAGCGTTGTCGACAAATACGTCGGCAACCATATTTTTACGAATAGCTTTCATAGAAAAAGAAAAATCTTTCGATAGAAATATAAGAATCCTGTTGACAGAAACATAAAACTACTGACTTGTTTGTTGAGCAACAGTTTCGGGGTGTTTTTTTCTGACATTGTGCAGGGATAAAACTATTTCATTTACCTGAGTTATGAAAGTCCAGTCTCCTTTCAAACGTGCACATTAAAATTATTAATATACACTGATGAGATACGCTGTAATAACATTCCATAGAAGTTTCCATTGTAAGAATTTGTAAATCGATATTTATTACAATGTTGCACCGGTTTGATTAAAAGTTTTTAAAATTGTTGAAGTTTTGTTCATTAATAATGCAAATGTATATTGAGCCCTCGGGGTAAATAATACATGTACAGTATTGTTGGAAATTTGAAATAATCTACCTTGCTGCTATGTAATTCAAACAATTTTAAATATGATATTCACATGTCAGAAAAGCATATCGAGAAATGTCTATATGATGGAATGGTGAGTGACGGAATTGATGGATAGCTGAATTGATGGAGGGTTGAACAGCAAGTTATTGTACTCTGTGGATGTAAACAGTGAAACAAAAATAGTCAAACCCAAACCTATTCTTAAAATATGTCTCGCATGTACACACAATATTATGCTGCATTAAATAAGGCCTGATGCCTCCAGTTTTGTTCAAACAGACACTTATATTCACCGCACCCTGTCCAGTCACTGTCATTCTCACGCAACATACATCACTAAAGGAATGTGGGGTTCCAGAATGCAAAAGATCATGAGAACGAACAAAAGAAAATACATGTATGAAGAAATATATAATTCCTTTTCTGTAGCTAATAGAGATGAAACATCAACCTGTGTTTTAGTTTAACCGAGCACCCATCTGATTCAGCGTCTGTCCACAGCGTCAATTTCGTTTACGTATATATACATACGTAGATATCGCTGACACATTTACCTTCAAAAGATTCATAATTGGGATATGAAATATGACATGATTAGATTGTGAATCACCGCGTCAACCCACCCGGTGTCCAATGAAGTATGACTGGTGTCGCTTCGCCCGACTGCACCCGACTGGAGACAGGCAAGCAATAGACGGGGTGGTAGGGTACATAGCTTTGTCTTCCTCTCAACAACTCAATCAGGTGTGCTTCTCTAGGATGCACGTTCTCTTACCTCAACCAGTGAGCGCCGGGAACAATGATGGAGAAGGAACGCTTCGACAACCAGGGATAGAAGCAAAGAAGACCTGGTCATATATAACATCATAGATTTAAACACAGTCAAGGCCATGTTATCCACCAAGTCGGTTTCGTTTACTTCCCTATAAATGTTTGTCAAATGCACCTAAATGTTGCTGTACATCAAAGATAAAAAAATAATGATAACGAAAACGTGTGTCGAGCATAAGGACATAATCATAATCGTATTGCTCTCAATTCGAGGATGATGTAAATAGTTCAACAATCATAAGTGTTAATCGGAGTTATTTGTTGTCAGAATAGAAACACATTGAGCAATGGCATTTGGTTGGTTTCAAAAGTTTGGAATGGGGCCAGTGACCAAAAGTATATGCCATTTGCGCTTCGTATGTTTTACACGACGATCACTTTTAATGAATGAGTATGTAATCCATACAGATAACAGTTTTCAAGCACACCAAAGCAATCCTGCTGTAGACATGACCTCCTTCAACTGGTTGAAATGAAGTCTCCTGCACCAGTACTGAAGTGAGATGGGCATGAGGTTATAATAATAACGACGATAGTAATACTGTGCATTTTAAAATGCGTCAAATTCAACGATACAGCATTTCAGGGCGCTACTTAATCACCGCCGCCAGTGGTTGGGTGTGTGTTCATTTTCACTTTCAGCTCCCTGGGGAGTGTTCCACGTAAGCTGCCTGTGCAGCGCTATAATGTTAGCTGTCACCACCTCATCCTGCCGGGTACCCATTTACCGCTGGGTGGACAAAGGTGTATTTCGAGCCTGTAGCCTACGGAGACTGTACATGTAAAATGTGCTTCAGTGGTAGGCACCAGTACTGTTGTGACTGACATCTGTACAACGTTGTGTCTGCTCTCTGCAATACGTGGTTGTGTCTGGACTCAGGAAAGAGTTGTGTCTGTCCCCCAGAAGCTGGGATTGGCTGCTGCTGCAGGAGAACCCGCTCCACGCGGTGACCCCTCCTCTACGCGCTCCTGTGTTTACCGAGTCGGGCTGCTACATAATTGCACCCTTCAGAGCTACAAAAACTACTTTAAAAGAAAATCGATAGTTGCTAATACTTGAATAAAATAAAGATCCCGTACTGGCAAAACTGAGAGTGATTCATTTCAAATTCAAACTCTGATTTCAACTGGCATAATACCGATGTTAAAACAGCCCCCTTGTTGCAAATGTTAGCTCACAGAACTAACGTATAATTTTACATTGATTAGAGAATTGAGTGGCTAAAGTTATTAACACCACAAATCCCATTCTTACATCCAGACTTTGTAGGGTGTTACTGTTGGGCTGAAGCTTGGAAGTGGTTATAGGGATTGACCAGCCAAAGCACATGGGTTGTGTTTGGTCTGACAAAGACAGTACATTTGTATTGATGAAGAGGGTAGGAGATCAGAGGCTGAGAAACAATAGGGCAGGCGGAGTTGCCGAGATGAGAGCTTGAGGTAACAGGGATTACCTAATCCACAAGGAGGACAGAGAGTTGAGAAAGACTAACACTGACACGGGAACCACTTTCAAACAATAGTACTGTAGACACAGACGTATGTTATCAAACGCCGAGACGCAAGTGAGGAGGATTTCTCCAATAGGGAAACATATACATACTGCGTTATATAAGACCATCTCGTTCTTCACAGTTAGAACAATAACAATAACCATTTATTACACTAAACAAATATTAAATTCCAAATATTTATTACTCTTTACCTATTTCATATTTTTTTTATCTTTTTAATTCAGCCCCCCATTCAAATTTCCCTTAATACTCATTTGTTGTTTGTTTTGGGGGTTTTTTTTGTTTTTTTTGGTCTTTTTGTCTTTTTTTGTTGGTTTTGGGGGTGTTTTTGGTTGGTTTTGTTTGTTTGTTGTTTTGTTTTGTTTTTGTTAGGTTTTGGTTTTTATTGTTGTTCTTTTCTTTTTTTTTGGGGGGGGGGGGGGGGGGGGGGGGAGAGGTAGTAACACCACTCTCTCAAAATTTCCATTTTTTTCCCCCTCATTTCTTAATAAGTGTACTTACCCCGTCGCCGAAATGCCTTAGTTGTGCGTGCGACGTTAAATAAAGCAAATAACAACAACAACGTTCTTCACAGTTGAGGTCACATCTACATGTTGATAGTTACAAACATATCATCCATGTGGTCTTTTTAAAGCCTGGAAACGTATGTCATTCGTATTTTTGTCTGTTCTCCATTCATATATACATCAGAATTAGATGCGTGTCAAATCATATCCATTTCAAATCCTTTGTGCAATTTTAAAAACTAAAACATTAAATTGCGTTTTAATGACAAATGTGTCGATATGGCTTTTCAGGTCATGAATATGTATTAAGAGATATACAAATGAGAACGACAAGACAGTTGTAACTGATGTTGTCTCGGTGAGTTCAATGTAGGGAGTCCTGTCTACTGAGAGATGGGTATGACCAACTCTGTATTGATTGCATATGGCAGATGCTTCAGTGCTATACACCTGACACCGTCAGCTGTAACTATAGCTGTGTGTCGCCAGGCCGAGTCTAATCTGGACGTTAATCCACGTTCATCTGACGAAGGACACATACCCTAGAACCGTCTTCAGGCGGTACACTGTGCTGGCGTCAGACTCCAACAACACAGACAGATAAAGTGAACAGACCGTCATCAATCGTAAAGATCAAACATGTTTCTTTACGATGGGCAATGTTAGATTCAACAGAAACAATCAGTCGACAAAGGGTCACCATCAATTGTTACCATAATCTGACATGTAAACACATTAAACAAGTGTTAGTTTTAGCATTGATCAACACTTAACCCTGTATATATCTGTCTCCGTCCGTAACTCTAAAGGGTATGTGACAGTTTTGACAATGACACAAATTATTAACCTGTCATAGTTTATGTAAATTACATCTTTAGAATATTCAGTAGATAATATGATAATGTATTAAAATCACACATATTTACAACGCCGCCTACCATGACATAAAACCTTAAACATGAAGCGAGGAAAGCAAAGAGAGAAACATATATGTATTCTAAAAGTCAATATGAAATCATTCAGGGTGAACAGCTAGCAATAAAGCTGTCTACCACACGAAAAACTCAGAGAATCAGATCCATAAAGGAACATTATTTCCCTCGGCCTCAAGTTATCGATATAATATCATATACAGTAATAGGTAGGGCGACAATTGAAATTGTATTTTGAACAACTAAAAATTAGGGGTTTGATATTGAAATAACAGAGTTTTTGTTTTCGAACTGATATGTCATTTTCAAGAAGTTGGTAAAGGTATCTATTTTCCATTTTTCTTCTCACTATTACTGATTTGTCACGTTAATAACGGGTTTGGTTGGCAAAAATACTAGTTACAACACCGAAACGTAAAAAATGGCCTTTATGTACTTTATTGCACTTGCATTAAGCGTGGCAAGCGAGCAGATTTCCAGATTTTTCATAAACCATGAAAAGCATAGTTCGTGATATTTCAAAAATATTTCACACAATACGAATAATGTAGATGCAGTATGTACGACACATATTTCATACTCGTGTATTGTGGAGAACATTTTGTATAAGAATTTAAAACAAATATCTGTAACTTAGTATAATGAATATCATGCTGGTTTTTTATGACATATTTTCCAATTATAAAATCCCGCTGTATGCTGTGTCGTGTGCCACGGGGCCGGGTGTATAGAGCGGGTTTCTTAACCACGCACAAATTGCCAGTAAAACTCTCCTTGTCTTGGTGTAGTGTTTGCACTGGGAGAGCGCAACGTTGTGAAGGTAAATACATTTGCCGTGTAGAGGGTAGGGGTTGATCTTAAGGGGAGCTGGCAATCAGTCGCTACTTAACTCTAATCTCATCACCTTACACACAGGCAAACAGTTCCACGTGGATAGTATTTGTTTTCAGAGATCGCTAGACACTGCCCTCTGACCGCCCTATCACACACAGGAATAATGTTGCCCTCAATTATCCAGTCTTTTCTCACTTTCCCTGTGTTCGGTTTAATGAGGCGCGAGGCGTAGCGAAAAAAAATTCCACTAATTCGTGTTAGGGTATATTGTGCCTAAATTGACAGAAATAAATTATAGTCAATTTTGGTAATTTTTTTCACGCTTGTTTCAATGCAATTGAAACGTCTCATACGGGTTCATATTACCCCCATGGAGACGAGGTAGTACGTTGCCTTTATGATGTTAGTGTAACACAGGGCTGAACGTGGGATGTAAACATTACCGTATTGTTAGCAAGTTTGCTGGATAATTTATACAAGTTATCGGCATAATCAAATAAGAACAAGGAAAAAACCACAGATTAAAATACGAAACTGATGCCACTTGAAACTCGGATATTGCGGTGTTGCCTTGCTTCACCACAACCTAAATGCTTTGTAATAACCGAAGACTTCAAATATTAATAATTAAAATAATAACAATATAATTATCACATATTTCATAAGAGGAAAGATATAAATATTCAATGTCGTGAGACAGTTACAATAAGCCCGTGTTATTTGCAAGGCGTTATATAATTAATAGATTGTTTGCAAGTTTTCAGTTATAAAACGTCATGAAAATTGTTTATAATAGTTTGAAAATCTAATATTAATGATGCGGTTTTGTGTAAATCAAAAGAAACGAAATAAATTTAATGTTTTTTTTAATGCCATGGCTTCGATATTATTGTAGGTATTAATGTGATTATTTCTATATGAGAAAGTTTGTGGAACTATATCTTGAGTTTGTACAATGTATAAGTGGTTTTGTGACAAATATGCCTACATGTGACAGATCAGAAGACCTGGCGCCTGTTCATCTAAGACGTCCTGATCACGATCGACAGATCAACACCCTCTACCCTCCGCCATCACTTGACGATGTTTTGATTTTGAAAACCACTTTAACAAGTTTAAGATTAGCCATTGTCTCCCGCTCGACGAGATTGGAAATCAGGTTGTACAGGAACAATTGTTTTAGTAAAAGAACACTCCGTCAGTCCGTGGTAAGGTTCGCTAAGCTTGTCTCCCGGTAGCCGATCGGCGAAATTGTAGCGAGCTCGGGGTCTCGATCGGCGGGACGGTCTTCTAAGCCTCTTACAGTCTCCACTCACCGTCATAATAGCGCGCCCATCGCCTTGTGTTTCATAGCCGCATCGCTCCACTCACCGCTCAAGCCGTCTTCGAAACCCGTGATTGACAGCTCTCGTTACCGGCAACCAATCACAGCGCTTTGGAGGCGGGGCTAGGGTGGTCGGGAGTATGTATTGGTATATTTTGGGGGCCAACTTGGCTGATTTAAGTGGTAGTTTGAGGAACTAAGGACTAGCAGTATACAGGGATAGTGATCGGCGGACAGGCCATATTTATCTCAAAATTACCCCTAATAACACTGAAGTAGACACGATGTTGAACATGGCGGGTGCAATGGACGGTTTGGAGCAAGAAATGGTAGGCAAGTCTGCCTTCATGGAACTACAACAGCAGATGCCTCCATCAATGGGGCACCCAGCGTACCCCATTCGATCTGGCTACCCTCCTCAACATTCGCAGCACGATGTTTTCACATCTCAACCGACCAGACCTCTAGCGTACCCGTTTCCAATGAACAGTATGGCTCCTACTTCATACAACCCTCCCACCAGCCACCCGTTCTCGATGTCACCCTACCAGACCCCTTCGCCTCCCAGAGATGGTGAGTACTGTAACCTTGTAACCGTCTCGTTGTCATCATAACTGTATAAATCGTGTACACCGATCAGACCTGGATGACCCGTATACACGGAACTTCAAGACAATTTGTGTTTCTAAACGCCGTGTTTACATGTCAAGTTTAGGCGAATCGCTACGCAGCACGGCCATTAAAACCCATTATATGTCATCCGTAAATCGGAAAATGATTAAGTAATTATGTTTGTGTCTTAATGATCACGCCAACCTTCTAATAATTACAACAACGTCAAAATAGTACACAACACGACAACCCAGTAGGATGGGAGATTTAGCTCACGGTGTTGCCTTCCGACAATTTACCATAGGGACAACAATAGACACTTAGTATACAATTTCAAAAACTCATGCTAAACTGTTTACAAGGAGGGTGGGTTGTGAGCCAGTACATCGCACTAAATATTTCTAGTCGTGAAAACACGACGAGATTTGACAAGGACCCGCGCTGCATCATGTAAAAGGCATTTCACTTCATGAGGGCCACGACATGCATCAGCGCCAAACAATGGAGAAATATCTACTCCACATGACAATAATATACTAGGGCAATAGGCATTGATTGTTATGAATAAACGATAAAAGGTCGGGTACATATTTTCAGTACAAATGTCGGCACCATTCTCCGTGTCGGTTTCAGCAAAAGATGATTCCGCGCTTTCATGCGAGTCGGGGGATCTTCTATATGTTGTTTTGGTCGATTACTCTGTCTCTGTTACAGCGTGCTGTGTGTTGCGTATCACACGGGCTAATAGTGGCTAAACGTTGAGGAAATGTCTGTTGAAAGGTTCATTACATTGACTCCTCATGTACGCCTTGGTGTCGGGAATATTAAAAATAATAGTTGGAGTGTATTACAGGTGAAATAAATGTGCATGTCTTCCAGAGGTAATTCGAAATTGTCATGTATGTAACTATAGTTGATAGTGCTTGTCCGGGGGGAAATAACGAAAATGTTATTTCAAACATAAAGTGAGAATATCTTTAACCGACAGGAAAGTGATCGAAACATTGTAATGTGTTGCCGATGATTTCTGGTTCAATAATGTTCAATAAGCACCTTGTTGTCCGTCGTGTATACACGGATATCAACTGTAATGTTTAGTCTTCCGGTGAGTAAAAGTTTAGTTAAAATATGAAAATCTCTTCAAATGAAGTGGGAATGAAATAAACCTGTTTCCATCCGTATCAGGCTAGAATAAAATTAATTTAGTGGTACGCTAGAACGAACTATTGTTTAGTTGCTCTCCATTAAATAGAACGAATTGTTAAATGTAGTCTCTCTGTATTTAAAACAACGACTGTATTAAATCAAAAGTAGAGAAACTTCCCGACCAAAAGAAGATATCGCTTGGGAATAGAATGAGATGAAAAACAAATGCGAATGTTATCAAAACGTAACTTGACGGGGAACCGTTGCCGAAACAATCCAAACATTGACCCAAACAACTACAATACCCGTATTAAATACCTGACCCTCAAATAATCACTTCTTGTATGTTTCATACACCATCAGCCACCATATAGGTGTCTGTTTTCATTCACCGGGTGGTTTATATAATTTTGTCGTTCTGATAGAAGAAATACACCATGTAGTGGCTTTGTTGGAAGTAACGAATGACGTATTAAATAAGGAAGTGTGTAGTATTTTCCACACTCCGCAGAATGGCGATAGATGGTGGCATGGTAAGTAAAACAATAAAATAACATCTCCAAAGAAAAGGTTTAATGTCCGAACCGTAACAAATATCGTTTCCATGAAGACACGATATACTGACGAGGTTGTGGCAACATCCAGAACACGAACTCCTTTAAGTCGGACACACAATTCACGCAGTATTGTCCCACGGTATTTCCATGAATAAAATATATGTATCCTCTCCACAGAAAAACCTCAAATGGACGACCAACTGAGAATAAACGGTAAAGGCAAAAAGATGAGGAAGCCTCGCACAATCTACTCCAGTCTCCAGCTGCAGCAGCTAAACCGCCGGTTCCAGCGTACCCAGTACCTGGCCCTACCGGAGAGGGCCGAATTGGCAGCATCCCTCGGGCTGACACAAACACAGGTAAGTCGATCCGTCCCTGCAGCCCTTCTCCCTCGGACCTTCGCTCTGGCGGCCTGCCTGCCCCACAGACACGCTTATATACTTCGACAAAATTGACCAATTTTTGCAAAGGAATCATTTTCTACTGTTAGAGGGGACATTTAACATATTTGATTGGAGCAAAGTATTAGTTTTGTCAACATCAAAATTTGCCTTGATTATACGCAATTTTCTCCAACGCCGAGGCTTAAAATTTCATAATAGTGTGTGATTAGGTGTTTTAGCATTGCCTGCTTAATTTATTTGACAAGACAGCGCACTTAGGGACAACAAATGAGGCTATATTTACGAAATCTTTCATCAACAAATAACAGGCCACGAAACGCCATTGATTTTTGTCTAAATTGTAGTGTTCAAAATAATAACTGGAATAGGAGCGAATTAAACATTATTTTGTGCTATTTCGCGACCGGTCGATACGGAAGTAGCAAGCTAGTTGAAGATCAAACTAACAGTGTTAGACTCAGGTCGAGTCTGAGGGGCCGCGAGATCGCACCTGATGCGTTGCGTCACTGTCAAAGACGGCTATACTTACACTTCACTAGTATTTACGCTACCCTACACAAATACGGCTTGAACCCGCTCGGATTTCATTTGAGGGGTTCTGATTCTATCTCCCAGCCCGGTGTCACATTTAAAGGAAGCACTGACCCCTCGGGTAGGCGTTTGTCACAGATGTACCCTACTACCTCTCATGTGCCGGACTTAGACCGCAGTTGGAATTCCTACCTTGTCAAAAACTGTGGGAAGAAGAAAAAGACAGAAAGTTTTTTGACTGGCGTGAGATGGCATGTCTCGTTTAGTTTCACACTTTCAATCCGGCCTTGGATCTGGGGTACGATAATACACAGGTGATGATTTGGGGGAGGATCAGGTGTACTTTTTGGGGGCGGTTTTGGCAGGAGGGGTGACACATGACTTCAAGTCTCAAATATTTATGTGGGTACATTATTTATTTATTTATTTATTTATTTATTTATTTATTTATTTATTTATTTATTTACAAACAATATTTTTTTAATCGGATACATTTTCAGTTTTTTTTATAACTTCATAATTTCATTGAGAAGTGTACCATTAATCCACAACGGTTTATAATTAAATAGTATGATATTGCGTCTCAAATTCGCAATACTCATTTTCGTCCTTTGTTATTGAAACCTACCCGCCCGAAGTGCCAACGTGGATATAGTAACACCCAGGTGACCCTGGCTCCTTTATTCAGATTAAAGCCATTTTGTGTTTTGATTTCTACTGACATAGTCAATTCAACAGTGTAACCCTACACAGCTAATTGTTAATTTATTATCCCTTTTCCAAACGCCTCAAAGACACTTCTAACACAATTTAATTGTTTTGACGGTGTAGCGTTCAACATTACCGGGCAGAGTATCAAGTTGTACAATCGATAGTCCATGTCTCGCGCATCCCGGACTGTTAATGAAGTGTGTGGAATTCCGGGGAGACGCACAATTGACGTTAATTGTCACGCGGCGACAACTTGCCTTTTTCCAGATTTCTACCTTTTTCGTATAAAAAACAGACCGACATAACTTGATTTTGTGTATTATTCTAAATTAGTACACAAAACAAAATGGTCACACTTGTATAGAATGTTTGGTTATATCAGTAACAAACTGAAGAATTGTAAGTTGAATTTACTGAATATTTTCTGCGGTTGATTTCAACCATATTTTGTAGAAAACCATCCAATTAGTTACGTGTATAGAGAAACTCAATGTCTCAATGACGTCTACAGTTTTAATATCCCATCTGAATATGTTCAAAGATGGCTGTACGCAAGTTAATCATCAACAACCTCGACAGTAAACCTACAAAATAAGCAGACCGAATATGTTTATTAAAATAGTTTGAAAATACTTTTTTTCTTCATACAATTCAAATCACAATACATTCAAGGCTGGTTTTCTTAGTTCGCTGGAGCGAACGAAACAGGATGGCTTTTTCTACAAATAACGCTGTAGATTAGTGTGATAGCATTCTGCAGCGATCTTTACAAACCTTCTGCCAGGTAGGCCGTAGCCATTTCTTTCACATCTACCCAACTAATATATTTAAATATCAACAGCTCAACGTTTGAACCTATGTTTCTGATTTGCAAACAGAAGGCGAAGTCTCGTATTTGTGTTACCATTACTATAAACAGATCGTCGTCCCTTTTCAAACTAATCTACGTTGAGATCAACCAGCTGGTCCATGATCATGCTGGGTAATGGAAAGTTTCTATTATATCATTTCTTTAAGAAATAAAAAGACCTCATTTAACTTCAAATAACACACACACACAAGTATACTTCAATCCGAAACTATAGACTCCTTAACAATACTTCGTCGTCATTCTTTTTTCACTACTTCGTCAGTAACATGTATTGTTTTTAGCCGTTGTTCCAGTTTGAGCCTAATACATTCCTTTCGCAAATAATTATTAAATAATTACACATACAAACATATTAACACACAATAGAAACTCAGTGTAACCAAACGTTTTAGATTGTAATAGAATAGCTTGTCTTCAGTTTGTTGCAAGTTGTCCCTTATTCTACAACACTGGCCCTCGCGTGTCGCCGGCTACTTGGCCAAAATGGACCGTTTCGTTTTTCTTTGATGCTTCAGTGGGAATAGATGCGAAAGCCGCCTCCGGATTTGTACCAGCGTATTTTCCTGAAACGTTGACAGTGTCGGACAACATGGCGGTGGTTCTGCATGCAACCGACAGGTGGTGGGCATTGTGTTGCTGATCAGTGTTTTCTGTTCAATGAAAACAATCAGTTCACTACCGCTTTCCGCTAGCGTTACCCTTTTTAAAGTTTTAAACAACTAACTTTACTTCTTTGTCATAAAACGGATTTTTTTTCTGCAATGACGCACAGTCACGATATATGTGGCCCAGTCTGTGATTCCCGGTCCGGGTATGGCGCTGGGAAACGCACTCGCAACGCAGCGTTACTCTATCGGTCTTGCTGCTGCTACAACAATCATTTGGTCACACTTTGACCGGAAGTTTGAAATATCTATAAATTTGAAAATGTTATCCTTAACATATCTGATAGTTTAACCAATTGAAATTATTTATTTTGTTCTTTATGTTAACATAAAAACAGAATCTACAAATATGCAAATATTTATAAACAAACTTGATCTGTTCCAATAACAAATTGACTTGTTAAAAAGCAAAATGAAAACACCTTGATGTGATGTTCCTGTCAAACATTTCTCTGATTAAATATTCATTGTGTTTGAAGCACACACTGCTAATTCCGATTGGTAATATTTGCAAATCAGATTACATTCAATAAGGAAATCACGAACGTCAGTACTTGATTCTCAGCTTGCCCGCGGGACCGCTGCAAGATATTGCACATGCTTCGGGCCAACAGAATTGATAAATGTTTGGTTTCGTGCTAGCGCCAGTGTACTATTATGGTACCTCGTACTTGACAGTTTGGGAACCGACCTGCCCAGAACATTATCGACATATTTTTTTGATAGACTTGATATGCAATAGTACAGGGAGGGTTGGAAACGCCTTTTTTAATTTAACTGATGTTAGATGAACGTGGACACTTCAGAATATGTTAAGAATGTTGATATATCAGTTGAAAGAAAGTGATAATTTAAGCTAGATCGATAAGGCAGGGCTCAGATCTGTGACGAGAGAACCGCTATCAATAGCGGGTAGATAGAGAATATGTTTGATCAAGTCTGGGAAATTCTTCACATATCAGCAGAGTATTGTCTTTCCCCGGGCCCCCTGCGTCTCTCATTGAGGTGCTGAGTTATTGACAATGCGTCTAGCAGATCAGAGCGCGCACGATCTCAGCTGAGTCGCTAGACACCCCAACACTTGCCACAAGCCATTGTGTAACACTACAACTCAACAAGTGTGCAAATTAGCGGAGATCTTTTGATTACGCTAATCTGGCTAATCGCTATTCTGATTGGCTGATATGTTTTTGTCGGCCGTGTTTGCACGTGAGTTTCGGGCCTTGAGGCGCCGGGACTATGTGATCCTAAGGATAAGAAAAGTAAAACTTTTGATTTCAGCTATTAGAAGCGTGCACGTAAAGGCAGGGCTGGCTACCAGGCAGATATAATCATGACGTTCCGTCTCGAGATACACGGCCTCAAGCGCCACTTTTTGCTTACTACTTCAAAGTACTTGACGACAATAGGGGCCTGGATCAACAAATATACACTGTTCTGTGTACAGGGGTGTTAAATGTACGATACATATCACTACCTGACTATGTCAATAATATATGTTTATATCAATTAGATTCGTGTCATACTTGAAGTTGATTGTAGAAACCAAACGGTTTGAAAGACAGTTTCTGTTTAAAATTGTAAAGCTACATTAAGATATTAAAAGCTAAGTATTTGTTAGATTCAAAAAGAAATTAGACTGAAATGTCTTGTGAATTATTTGAATGTATTTGTAAGGCGCCTGATGTCGACAACAGGGGGTAGGGATTGTGGTGTAGCGAGCGTAGTTCCCGTACCCCTCGAGTATACAAGCAATGCTATGGGTGTCAGAACTCCAATAGGACATGTCACAAGCGCTTCTCGTCACATTTAATAGGATTCATTAGCCAAGCAACCCCCGTCTCCCTCCCCCACACCCGCCTCATGGAGCCAACGGAGTAGATTCAGCCCCTGTGGTGAGGAAAATAGAAATTTGCTTTGGTTCACAGTGGTGGTTTCTGAGGGTCGAAAGGAGTGGGGTATTCCGGAGTATCAATTCAACTTAAACATACCACTGTAAATTTGTCAAAAATATGTTAAATTCATTATTAGAACGGTTCGAGTTGAAGTTTGTTTTAAAATATTACATAAACTGAAATTATTACACGTTTCCCATCTCGAAGATGTTGATGACTGTCTGGACAGGGAGCTGGGCTGCCATCGAATCTCAGAACAATTGCAGGTGGAGAGTTAGTCTTATATTGACAACTCATGCGTGGAATCAAACCTGTGCTTTTGTCCATGATGATTAAGAACATAAGACCCTCGACTAACCTACTGCCTTATTAAGACCTGAGCATATATCGATACCTACGTACGTACCCCCGCGACCACCCGTTTAGAGCCATCATGTCTACATGGGCTGTTAAGATCGTTATAACCTCGGCTTATACATTTGTAAAACGACCTCACTAGCCGCGAAATGTGTTGATGTAGTGAAGTATGAGTGGGAAAGGATGGGACGGCTTTTGAAGACTGATTTTGCTAGTCGAGTTTTCACGGGGGTTAAGATGTGTAATTTGTAAGGTTACCCCTATCATTTGACCATTAAAGTGATGATATTAGATGAAAAGTAATAAACAGACAAGGTTTTCAACTAGCCTACAAAGGGCACCTGACACAAGATGTCACTTTCTGAATGGATAATAATGAGCTTGCGAGTATTTGAAAACATCTGTGAAGCCAAGTAGCAAGCCTCAGTGAATTTTGAACAGGTTTTTATTTGTGCAAGAGAGGAGAATCGTGTTACTAAACTTCTCTAAGATTATCATTATCGTTGATAATGAGGGCTAACACCGCTGGTAAACATCACCGGTAACGTGTTGTGCTGAGGTGGCACTTGACAGTGCGTGACTACCTATATACGTACCTACTGTCAATCGCAACATGCGTACATTAACACTATAGATATCATGTGGAAGAAACCCCCTATACACAGCTTAAACAACAGAAATGTGTACAAGAAGTTGAGGAAGAATTCCTTCATAGCGCTACAGTTAATCTGACGCGGCTTTGAAAACAATCCCGAAACACATTAAACAATATTTACAAGCAGTACCATGTCTGGCCTATATCGAGTAAAGCGTGTTGTGGAAGCCAGATCGATGTCATCGATAGTCAAACTATGTAGTTGTGTAACTCTAGCTGCATGTCACGGTACGGTGGAGGGGGGTAGGGGTGGGGGGTCTGGTGGGGTTTGGAATTTATGATGACCCTCTTGACATGTGTGCTGTGACTTCTCTTCGCCAGCTTTCACTATGTAGGGTTAGTTCCGTCTCGAGCCTGTGCTGGGGCTGATTCACCGATGTTCGCCCGATAGAGCAGTAGGGGTTGGGGGTTGGAGAACGCGGATTCCTACGATGGCTTTGTCCTGGGTATCGACGTCTCCGCGGTCAGGCCGGGTCCTACCCTACCATTATAGGTCTGGGGGTTATTGTGGGGAGATACCCATCCATACAGGTCGCAGGTATTTCGTCTACCCTACTATTACAGGGCTGTGTCATTGTCCACAGATATCAGACACAAAGATATCACTTCCACTCACAAGTCTTGCCGTCCAAAATAAGCCACCTTACCATGTTCACAAGATACAGGTTAACGAGTTTTAGTAAGCTAAACATTGGGGAATCGACCGTTCTGGTCCTGACATATATATAGAACCACAGGAAGGTGTCTTTTGTTTATAGATGTACAACCGATAAGACGTGAAGCAACATCCAGTTCTTTCACATAACTGTTGTAAATATGTTAAGGCATCACAGAATAACTATAGTAACATGTATAGATACATGATCCTGCCGTGTGCTAGTTTACCCGACTTTGTGGAAATAGCTCCACCATGTTTGTCATGATAACTATAGAGCTGACGCGAGCTCGTGAACACCTGATCCGCACTTGAACTGTCCATTGCTGTGCAGGAAACTAAAAACTTGACAATAATCAGATCTATATAATATATCCCAATGTCAGCATGAAACCTATCTCGTCGCCAAGTGATTTTGTTTTGGCCACTCGTAAAGAAGCAGCAAGATGCTAAGCATCTTTACACATTACTGCAGGTTGTGTCAACTTATAAGAAAATATGCATATATCAAACAGTACAATCAGCCAATATGACCGTAGGAATCGTGTTTATTCTCAGAAAGTTTGTATGTTGTTCGAAATTTGGTTTTGTGTCTCAACGGTTGTTGCTTCTCTTCCAGGTGAAGATCTGGTTTCAAAATAGGCGTTCCAAGTACAAGAAGCTGATGAAACAGAACCCGAACTCCACCCCTCCCCAGCCACAGCAGCCACAGCCACAGACATCACCAGTGCCACAGCAACAACCTCAACCCCAGGCCCAACCTCAGCCGGCCGAGCTACCTCCAGCTCAACCCCAAACACCCCAACAGTCAGCAGCCCAAGGTCAAGGTCAAGGTCAACAACCACAGCCCCTACTTCCTGTGTCGTCGTCCATGAGTCCCCAGCCAGTGTGTACCTGGTCTGATTTAAGTAACAATAACCCATCAACGAATTCCTACATGTCCATGTCTCACTACTCCTGGTACGCGCACAACAACATGAACTCCCAACAGTCTCTTCTCACATAACACGCACCTGCAGTATTGGGAGTATTTAATTAGACTATGACCACTATGTAAGTGGGCACTGTATGGGCTGGCCCCTGTCAGGCAGGGGTACACTTGGTGTTGTGACGTCATCTTAGACTTGAATTACGTGGTGTGGGCGGCATGTCATCAGCGTCAGAGAAGACGGTGTGCCTGGGGCAGTGGCACCCTTCCACAATATAGGGAAGGTCACTCATTACTGACAGTATAGACTTTTTCCTGCGCCACCAACAGAAAGGACTCCAGCACAAACTCACACGAATCTCTTGCCACGACAACAAAGATGGCCAACCCATGTGGGTGTAAACCATGTAGTGCCCCCACGGCCAGCATTGTCCTGCTGCAGGCGAGTTAATTGGCCGGAGGGCGGTGGACATGGACGGACAGGACCATTGTGCTCAACTTATCATACCCGGGACGCAAGTGCAAAAACCAAACCCCGACTGGCCTGAACGCCGGGCGGTGCGTTTCAACCCTGACTCTCACCCAAATGGACAAGTCTCATGATCCCTATCTCGTACCCTTTGCTCTGTGACAATAAGGGATGGCTAGGGAACACATCCCCAACAATATAAATGCATTCATCCGGGCACAAGATATTATCTTTAATTTGCTTGGACATCTCAGGGTTCACATCTCCCAAGGCAAGTGGTTTTGCTTTCTATCTGTTGCTAGTGACGGCGACTGTGACACTGTAAGAACGGCGATGTTGTTGGAAGCCGTGTAGCAGATAGGCTAACCCTATGTCTATATATGTAGTGTGTTTTACCTCATAGTGACAGGGAAAGCCGGGCTCGTCTCCGAGCTCTGGGGCTAATCCGTGTATTACTTTTTCCTTTTTTTGTGAGGTGTCTCAAACATATGTTGCGTTCTGTCATTTGCCCGGCGCATTTGATTATAGAAGCTGTTGTGGTTTGGATTTAACTAATGTAAATTATGTACAGTAGATTTTAAACTAATGTGGATTAGAGTCTAGAGTGACATTGGTTCTTGTGTTTTAATATATTGTGTATCTGTCTGTTCGTCCGCTGTCCAGTGACGTTTGAGTGGACATGTGAGAGAGTGCAGGCAAAGCCACATCGCACTGTGCTAAAATAAAAAAATATGAATGAAAATCCTCTAAATCATGTTGTTTTTGACTGTGCATGAAATCGCGAAAGCAGGAATCTGGTGAACGCTATTAATGTGCATGTTGTAGATGTGTTTCTCTGAACCAGGTAAAGGATATGTCGTCATCAGACCGATATCTCCCACTACAATTACGGACTGAGGTTTTAACAAAGTTTGTCTAAGGTTTATGTACAGTATCCACTTGGGGGATATTTACTAACAGTGATTTCACACACATGATTTCCAAATGCCTCTCCACTGTCTTGATAGTGGATTTCACATTGTTGTGTCGCGTTGTTAAAAGGATTTGAACAAACCGACAGTTGATACATTGAATGAAATGAATGAATATATGCGTCTATCTGACGTACATTCACAAGCGCATATATTCGCAAATCATTTAACAAACATTCGAGCAAGAACTTTTCTTTTCTTGGTAGTGGATAATAACTGTATTAAAGCATTACATTAATATAAATACATCATTATTACACAGCCTTAAACTGGAAGGTGGTCTAGTTAATATAACCTGCAATTTGGTTTGTCCATCAACATAATGTTGATATATCATTCAGTAAGTTAGGATTCAGTCATTAGTTACATGTACAATCTACTCAACAATCACGACACTAGAATCAGTCCCCGCAGTTCCCAGTACTGCTTACCCCACAATGTTGAAAGTTTAAAAGTAGTTGCGCATGTTTAAGGAATAAGCCAAACTAGCAAATTTAAACGAGCTCTTACTTACTTGTCTATTTTGCAAACATCAGTTTTATTTAGAAATACTTAATACGAGCAACTAAATATGTGAATTACATATCACGTTTTATTTGTAAAACTTGTATTTTGTATTTCTTAGATGTATTTAAGCATGTATTAAAAATAATGAAGGGGATTCAGTAAATGAGATAGAACAAGTGATAAAGTAAATACCTTTGTTTTTACTTATAGTGGAATTCTGAAACAAACCCGAAGTATATACGGTTCTTTATATTTACTTAGTTTAGAGGAGATTTTTTCTGGATGTGGAAAGGGTTTTGTCGCTTCTATTTAAGAAAAGTGGTAAACAGAATGATTGCCAAAAGGGGACGTTACCAGAAAAGAAACTCCGGCTTTGATATGCAATTACATATGTTTGCTTCAATACTTACGGAGAGCATTGCATGCCCGGCTGACAGCTCTCATGCAGTTGTTAAATATCAGCAGAAACATATGTATTTAGGTAAATGCTACTTGATCTGTGACATTGGTAAACAAAACATCGTAGCAATAAACGAGTGTAGAACGCCATAACAGCATATTTTACTGACATTCTGCCGAATTACATTATCTTTAGAGTATTTCTCTCCTATGACCTTCATAAGATTGTGTGGAACCATATTGCTAGCGGGGTAGACACTGTATATTGCTGTACAAATATATATCTGTATATACAGGGATTGTTGAATATTGCTATTCTATAGGGCGATGTTGAAAGAATGTTAGAATAATGCTTTTATTTGATGTTGCGGAAAGACGTTTTGAGTAATGCTTTTCTGTGTAGCGTTCAAAAGTATCAAGAGGGGAAAGATTATTGCTGTTATTGCTATATTATATGTAGTTATGGACAGAAAGGAAGGGCTATTGCTTGGTTATATTTTGGTAAATACAACGATGAATTAATATGGTATGTTACGAGACGTTGCTGGTGTATGTGATGGTGTGGAGAGTGGGTACGGAATATTGCCAAACTGTTGTGATTGCGCCAGAATTTAAGGAATATTGCCAAACTGTTGTGATTGTGCCAGAATTTAAGGAATATTGTCAAACGTTTGTAATTGTGGCCAGAATTTAAGGAATATTGCTAAACTGTTGTAATTGCGGCCAGAATTTAAGGAATATTGCTAAACTATTGTAATTGTGTCCAAACGTTTAGACGTATTGCCAAACTGTTGTAATTGTAGCCAGAATTTAAGGAATATTGCTAAGCTGTTGAAAATATGTTCAAGGGTTCAGAAGTATTGCCAAACTATTGTAATTGTGGCCAGAATTTAAGGAATATTGCTTAGCTGTTGAAAATATGTTCAAGGGTTCAGAAGTATTGCCAAACTGTTGTAAGTGTGGCCAGAATTTAAGGAATATTGCTAAGCTGTTGAAAATATGTTCAAGGGTTCAGAAGTATTGCCAAACTATTGTAATTGTGGCCAGAATTTAAGGAATATTGCTCAACTATTGTAGTTGTGTCCAAACGTTTAGAAGTATTGCCAAACTGTTGTAAGTGTGGCCAGAATTTAAGGAATATTGCTAAGCTGTTGAAAATATGTTCAAGGGTTCAGAAGTATTGCCAAACTATTGTAATTGTGGCCAGAATTTAAGGAATATTGCTCAACTATTGTAGTTGTGTCCAAACGTTTAGAAGTATTGCCAAACTGTTGTAAGTGTGGCCAGAATTTAAGGAATATTGCTAAGCTGTTGAAAATATGTTCAAGGGTTCAGAAGTATTGCCAAACTGTTGTAAGTGTGGCCAGAATTTTAGAAATATTGCTAAACTGTTGAAATTGTGTTCAAAGGTTTAGACGTATTGCCAAACTGTTGTCAATGTGGCCAGAAGTTAAGGAACATTGTTGAAATATACGGCGGTGTGGACAGAGATTGTGAAACATATACGAATTATCGAAGGTTGTTTATCCTTCTCGAAAAACATGGAAAGATTGGAAAGAAATTTCTATAATTAACCAACACATTCTTTGCCAAATGCATAGCTTCTGATGTGTTGTAATATATCTGTACTTGTGGTTTGCCATTTCCTAGGGTAATATCCAAACTCTAAAACTCTTGTAACACAACAAGATCGCGTATTATGAGGAAGGGGTTAGTTTGAATGAAGAATTCAATGATTTTTCACTATTAAGATTCCTTTCTGAGAGATATCTTCATTGATATACAATCATGTGTTGTGATTAACCTCGAGAAACACAGAGTGTGATCTTTTTCAGTTAAATACCTTATCAAAAGGAGTACGTCCGTGTTTGCTGAATATGTATGAGTTTCATATGAAACAGGAAATGAATCCTTAACGCATTTCTGGATACAAACTAATATGTATGATCACAAGAATTCCTCTTCTCGTCGAGGTAGACGCTGATCTTACTTTGGAAACAACTTTGATTGGATTCACAAACACTTGCTCATGATGAAGTTTGATTTGTGCAATCGAGTCTGCTTTTAGCAGAATGTTCTCGTGAATATGGAACGGGGTTTCTCGTTCTTATTTGCCAGTATAATCAACTTATGATAACTGATCTATACCCGGACTGCGTTAACACGACCTTCTGATGGTGAAGCAAACCAAAGATTCTGCATGATTTATCCCGTTTATTATGTAAGTTGTATGCAATGGGTCGGCTGTAGATGCTAGAGGGAAACCCTTTCAAACTCGTCAACTATCAAACTGTCCTGACACATGCAAATGAACATTTTGACGATCAATCTTTATCTCTGTTAATGTGTTTTGATGAAGCTATTCTGAGATTTCTGTCACGCTGACTCCCAGAATAATGGATTTGACAAGACGAGGTGATTCCTCAAAGTTGCCCATTCCGTGAGCGCTCTCTTTCATCTCCTGGTCTCTCCGCCACATCGCCAGTTATGTCAGAAAACTCAACTCAGGGTCGATGAGAAGCACATCATTTGTCTTTCTGAATCCAGGGCCAAGCTATAGGAAAAAAGGACATTTTGTGATATTTGGCAATTATTATACGTTAGGAACGGAGAGGTAAAATTATCTGCCGGATACTTGGCTAAATTAGCTGCTGGATCGATTGGAAATTGCTACCTTACTATGCAAGACCCTTCCATAGGCTCTTGATTGGCTCGCGCAGGCAAACATGACTTAAAACAGACGGCATAGCGATTGTGATTCATTATTCCAGCCATGAGGTTTTAACTTTCAGTGCGCCGAGGCTTCGATTTTGCAGTAAATTATACTTAATGACTTTATAACTGAACACGGCGCATCATATATCTGCGATGGGCCTCTTAAAGCCCAGGCTACACTAGCGTGTAAATGGCGGCAGATAATAGAGGATAATTAGATTTGCAAACATGGCTGACGGGACAAACACGTAGCCGGTTCAAAGGAATCTCTCAATGTTTAATCTCTGCATTGAGCAAATATCAAAGCTTGGAATCTTCAATCTGGTTGTGATTGTTGAGAAAGTTTCCATGTTCCACGCTGGAATCACGCAATGGTCACCAACAGCTGACCGCTATCGGTTGAACACTTGGACAAAGCTTATTGAAAGTGAATGGTTTGGAGGCTGTTTGCTGCTGCTCAAAAACGCCGTTGTAAAATAGTCGTTAATACCTCATTTCGGTAGCCTCATAATCGAGGTGGAAGGAACAAGGAAGCATACGTGTTGTCATATTCCTGAAATATATACTTTTGAAATTATAAACAATAGGTCTAGGCTGATATACGTTTCACACATTTAACATATATTATCTAGCATCAGAATTACCAGCACAACCTGTAGAACTGTACTTTTCTCACGAGAGAATCTCCGGGTGCAAATCTTCATTTTAAACGAACAAAAAAACTTTCCATATTCACAAGAAATCTCCACAACCACTACATCTGCAAATGTCACATTTATCTTTTCCTTGTCAAATGAAAGAAAGGACAATATCATGTTGACTACTTTTGTATAATTAACGAAATTAATGTTCGGAAATCGTTATATAAATTATCATACATTTTCATGAATTAGGATATAAGACGTACTGTTTGCATCAGAGTAAATCATTGCTTAAATCATTCTAATACGTTGGTTTAGATTATGTTGATTTTTGATATTTTTGTGGTTTGTTTGTTTTAGACATCTTTTCTATTTTAAATGCATAATAAAATGTTTAATATTTTGGAAATAAGGAAATTCACACATTTTTATAAATAATTTTCTTCGCGAAGTTCAGTTATCTTTGAGCTTTTCCTGTTCGCCTATTTTAACAATAATCCTGTAATTTTTCATGTCAGGATACATACTAAAACCGTTGATCGTCATCAATTTGAACATGTTAAGCCAATACGACACAGGGGATTTTTAAAACTCATAACTGACATTTTCATTGAGAATGTATGCGCCCTATGCTATAGTTTTACAGTTGTAATATGAACAACTGTTAGACCCAAGCTGAGTTTCCATAAATGAAATAAACATTACAGAAAGATGGACAAAACTGATTTCGATCACAGTGCGTCTCCTACTTGTACAGGCCCGTTCATTTAAAGGGTATTTCAGCCGTGATTGTGTGTTGGACCTCGTCAGAAGTCCCAAACTTTCAATTGTAAGAAAAACTGTCGGATAATTTTCATATGAAAGTTTTCCGCAAATTTCATGTTTAACATTTCCAGTGAAAAACGTGTCCTTAGTATTCCTTGTCCTGTTTGTGCAAGCCCCTATAATGGAACAAGTAGTGTACAGGAGACGGTGGCCAGTGGGAAATACTAGACTGTGATGATACTTGGCTGTGTTGTTAATACCGCCGATATGTGGAGCGTATCTTTATACACACCTTACACACATCATTGCCCATGTATTACAGATATATCTGTGTGTGTGTGCGTCTGTCTGTCTGTGTGTCTGTGTGTCATTCCAATGTTACTACAACTGTAACAAGACAATCTGGCATAAACATGTCAGGCATGCAAGCAGCGGAGTGAACATGATACTCTTACGTTGTGATGTAGTTTCTTTAATAGTAATATGATGACATGTTAGCATGCTTTAGGTTTAATCCCTCAATTGTGAGGGGATTCAGGAAAACGTGGACTAGAGGCAATGAGGCAAATATCCCTGTTTAACATCTCAGCCGCTGTCACCTGAAAGTCAGTTAATGTATTTAATGTAAGACAGTATTATTTAATATTTAACGTCCGGGTGGTCATATTATCATATGTTTAATACATGTTATTGATATACATCCAACAAACATTATCGAGATACTGAGCGAAATCTATCTTTGAAACACAAGACAATTGACTCATTTATATTTTTCTTTCCGTGAAGCATGTCTCATCTTTGACATACATGTATTTCTGTTTTGTTTTGTAGCAACTGTCCTGATTGATGGTCATCGTGTGTCTGAACTTAACAGTTATTTATAAGCACATGCATTTGATTTATTCGGAACAGTATAGTGGACTCTGTTAGACAATAATGCTGGTGATTATGAATATTTTTTACAACTTGGGCAGTGCATTTCAGAATTGAAACTGCAAACACCTGGCTGGTCAACAGATTCTGGTCCCAAATGAGATCCGATTTCTGTTGAGCACTGGGTACCTATCGACCATACTGGCAGAGAGTCTCCCACACACTCATACTACATCAAAAATGTTTTCATTCTTGATAAATGATCCGTCTTTACAAACTATGAAAATATAATAACAAACAATTAGTGTAGGCATAGCCTCAGTTATCGTGTCCAAGTACCCCGATATAATTCAAGGGTATAACAATCATGAGTACCTTCAGTTCGTCTCAAAATTCCGTAAAGGCCCTAACTCGCAATTAACATTATGAATTGCGTTTTAATCATTTAACCTTCTTGCAGAAATTCTGCAACCATTGACAGAGAAGGAAACAGGCTATCTCCTGAGATTCATCAATGTCACAAATTGATTGTAATTAACAGCCGAGTTTGCTGACTGTTATCTGAGTGGACATATGATTTGTGAACATCGGGAGAGGTGGTAAGCAATGTTCCTTCACTACGTCCACAAAAACAACATTGTATTAATCAAAGTAGTCAATTCGTCATTTCAAATCACACAAATTTTCCAATTTTACCACAAAGAAAAATAACCAAAACAAATTTGTCAACTCATTTGAATTGTGGGACCTAAGTAGCATGATACAATTACCCTAAAAGACGGTCTGGGCCCTTGCGTAGCGGGGCGCACGCTACTTCGAAATCTTCCAAATGCTTTTCTCAAACGGGTATTAGGAAACAAAGCCCGAATCTTCTACAAGTGAGCGGCATTGTCGGAGTTTTCTAAACCCAGAGACGAGGGGCAGTGGAGCTCTGAATGCGAGTGAGTGTACTACTATCGGTAGGGAAGGGGCGACATGAAATTAACTACATTATGCCCTCGTTTCGTTCGATTAATTCCGCTCGAAGCGATTCGAGGCTCGGCGACTGCACGGAGCCAAGGCTGAGAAGTGGGTGGATCCAAGCTATTCTATAGCAGCCTGGCTATACCACCGTTCTGACACACGGGACTAGGGACATTGTTCCCCCTCCAAGAACTCTTCAGCCCCGCAGAGAGTAAGAAAAGCCGTGATTGTCAGCTTTTCTCTCCTACATTGGCCGTCACGGTGCGTGATCCCATGGTCCTCCAGTACGCCTCATCCTGTCGGCTCTATCCATACACTGTTGCATCTACCCTACTGCTCACTGTGGGACGATGGAAAAACTGTTCGCCGCCTTGCCTGTTCGCTTGGACGCTTTTTCCACTCTATAGAGTTCTAGTACGGCGACTTTTATGCGCTAGTTTATGAAGGCTACTACAACACAATGGAGCTTGGTCTGTACAATAGGTCGGCAAAAACGAGCAACTGTGAGGCATTTTCCCTCTTCTTTCACGCTGACGCTACTGGGAGCACCGCCCTATGACAGGGCCATGACAAGCTCTTCAATGCTCGCTCAACGAGGACCCATTTAACTCCGACAATGAAGTAAAACCAATATTTGTCCTGCCGATTTGTCGCTCATTGCTACTTGTATACCCTTAATGATGTTGCTAGCCTATAAAGCAGCGGTGGTGAGCCCCCCTCAGCCGGAGAGTGGTCTGTGTACAGTGGGTTCAGGGCGCCCCTCCATGGGTACCCCTCGCTACCTATCCTCACTCTACCCGGGTCACCGTACAAATTATATCTTCATTTCAGGAGGTCGTCACCACTTGGAAAGCGAACCAGTTATTTCAACTTGTGAGTGAAAGTGAAGTTAGCATTGTACATGGCCTCTTCAACACTACTCTGCTTTGTAGTGTTTCTTCCGTTACAAGAGTGGTGGTACACAGATATACCATTTATATCCTGGTTGTACACAGATATACCATTTATATCCTGGTTGTACACAGATATACCATTTATATCCTGGTTGTGCACAGATATACCATTTATACCCTGGTTGTACACAGATATACCATTTATACCCTGGTTGTACACAGATATACCATTTATATCCTGGTTGTACACGGATATACCATTTATATCCTGGTTGTACACGGATATACCATTTATACCCTGGTTGTACACAGATATACCACTTATACCCTGGTTGTACACAGATATATCATATATACCATGGTTGTACGCAGATATACCATTTATACCCTGGCTTCATACAGATATACCATTTATACCCTGGTTGTACACAGATATACCATTTATATCCTGGTTGTACACAGATATACCATTTATACCCTGGTAGTACACGGATATACCATTTATACCCTGGTTGTACGCAGATATACCATTTATACCCTGGTTGTACGCAGATATACCATTTATATCCTGATTGTACACAGATATACCATTTATACCTGGTTGTACACGGATATACCATTTATATCCTGGTTGTACACAGATATACCATTTATACCCTGGTTGTACACAGATATACCATTTATACCCTGGTTGTACACGGATAAACCATTTATACCCTGGTTGTACACAGATATACCATTTATACCCTGGTTGTACACAGATATTACATTTATACCCTGGCTTCATACAGATATACCATTTATACCCTGGTTGTACACGGATATATCATTTATACCCTGGTTGTACACAGATATTACATTTATACCCTGGCTTCATGCACAGATATACCATTTATACCCTGGCTTCACACAGATATACCATTTATACCCTGGTTGTGCACGGATATACCATTAATACCCTGGCTTCGCACGGATAAACCCTTTATACCCTCGTTGTACACATATATATTATTTATACCCTGGTTGTACACATATATACCATTTATACCCTGATTGTACACAGATATACCATTTATACCCTGGATGTACACAGATATACCATTTATACCCAGGTTGTACATAGATATAACATTTATACCCTCTTTGTAGACAAGATAATATTTTTCTCTGGTTATACATTTTAACATTAACAAGTTGAAAACTTTTATACAATAATTGATGTAATGATGAGAAATGTTACAAATAACATCTTCATTATTGTATGTACATGTCGTGTCGGTGCTACCTTTTGCCCTGTAACATGCAATATACAGCAAAGAGGTTTATACCTACAATATTTTTTGTCATTTGTTTAGCCAACATTTAACTGCCTAAAAAGAATTTGGTCGTTTAACACATTTGTAACCTTATACCCAGGAGAAATATGAGAGAGAGAAATTATTTTATTATTGTGTCACGCAGATGTTTACATAATATATAAAATCTTCTGTATCACATATGAAACATCTGCCCGGCCTTTACAGGCCTACGAGACACATAAAATCCATAAAACAATGCATAGATAAAATATATCTCTATACACACATAAAGTAAAACTTAGAGATAAGATGGATGGTGTAATATGTCTATAACATGTATAGTTATTGTACACCCTGACAGAAGGGTGTTATAACATACAGACCCTGGGTGCAGATAGAACGTTTATACCCCGGTGGAAGCCAGTTATAACATAAATACCCTGGTGGAAGCCAGTTATAACAATTATATCCTGTGGAAGCCATGTATAACATGTATATCCTGAGAAATACACAATGCCATATTAGAAAGTGGTTAAATGCAACATATGTAATATTTGGGATTACACTTTCTTTGTAAAGTACAGATTCTAGGGACTCAACCCCAAAAGTACTAGAATCTGTACTTTACAAAGAAAGTGTAATCCCAAATATAACATATGTTGCATTTATATCCTGGTCTTTTAGAGACGGAGCAATTATACCGAGGTTCAAGCCAGTTATAATACCAATGTTTCATACATGTTTCATACATTCTCCTATTGAAGGTTGTTGTAAGATTTGTTTCCATATATTATTGCACATACACTGGTCAAACATCCAAGGTTCACGCTCTATGACGTTCATACATTGGCTGTATGCTGTAAACCCAGGTTCAAGCAAGTTATAACATTTAAACCATGGTCTTATATAGGCGGAACAATTATACCTTTGTTCATACCTGTTTCAAACTAGCTGTAACAGTAATACCATTGGTTAATATAAACCGAACATTTGTACCTTGGTTACGTGCAACTGCACGGGGGCGGTGGGGAAGCCTAATGGTTAAAGCGTTGGCTCGTCACGCCGAAGACTCGGGTTCGAATCCCCACATGGGCACAATGTGTGAAGCCCATTTCTGGTGTCCCCCGCCGTGATGTTGCTGGAATATTGCTAAAAGCGGCGTAAAACCAAACTCAGTCAGTCAGTCAGTCCAACTGCACGATTTATACCCTTGTTGTACACAGATATAACATATACCATTTGTAATAGTCACCCTGGTTGTACATGAAAACTAATATCGATCTCCCCCAGTGTATCTATACCTCGCTGTTATGTGGATTACAGTGCTACAAATTATTACTTGGGAGGGGTGTGGGTGGGTGTGTGGATTGTTTTATTAGGGGCGGTGTATTCTTTAGGTCAACCACACTATAGTTTTGATTTGTGAAAGAGGTAGCTAAGCAATTCTAAGTATTTTACACAACACATAATATTTCAGCCAGATTGAGAACAATCGATATGAAAAAAAACAACCAGATGATTAAGTTTCTACAGGACAATTACAATAAACACAAATCTGTGTCAAGGACTGTAATCAATGACATTATTGCGTTTTTTTTTTTCAATATTAATATGCTTCTTTGTAAACAAAACCAAATGTGATCAGTCAAAAAATCTTTACAGGATATGATTTCATTCAAATGGGTTGGTATTTTTCCAGATGTATGTCGAAAAAAGAGAAAACGAATTATTCCCCTTGTTTGAAGGTGGTTATAATAATACAAACAAGGAATAGGTTTAAGATGGTGATGTATTTCATACAGGTATCGTCCTTGTGTTTTGGACCCTGTGTTTGCAGGGTTTCGATCACTTTTTTCAGCCTATTAAACCTTTGATCCGATTTTATAAAGTGTATACTTCTTTTGTCCGCTGGGTTAGTATTATATGCTGTAAAACTGATCAAAAGAAGAACATCTGTTAACACTCACACATCTAAGATGACGAAGGAATATATAAGAATGGATTAAAACTTAGCAAACAAATTTTAAGCCACCAATAAATGAATCGAAAGTGAAATATAACCACTATAAGTTGCACACATTGTTTGAAGGGTAACACCTCGGACCAATGTCCACGTCTACAAGTGGCCTGGGGACACACTGACCAACAATGTCGGACACCACGGCCTTGTCCTGGCTATTGTGACCCGACAATGGGATCGACATGCTGTCGCCCTGAGATGCTATCTGCCCGTCCCCCGGGACCGTTCACAGACACCGCAGACAGGCCAAGCTCGGGTGTCACGGCAGCCAACAAGGTGTTGATATTAACAACACTCCACAACACATCAAGTCTTTTAAAGCGGCAACATTCTGTAATTGCTTGATGGTGAGAACACGACAAGAAGAACGTTGTTTGACATTTATTACAACGCTGGGTTTTAATTACCCGTGCTTGTAACATAGGTTTTAACTCGCGGGTACAAGTTGGGTCTTGCCCGGTGTTGGAACAGGGCGAGTCCCCCGGGACCACTGTTGTCGCCATCAATACTCAACCTGTATACAACAATGCTTTGAAGCTAGCCACATTTGTAAAGTGACACTTGTGGTTGTAAATAATTCTTTGTTTACAAATGCCTTCAACCTGTTTCATGAAATCCCTTGTCGCTTGTATTGTAATACATTAATTAGGACTGTTCATATTAACTGGAAGTACTTGATAATGTTCATCCCGAGAAAACACGATGTGTAAATATTTTACTCTTCTTAATCGCCTCGCTGTATTTACCATGGGAGGTTTAATATAAACATGCAAATTTTCTTCAGAATTTTGTAAAATATTCCTTTTGACAGAAAGGGAAAATAGATAAACAAACAACAAATGAGATGCTATCCGACATGAGATATTTCTTGTTTAAGGAGCAGAATCTACACAACAGAAGATATACCATGTTTCGGTGCTGTCGACAAAACTACCCCACTGCCAGTGTTAATTCAGGTTGTTAGTTCCAGACTGAGCCCCATGCTCCTGTCCATGCACGTAGCAGTGAAGACATGTACATGACGTAGTAACCTACAGAAGCACACACAGGTAGGTTTGTTTCACACACAAAACGATTTGTCATGTTATGTTAAATACACCATTACCTGTGTCAGTTAAAAAACGTATTTCGGGACTATGACACGAATATATTGTTGCTAGTATATTTTTTCCTGTTGTTTTACTGCGGGTTATGTGACAAAGACACCTATACTGACTGTGACATGCTCGTGTTGTATTCCGTTCATCAGATCCGAGGATCATTTCAGAGTCAGAGCGGGAATCGTTTAGAGCGGAAGCCCTGAACAGCTGTCAAGCATGTTTGTTTTGTGTCTTATTCTGGGGTGGAAGGTAGTGGAAATTGTAATGAATTTCTACTATTATGTAAAACCTATGTAAAACACTACATACATATTCACGTGTGTGTGTGTGTGTGTGTGTGTGTATATTTATATGTGTATATCATTGTTATATGTATGTAATGTTTTATTAAAGTTGTATATAAAATATATTTCCCTTGACAACACTGCAACTGTCTCACACCAACTGAACTGTATCAACTTAAACATGTTTTTGTTCATGGTTTTGTCGCGTTAGCCATGCGATCCTCCACGTTCCGCCGTCTCCTCTGTGGATCTCTAGAAAGGGGTGCATTTTACATCTCGAGTTTCCCTGTGAAGGAAGCTGGTGACAGCCCCTACACTCAATCTGAATAATATAGTAGTGACCGCTGCTCCAAACCCAGGTCTTCATTCTCCGTGTACAGCTCGTCGGTAATTTCCCACGCGGGCTGGAGGTGAAGCCCCAGTGTTAGGCAAGGCAGTGCTGTTGTTTACCGTGATTCACCACTTGTCTCCACACATCCAGCCAACAGCCCACCCCATTAAACTTCACTCTAGGGTAATCACCCGTGGTGCTTTCAGTAATGCGGTGAGTGGGTACACGATGAGGAAGAGCTGGTCTCTGTGCCGGGTGGGTGAGGCAGTGGATCGGTTACACACGGGGAAATACGAGAGAGACGTCACCACTATCTCACATACATTAGACAATGGCGTTAAGACAGAGAACGTTTAGAGGTTTTGTGCATTAAAAACAGTGTAATCATTAATAAGAGCACACTGCCAAAATATTAGACAATGGCGTTAAAAGCCAGTGAACTTTAAACAGTTTAAGTGTATTATACCAAGGAAATCATTAATAAAAACATAAATTAACTGATTATGTTCAACCACAGAGAAAAAGTATTTTTTAAAATTGAAACTAATATCCTAAATCTTTGTATGAAGATTTGGAAAATATCTTTCAAACATGTCCACGCAAGTAGGTATTTGCACTGATGATGCAAAGCAATTTCAACTCAAAGCAAAAAAAATCATTTGACATCTGTGTAAAATGCGTTCAACTAAATATAGACCAAACTGTTCAAACAGCACATTACAACGCAAGACTTCATTACATGAGGATACATGCTTCTGAACCAGTTTCTATAATGGCGCATGATAATTTGTTGGGGATTTTTAAGCCCTGCATATTTTTCAAACGTTGAAACTTAGCTCAACATGAAATAGCTAGCTTTATTCATTCAGATGAATTGAGATTAGATATAACACGCATGATTACGTCGAGTTGTGGCAAAAGATGCTAGTTTCTCGGGTGACTGCCGGTTCACAAAGCAGGCTGGCGATACACCGGGTAAGTAAGACTCCACGATTAAAGCTGTACAGGCACATACATGCAACCAAGTGAAAGTTCTACTTGATGAGGCCGGCACACATCGGAAACCAACTCGCAAGGCGTGAGGTAGATGTACAAGATGTTGACTATGATCGAGTCACCAGCCATGGAGAATGAAACACAAAATACTTCAAGTCGGTCTCTCCGCTTGTCTGCCTGTCGGGACAATGCACAATAAGCTTCACTTCACAGTTTGCGTGTATATCGACTTAGTCATGAAACGAAAATCAGACTTTATTACGAACAAGCTAGAGCAGGATTTATTCAAAACACAACTAAAAATCCAGCTTTAACTTGACCTATTTGAATTTCAATCAGACAAGAATTGACTGATTACTTAAAATAATCAAACAGGCTTGAAAGAGTAATATTATCTTTCAAAGTAAATATGGCCGTCTGTATTGAATAACATGGCGCGTGCCTCGAATCACATATGAAACGCATAATATGTACTCACGTAGCATAAAATTTGATAATGAACTCTTATCTAGGGCAAATTACAACATTGAGAGGAGAGCCCTGTCATTACTGGGTAACGGTGTCGAAATTCACGCAAGTTATGAAAACACGAGACGGGGGCCGGCACCTGGGGATGTACAGGACGAGCAGTAGGAAGATAGTATACAAAGACCGGACACTGTTAGGCGCTACATACTGCTGTCATTACAACTGATGATCACTGAGGTCGGGCCGACATTATATAGCTCAACATTTGTTAATGGTCAATTTATATGTAATTAGAGACTGCATGCTTTGTTTATTGTCCATCCACGTGGCCGTGCTGGATGACACGCGCAACCTCCTCGACATTTTAACTGAAGGATTAAAGCAAGAGTTCAAATTACATGCATTAACTATCAATTACTTAAAAGCGACAACAGTTTAGTGGAATTCTTTGTTGTTTGTCCTTGATTAATGATCAGCACGCGACAACATTTACCCAGCAAGTTTATTATTTTAGTTACACGCATTCTTTCATTGTACTCACGTTCAAAGGAAATATGACTGAGTTTGAGGAATAACTTTTTGAACTAAAAACGGTGTTTGGGTCCTGATCACGCATGATATTGGTTCCTTCCAGCCATTATTCCGTGCCAGTGGATTATATGGAACTTGAAGGTTCTAAAGAGATATGACACACACTTGGGATTATTTCGCTTGTAGTGAGTGATATTAGTTTTACGCCGTTTGTAGCAATACCCCAGCAATATCATGGCGGGGGACACCAGAAATGGGCTTCACATGTTGTGCCCATATGGGGAATCGAACCGGGTCTTCAGTGTGACGATCGAACGCTTAAACCACTAGGCTACCCCACCGCGCCCTTGCATTTTGAAAGTACGAAACACAACCCTTTTCCGCAATGCACAACCTGTGGTGTGTGTGTGTGGTGGGTGGGGGAAAGATACAGTGTTTTATGGAACACTGCATGGCAACAGAACGTATCTCGCATCTTCCGTTAAATAACATAGCTCTTATGTCATTAAGCTTAAATAACATAGCTCACATGTTATTAAGTTTAAATCATAAATGGAACCAAACTTTCTCAAAACTCGTAAACGTTTTTTGTTGAATCATCTACAACAAATACACTTTACCCAACATTATACAACATGGATAATTGTTTTACACATTTTAAAACGTTTCTGAGTATTTTTATGTTTGCACATGTTTATGCCCGGTATAGCAGGATACGCTCACCCTTCCAGGAAGTGTCGGTTTCATAACTATTTGATGGTGATTCATAAACACATTCACTGTCATCGTATCTCATGTCGTCAATCATAGGACACCCTTGAAGATCCGGGTTAGAATTGGTCTTCAACAACCCATGCTTGTCGTACGAGGCGACTAACGGGATCAGGTGGTCAGGCTCGCTGACTTGGTTGACAAATGTCATCGCATCCCAATTGTGCAGATCGATGCTCATGCTGTTGATCACTGGATTGTCAGCTCCAGACTCGATTATTTACAGACCGCCGCCATATAGCTGGAATACTTCTGAGTGTTAAACAACATAACAAAAACAATTATTGGATGGTCAGGACTGGACTGGATTATTTCCAGACCGCCGTCGTACAGCTGTAGTATTGGTGAGTGCGGCGTTAAACATACAACCAGATGCGGGACTGTCATAAAACAGGCGGAACTGTAAATCGAGACTGCTTTTAACAGAGACTTCTTATGGGTGTAGCAAGGGGTTTTGTGGCTTGTGTTTAAATATTCACAGCAACAGAAGAACCCCGGTTCTATGATAACCAGCATTAGACTGGCATATGTACTCTCAGTAAACCCTTCGTTAACATTGATCATGCCGTTACATATAGCTTGTCTTTTCTAAGGAGTTATTTTTGCATTGCAGCAACATATCTGTACCCCTTGAAATGACCGAGCCTTTTCGTTGTTGAAATATAATCTCACAATAACTAAAATCCCTGTCTTAATGCCCTTAGCGTTGTATGAAGTGCCGGGGAAAAGAAACACCCTTATCTTAATGGCCGCTAAATGAAACAATAAAGTTTGGAGAGTTTCTGCTACAGTTCCCCGCCGTGTAGCAATCTGATAACGGTTGTTTTGGTCAAATACAATTTTCAAGTGTATAGTGTTTTTAGCCCAGCAGTTCACATGGTCACTTTCACAGTGCCTACGTACTTGAGTATTGAAATGGATTATTGACAGTTAATTTAGGTATCATCATAATCGATATATGGCACGCGACCCGAACAGACTGTCTACATGTTCAGCGTTCAACCATCCGTGTTGGAACAACCCAGGTAGCAGTAAATAACTGGATGTGTATAGATCCACGACTTCATGGTGGGAGACTGCTTGTTCGTGGGTGCTGGCCTTTTCGTCATTATTGATGATTTTAGTTCTTCAATAGCTTGAAAAAACACCAGATCAATATTTCTTTTCACGGCTGGTAAATTGTTGATCTGTCTATAACGCGACATGTAATTGGTGTGTACCTTAAGCAGTTAGGTAGACACTGACAGATAGGCTGCTCTATATGGCATCCACACACTAGGATTATTACAGCTGCTGAGCAAGTGTATTGCAAATTTTATGACACATAGTTTGTATCGTAGTGTTATTCTTACACAAAATGACAGTTTGACAGGTATAACAGAATTATCCTAGTTCTCACCTCAGTCACTGAAAAGAGCAATTTGGCAACCAATTCCATATTCATAAGAAATCTTTTATTTCGAAAGTTCGATTCAGTCTATATCATGCCGTCTATATCAAAACACATGCAAGGGCAAGTCAACTGTTCACCTAAAACACGGGAACATACGGTACAACCAGTATATGACAGTGAGTCTGGAATCATTTTGTCACTGATGGTTCAAATTTGGCAATGTCTGCGATCAAACCTGTTGAGGGCTTTACTGAGATCTCAATCTTGTGACCTTGATCAAACACATTATGCTCATCTATTAAATATTCGTAGAAACAGCAACCTTGATTATACTTCAAAATTGGTGAAATGAAAACAGTAAATGTTCCACATGAAAGGAAATCTGACTATGAACGTTGAACTCTGGTATCTTGTACATTTTAGTGGAGAGCTTTCCATACTCTAGAACTTTATGTATTGATCTGAACAGGAAACAATGTGGCGATTTAACTCTCTCCCTTTTCTAGTTCAAATTAATGACTTCGTCGGTTCACTTGAGCTGGCCCTGTTACTGTTGTTAAATTATTTGAGATCATTGATACACCTGTAGCTTAAGATGAACGTCTAGACCAATCTGACTTGTTTTGATGTTGTCGAGCAGAAATTCTGATTCGTATGCATAAAGAAACAGATCAACAAGAAGCGGACTCAGTGGTGCCCATGGTAAGCCTACCTCCTGCATTGTTGTCTCCCAATAACGTCTCCATACATGTTATCAATGAGGAAATGAAGCTTTACAAATGCTGTATTTTTCAGTAAACTTCTAATATTTGCATTGTTTGCTTTTTTGACAAATTATCCTGAAACTGAGAAGGTAGGTATGGTTGCCACCTTTGTTAATAAAGTGTGTCATGTGGGATAGTGGTGTACAAAGATGCAAACTATCTTTTAAGGTAGCAGAGAATCTTACTAACTGTTGAGTAGAAATGCAGACATAACAGAAAGCGTTCACTGGTCACACCGACGTCCTTGGTTCGACTCCCCATGTACAAACCATGTGAAGCCCATGTCTTGTGTCCCTGCCGTGATGTTGCAACTATCGGTTCTCCATGTCACGTACTTCAAATAACGATAATACTCCGGAGTCTGCCATGTCACATTTGACGCTAGTTCCTTTTAGTTCTCAGTCCACCATGTTGCGTACTATATTTGACGCTAGTTCATCTTAGTTCTCAGTCCACCATGTCATGTACCACATTTGACGCAAGTTATTTTTAGTTCTCAGTCAACCATGTCACGTACTACATTTGACAATAGATCTTTTAGTCCTCAGTCCGCCATGTCACGTACTACATTTGATGCTATTTTTTCAGTTCTCTGCTCCGCGTTTCAAGTACTACAAGCTATTGAATCACGTCTAATTGACATATCACCTACGTTGTCGCTTGTTCATTAAAATCATTTACAAACACAAACACGTAACTTTTGTTCTGTCATGAATCTGTGCATACATTCTAATCAATTCTAATGTGCACCTTTGATCCACCTTAATGACTTAATTGATAGCAGCAATGTTGACATCCTCTTTAATGAAGTATTTCAGCCCTCCGCCACCTGCTGTACCTGAGATGGACGCCACCCAACCACAGTCTCTCGGCGCACGGCAGACAACGGGCGCACTCCGCTCGCCGTGGGCAGTGTGCTCAACAACAACGCCAACAGTGTGAAGATCGAATATAACTTTGTTACACTAACTGTAAGGAGAATCAATTAAAACACCTGATCTCCGCCCGAGGCCAGCCACGTGGCGATGCCATTCCTTGGTATACCATATGATGACAGCCCTGAACTCTCACAACACTAGATCAAACATAATAACGTCCTCGGCACAACACTTCGCCATGCACAACAGTGTAGATACTCACTGCAATGACCTCTAGAAGGGACAACGAACCTTCAATTACCACCACACATCTTATTACAATGTTGCTCATGGTCGACATGCAACAGTTTTCTGTATTTCAATTCAATACATATTCAAAAACTTCATTTTTTGCGGCGACGCCATTACTTTACTTGTACTAGAACACAACTCCCTTTCATCCCGTTATAACATAGTGTCTGCCTTACATATCAATAAGAGTGTACCCGTTGGTTATAATCGAAGACTTTAAGTGTCGTTTGGATATGTACAATGTGGCATGGTTTTGTATGGTTACCAAACGGAGCTCAATGATCACAATGCCAAACTTTCGGTATGGTTTCAGGGATGTTATCATGGTGATATATACCCTGTCAATGCCACCGGCATATATGTGTTATCTCCCGCAGGTAGACAGACATACGACCTCGCCTTGGGCTGTTCATGTGCTCGCAATGACGTCATACCTTTGTCCTGAGTGGAGGACGTGTGGTGTCGGACAATGGGTGCCCTGCAGTGACCGCAGATGGACACACGCCAGGTGTTTGCGTGTGCATCGAGATGGAAGATTCGAGGTGGACAGTGGCTAAATAGCGCAAACATACTCGACGGATTGGACACACAACTGTAAGACATTTACATAGTTGACAGATTGCACACACCAATGCATTACACATATATACTCGACAGATGAAGCCTCCTGTGTACAGAATGGCTAGGTTGGGGACGGCCTGTGTGTTTGCATTCAGGACACTACACCTCTGCTTGAGTTAAGCCAACATATCTTCACTCGATATAACTGGCATCACACACATTAAAGCCTGGATGTACAACTGGCATCACACACATTAAAGTTTGGATGTAAAACTGGCATTACATACATTATAGCCTGGATGTACAACTGGTATTACACACATTAAAACCTGGTTGTACAACTGGCATCACACTCATTAAAACCTGGATGTACAACTGGCATCACACACATTAAAGTCTATATGTACAACTGGCATCACACACATTAAAGCCTGGATGTACAACTGGCATCACACACATTAAAGCCTGGATGTACAACTGGCATCACACACATTAAAGCCTGGATGTACAACTGGCATCACACTCATTAAAGTCTGGATGTACAACTGACATCACACACATTAAAGCCTGGATGTACAACTGACATCACACACATTAAAGTCTGGATGTACAACTGGCATCACACACATTAAAGTCTGGATGTACAACTGGCATCACACACATTAAAGCCTGGATGTACAACTGGCATTACACACACTAAATCTTGGATGTACAACTGGCATTACACACACTAAAGCCTGGATGTACAACTAGCATCACACACATTAAAGTCTGGAAGTACAACTGGCATCACATACATAAAAGCCTGGATGTACAACTGGTATCACACACATTAAAGTCTGGATGTACAACTGGCATTACACACATTAAAGCCTGGATGTAAAACTGGCATCACACACATTAAAGTCTGGATGTACAACTGGCATTACACACACTACATCTTGGATGTACAACTGGCAAGACACACATTAAAGCTTGGATGTACAACTGGCATGACACACATTAAAGTCTGGATGTACAACTGGCATCACACACATTACAGGCTGGATGTACAACTGGCATCACACACATTAAAGCCTGGATGTACAACTGGCATCACACACATTAAAGCCTGGATGTACAACTGGCATCACACACATTAAAGTCTGGATGTACAACTGGCATTACACACATTAAAACCTGGATGTACAACTGGCATCACACACATTAAAGTCTGGATGTACAACTGGCATTACACACACTAAATCTTGGATGTACAACTGGCATTACACACACTAAATCTTGGATGTACAACTGGCATTACACACACTAAATCTTGGATATACAACTGGCATTACACACACTACATCTTGGATGTACAACTAGCATTACACACATTAAAGCTTGGATGTACAACTGGCATCACACACATTAAAGTCTGGATGTACAACTGGCATCACACACATTAAAGTCTGGATGTACAACTGGCATTACACACATTAAAACCTGGATGTACAACTGGCATCACACACATTAAAGTCTGGATGTACAACTGGCATTACACACACTAAATCTTGGATGTACAACTGGCATTACACACACTAAATCTTGGATGTACAACTGGCATCACACACATTAAAGCCTGGATGTACAACTGGCATCAAACACATTAAAGGCTGGATGTACAACTGGCATCATATACATTAAAGCCTGGATGTACAACTGGCATCACACACATTAAAGCTTGGATGTACAACTGGCATCACACACATTAAAGTCTGGATGTACAACTGGCATCACACACATTAAAGTCTGGATGTACAACTGGCATCACACACATTAAATCCTGGATGTACAACTGGCATCACACACATTAAAGCTTGGATGTACAACTGGCATCACACACATTAAAGTCTGGATGTACAACTGGTATCACACACACTAAATCTTGGATGTACAACTGGCATTACACACACTAAAGCTTGGATGTACAACTAGCATCACACACATTAAAGTCTGGAAGTACAACTAGCATCACATACATAAAAGCCTGGATGTACAACTAGCATCACACACATTAAAGTCTGGAAGTACAACTAGCATCACACACATAAAAGCCTGCATGTACAACTGGCATTACATTACACACTCAACCCTGGATGTACAACTAGCATCACACACATTAAAGCCTGGATGTACAACTGGCATCACACATTTTAAGCCTGGATGTACAACTGGCATTACACATTTTAAGCCTGGATGTACAACTGGCATTACACACATTAAAGCCTGGATGTACAACTGGCATCACACACATTAAAGTCTGGAAGTACAACTGGCATCACACACATTAAAGCCTGGATGTACAACTGGCATCATACATATTAAAGTCTGTATGTACAACACACATTAGAGCCTAGCACCACCCACATTTAAACACCGGATGTACGCTCACTTCTAATGACTTCAAAACCTAACACATATATCACCTGATACCAACAATAACCCTCCACTGATATGAGATTAATTTGTCAAACTGGAAAATAGATTAATCCCCAATAAATTATTGAGATTTCGTGTATTTATGACAGTTGGCTGGTATTATTAAATGCATTGAAGATGTACCGTCACGCTTTGCATGTTTCACTCGTGCGAGTGCGCCAGTCCTCACTGATGTCATCCAGTGTACATCCATCTGCACACCAGAGGGACCTGGCTTGTTGAAGACAGCCCCACAAACACACTCGATGATTGTTTAAACTATGACTGCCATCGTGTTATCTATGCATCCTTGCTGATTTCCCCAACATGGGACCATGATTTCCTGTCCTCCCGCCGACCCTGGTCTAACTTACAGCGTACACACGGCAGTCTAGGCCTGGCGATCAACTCAACACAGTTGTAAATTACTCAAAGGAGGTGATAATTACAATAAAAGTGCTATATGCCAAGGAGTGTACATCATCTAGGTATGCGTGCAGTGTTAGATGTGTTTGGGGCGGGGATTAACCCTCCTTGTTCACTGTTTGTATACTACAACGGGAATCTCAACTAAATTCAGTAGGTAGAAGAATATCCACTACATGATGTGGAGGTAATTGTACTTCAATGATTGAACAGGCACTGTGCCTTCGTGTATATCCGATAACGACACATCTTATGGCAAATCGATATACTGGGACAGCTATGAATGAATGGAAAACTTGTTGAATCTATATCCGAAATAGCTATAGGTCAGTGCGATATGTGTGTGAGTGTGTGTGAGAGTATGTGTGTATATGTGTGAGTGTGTGTGTGTATGTGTGTGTGAGTGAGAGAGTGTGTGCGTATGTGTGTGAGACGGTGTGTGTATGTATGTGAGAGAGAGAGAGTGTGTGTGTGTGTGTGTGTGTGTGAGAAAGAGTGAGTGAGTGAGTTTAGTTTTACGCAACACTCAGCAATATTCAAGCTATATGGCGGCGGGTGTGTGAAAGAGTGTGTGTATGTATGTGTGCAAGAGTGTGTGTGTGTGGGGGGGATTATATCTGTCGTCGCACTGGCGTTACTTCAGCCATTTATATACCGATTGTGAGAGTGGGAGTGAGTGAGAGCGTCTGTGTGTATGTGTGTGAATATGTGTATGTATGTGTATGAGAGAGAGAGAGAGAGTGTGTGTGTGTGTGTGTGTGTGTGTGTGTGTGTGTGTGTGTGTGTGCGAGTTACTGTGTGTTAGTGTTGTTGTGTGTTTCTTGTGTCTGTCTGTGCTTGCATGGTCAGTGGCTGTGAGGTTTGAACCTTTTTAATGCACAGGGTTAATTGAATTGATTGCTTGGTATTTTTCTAAATAGTTCCCTCCGAGGTCCCCACACGTCTGCCGTCAATGCTGAAGTATCCGGATCCCAATGGTGGTGGTGTTTTCTGGCTGGTGATAACAAAGTCCTCCACAGTAGAAATGATGTCATCGTCATGTGCAAATAACTATTTCTGCAAGTTTAAAACAGGCTAAAATCTGATGGCTACGTTTATGCACTGACGCCAAAGCAATCCTATACACTCATATACTTATACAGACTCAGCGATATATCACACCTTTGGTGAGTCTTCCACGACGTTTGACCTTAGCAGATTTGCATACTATTGACCATTAATGGCATGACCATTCGATAGTGGTCCTTTGGAGTCTAATAGGAGTCCTTTGGAATCCCGTGAAACCGGAGCCATCATCTTGCCCTCTGACGGCACTGATTTTCCGTCTTCATGGTAGATGGTTCCAGTGTTTCGACTCCTGTTAAGTGTTTGGCTGACAGTGGTGAAGACCCAGTCATGGTTCCAAACCGCTCAAAGCACTCAGTAAGGTCTACTTCAAAACCATGTCAATTCTCTAGAATGTTTCTGATCATGAACCAGAGGCCTATGAACCCGGCTGAAACCTTTGTCAATCCGAGGTAATATATCAAACCGTTCTCTACATGTCTGTTGTTAAGGGTACATTGCACATCCTTCTTTAGTCTCAGAACGTTCCAGTGTGACAGATTTAGAGGAAGAGAAATGATGTGTGGGTGCGTGTGTTATATTTTGTTTGTTGGTTGTTGTTTTGTTGTATCCCGGCTGTTTACGTCGGTCTGGAAATACTCGAGTTTGGACCAGACAATCCAGTCATAGAGTGAACACCCGTACGTATACGAACATAGTATATGTGGCAGCAATCACTATACATCGCAGATGATGAAACTGAAATGTTTTGTTATTGTTGACGCACCTATTGACCTAAGTAAATATAGACATACTAACTTTTCTTTTTGTGCTGCACAGGAATAATGTCTTCACGAAGCATGGAAGGGGTCATTCCGTTGATTGGTGACTCAAGCGTAACAACGATGCTCCGCCACACCTATCATATAAACCCGTGGCATGTATCATATCCATATAAAGTTACTGGCGTAACGAAAAGTAAAAGGCAGCTCGTTCATGCTTCCACTTTGGTTTGCATAACAAAAACGATACCGATGTAATAATATGTGTTATCGTAGGAAATAATTAAATCAATTTAACACTCTGAAATCAATGGTATATTTTCTGGGTCGACATGACCGTCCAGCATGAACTGCAGGTCAACAGCTGTGCGAAGCTAACAGAAAAAACTAAACTGTGACCACAGATAAAAATGCAACAAATGCAGACAATTGCACAAACTGCAGATACGGAGTGCAACTAGAAATTTTACTCTCCACCTAAGTTGAACACATGCAGAATCGACAGGGTGAGGTGACTGAAAATTCAACTTTATCCATAACACTTTAAGTTACAGATATATTTCTCCTAAAGACAAGCCGTTATTAACTGTTACTTTCAAGACGTTAAATGCTCACACTATTTGCAAAATGGGATACAAGTGACAAGAATTCCAGGCCGTTTTTATGAATGGTCACTTGCCTAGGTTCAACACTAACAATGGATTGACTGCAAGTGCGAAAGGATTTGGTCATAACCGAGCTTGGCACACGTTCATGCACGTGCATGACGGCAAGTCACGTGTACGTTTCGAGATGGCAGCATCCCCACCGCACGCGCCTTCTGCACGTGCATATGTTTGTCCAAGTCGGGACGAGCGGCCCAACAGGCATGGGGGTTTGCGAGCTGCGTTGCTCAAGTGATAGGGGTAGCGTACATGGGAGAAACGAGAGGCTTACATTCTGTACTCGTGACCTTGTAAGTGGGTGCATTTAGTCACCGATGTGGGACTGTAGTTTTACATCAGGGGTGTGAGTGCGAGATTGACGACAGTCCGACCTGTGACTGAACTGTAAACTGTGACATTAGGAATATGGCAGTGAACCGATATTTGGGGAGGTGTTCGTTATGTGTTTAGAATTCTCCCACGATTGGTATTGTGTGAACGAATGTCCGTAGATATAACGCCATATCAGAACTTGCATACTTGTCATCAGCATAGCGTGGGGTGTTGTGATGTCCCGTTACTAAGACTCCAATGATTGATATAGTGAGCAACGGTCCACAAGCAAGCAACCAAACCTTACCAACCGACCCATTTAGTCGCTTGCTACGGTCTGCATTGAGCGCGTTCATGCTCATGCTGTTGATCACTGGATTGTCTGGTCCATACCAGATTATTTACAGACCACCTCCATATAGCTGGAATATTGCTGAGTGTGGCGTTAAACAACAAACAAACCAACCAACATGTTGATTTCAATGTAAATACGGGCCGAAGTACAGCTTGATAGGACTACTTTCTACACTCGTGTAGTGGTACAATTAGGTAACTGTTCATAAATGTTATAAATATAGTAGTGAATTATATGTGCCATAGCAAGGCTGGATATTCGATTATCTTCTCATATCCGTTTGGTGTATATGAATCAAACGTGGTTCACTATTATTACCTGCATGGACTGATTCAAATCCACTGCGGATCTTCTCGGAATATCCCTGCAATCATTCAGAGATCATACAGACTAGTGAAAGTATTGAAATATAGATTGTGCAGACTAGTGAAAGTATTGAAATGTAAATCGTGCAGACTAGTGAAAGTATTGAAATGTAAGATCGTGCAGAATATTGAAAGTATTGAAATGAGGATCGTGCAGACTAGTGAAAGTATTGAAATGTAAATCATGCAGACTAGTGAAAGTATTGAAATGTAAATCATGCAGACTAGTGAAAGTATTGAAATGTAAATCATACAGACTAGTGAAAGTATTGAAATGTAAAATCGTGCAGAATATTGAAAGTATTGAAATGAGGATCGTGCAGACTAGTGATAGTATTCAAATGTAAATCATGCAGACTAGTGAAAGTATTGAAATGTAAGATCGTGCAGAATATTGAAAGTATTGAAATGTAAGATCGTGCAGATTAGTGAAAGTATTGAAATGTAAATCATGCAGACTAGTGAAAGTATTGAAATGTAAATCATGCAGACTAGTGAAAGTATTGAAATGTAAATCATGCAGACTAGTGAAATGTAATGTAAATCATACAGAATATTGAAAGTATTGAAATGTAAAATCGTGCAGAATATTGAAAGTATTGAAATGAGGATCGTGCAGACTAGTGATAGTATTCAAATGTAAATCATGCAGACTAGTGAAAGTATTGAAATGTAAATCGTGCAGACTAGTGAAAGTATTGAAATGTAAATCATACAGAATATTGAAAGTGTTGAAATGAGGATCGTGCAGACTAGTGATTGTATTGAAATGTAAATCATGCAGACTAGTGAAAGTATTGAAATGTAAGATCGTGCAGAATATTGAAAGTATTGAAATGAGGATCGTGCAGACTAGTGAAAGTATTGAAATGTAAATCATGCAGACTAGTGAAAGTATTGAAATGTAAATCATGCAGACTAGTGAAAGTATTGAAATGTAAATCATACAGAATATTGAAAGTATTGAAATGTAAAATCGTGCAGACTAGTCAAAGTATTGAAATGTAAGATCGTGCAGAATATTGAAAGTATTGAAATGAGGATCGTGCAGACTAGTGATAGTATTCAAATGTAAGAAATGTAACATTGGTAATTTTGAACGTTTCCAGAAATGGACCTTGCAAATGGTACCTATGTTACCGCATCGAGCCCGGTCTACTGCGTGACAAGTCAGTGTTTGAACCACTAGGCTACCCCACTGTCCTTTAGACCTAGAAAGGCGATCAGCCACATAGTTCTCTTGTTGACACAAACGTATGGTGCGCTGATGTTCACACACAAACGAAGACTGTTCAAGGGTAGGATAGGATACAAAGGGTTAAAACAGTGACGGACACTGTAGTATGGTTTGCAGTCCATATGCAAATTCGCTGCTGCTTAACTGATGATGCAAGATTATGTTAACAACATAAGGGTATCATAAAAACGACAATTAATATCCATAAACACAACGTTTTGTCACTTAAAAGGCTCTAACCCCTTAACCCGGAAATCATCAAATATTTTGAGTATTAGCCAATGTGAGACTTTATCTGAAGTATGACTGTATTTTACCGCTGTTCAAACATTGTGTGTTTTACACCTTGCGATGGAACCAACTCGGCATGCGGGTCACGTGACTAGATGACTTCCGTTCAAGTGTAGAACGCTCTCTTGTGGCGTGAGGACGATGAAATTATTACTTCTGCAGTCGATTGGCAATGTGTTGTGTCGTTATTTATGATCTTTCACGGCGGTATATTATGAAAAAACCTTTTTATGTTGGCCATCACAATGGGGGAATCTCTGATTGTCGTTATTTCCCATAGAGTTTATTGACAATAATAGCCGAGTAAATGTTTCATGTGCGCTGCCGCCCTCCTTGTGTTACCGGAGCCGCCCGATGCTATAGTCAAGGGAAGAGATTGCAGTCTCGTGTCTCTGGAACCGATATTATTTCATCATTTATCAAACCACTATTTCCGGTTAATTTTGTCGTGAAACGGCCCGGAAGTTGCAAAGATGGCAACACGGCAGTTCCGGTTTCACTTTATTAAACGTTTTTGTGAGAAATGCCTTCCCTTAAACAAAACAACCTATTGTAGTGTGTCAGCGCATCATTAAAAGAATTAAATTTCCTCCTATTTTGTCCACTTGGGTGATTCAAGCAACGACACATTGTTCTGTGTTGTCAGCTACCCGCATTATTCTGTGTGTGACGTCATTGAAGACACGCGATTGTTGGGCCACTGCGGTGATGCTGAATTCAATGCCAAGCATCCCTGTTTTAACTTCCACTTCAACTGACAAAGGGAATGGCCCTGGTGTCATCCTGTGCTAAACTCACCCATGTTGTCCTACACAGAATTCAGATTTCCTAACATGGCAGAGTCCCCCTTTGTACCAACCCCGAGGGACTAGCCCCAGGTGTCGCCCAGACCGAGTTTGCCGGTTCCAAGTTGTTCCTGAAAATGGTCCTGTCGTGTTTCCTGGAACCTATTGTCCAAACAATGACAGGTTCTTTGGGCACTTCACTGCTTAAAGTGATATTGTCAATAGCTTTGAATGAGTTATTCCACACGGAAACATAGGCCGGTCGTACTGAGCTAATTTGAGCACTAGTTACGATATCTATTGTCTGTTGTACCCTTAATTCCAAGTACCCCCAAATTGTTTGTAAGCGGACCCATATGGTCAGTTCTGTAGGCGGCAACCCGGCCTCCACACGCCTGAAACTCGCATACACTGGCCTGACAAGGAGCAATTAAGACATTGTAAAACGCATGTTAGAATCAGGCTAAAGTTTATGGATAAATTGATCTGTCTATAGAGACCCACTGCTCTCTGCGGGCGCAAGCTGAGAAACTTGGATGCGCAGATAGGGTCAAAAAGGTAGTGTACAAAGACCTATTCAGTTAATAATAATAGCCTCACAATTCCCCTTCACAAAAGCTTGTCGAGGGCGTAACAATACCAAATCTGATCTTTGGATTCTGAAATTAACAAAGAACTAAACCCAGGACGGACTTATGAGCGAGATAAATTTCGAAACAATAATATTTGTTAGAGACTTGAAGATTTTATCAATAGTTTGCTATCGGTCGGAAGAGAATAAAATCTATGATTGAACAGATGAAAAAATAGTGAAAGCATTATTCATTATTTGTTATTCTTTATCCGTCGTAAATTAATAATCTTAACCACGATGTGGAGGGGAAACTATAATCTGAATTATTGCCACAATGGTCGATACACTGCACAGAAAATATTTGCAAATTTCTAGATTGGGTTATACTGACAAGAGTATTTTCGTATGCAGAGATGCGTAGAAGTATAATTTCTTTAGGGGACAATATTTTCCTGTCCTTGCTTCAACACATCTGATGATTTTCTCTGAAAGGAGTGGCCATAGAATGTGTGGGAACCAGAACAGACATTTATTTTAGCACAGACTTCGTGTCCAGTGTATAAACTTCGTCTTTATGGCCGAGGTCAGTTTATCTTGTTTATTTTTTTTAATAAATAATTGTTTACTTCTCTGCAAAAGAAAGATATAATCAAATCTTGACGTTTGAAAATACGTTTGATACATTGGAAACATAGATTATTGTAAGCAATACATCGTACAATATTTTTAATATTTATATTTATGACAATCAGATTCCGTTTTGAATGTAACAGTAGCATTTCAACATTGTGATTTCAAGTCACCAAACTAAAGAAGTAATATTATATTCATGATTCCTTCATCAACTCCGAACTGAAGTTCAACTTCTCTATTGAACAACATACATATGATGGCGGCTGCGTTGTCGGAGCCGAGAGATCGATGTTTCCACGAGGACGTTTCGAGAGGAGAACGGGGCGAACCATCTAACCCAAAGCTGTTATTATCTCAGTCAGTGAAATTACCACTTTTCTCTGTTGCATAGCAACTATAGGAATATGGAAGCCCTGACCTCCAAAAGATTGAATGCATATCTAACAAATCGGAATAAAAATGTAAAAATTCTGATTTGGAACTAAGAACTAGACAAGCTCGATTAATAATTGGCATGGATGGTGAAGTTGAAATACCAAATCGAATTATTTTTAGACAGCCACCCAATAGATTTACATATTGAACATAGAAAATTACACAGTTTCAACTCTGGGAAAGCAATTATTATTAATCGGGAAAGCAGCCGGAGACTGGATTTCAATAATTCAGGTACATATATGTTGTATACTTAGACGGGTATATGTATTGTTGTCTGTTCCAGAGGAGAATTATCAGCTGTTCTCGGGCAGCTATGTTTATACTGTCGCCAGTGGTTCATGTAACAGTTCACAGCGTACACACGCGTGTGGACACATGTAATGGTAAGCTATTGCAAAAAAAATGAAACAATTTTTCTTAATCCTCGATGGTGCTTTTCTTGTCAAGAATCGTTTAATTTCGCGGAATGCATCGCTGGTCGGACCGAATTTGTTTTTTTTGTTTTTTTTATATTCGTTTAATTCAAACATATTCCATTATCATTATGCAAAATTGTACAGTACAAGTTAACAGTCAGCTCGACCTTCTCCTTGTATATAGCTTTACTGTCATGCGTCTGTACCACCCCGATACGTCACCATCAACAACTCGCTACCGTTAGAACGGAACGTTATCTCTTTAAAGTTTTAGAAACCTTTGAGACAGTTATTATTTTATCTTGAACGCGTAAAATATTTATTAATTTAAATAAAGTATAATAACTTGAACCCATGTGTCTTACTTTCAACCAAAGATAAACAGGTATTTAATGCAATGAATGGCGGATGTACTCGGTAGACATGCCTACCTTTTCACGTACACCTGGTTTTAGGGACTAAATCCGCACATATTGTCACACTATTTATGTTTTACGACAACCTCAAACTATTTTGTTGGATAATCGAGACTGGTTGATCTCTGGCGTTGACGTTTTACAATCACTGTTATCTTGTGTACCGTGCGTGTTTCCGTTTTCTCTGGTTTGAAAACGCTTCTATCTAGTTCTGATATAGATAACAGCCTTCTCATAATATTCTTCTTTACATAGAAATATATTTTCGCTCACATTTTTGCGTGTGTCTGGTATCACTACTATTTGATAGTTATTCATCAACACATGCTTAGTCGGATTTGCTTTTTTATGAAAATATGGAAAGATTCTCATAAGAATCATCTTGTTTTATCATCATTTAAGTCATGAAGCAACGGACTCTGAATAATCACAGAATACGAATATGTCGGGACAGAAAAATATACATTTTGCCCAGACTGTAGTTGAAATAAGGTAAATAAAATATGTCTTGCATTTCTTTAAAGTGTACGGGGAAATCACCGATCGCGCAAGCATCTGACCTGACGATGTCCTATCACAAACTTCAGATGCATTGTGGCAGATATATATGGCTATGCCTGTGCTTATCACATAATATAAAGTTTGTATTGTGTGTAGTTCATTGCATTTGTATATATAAATATATACATATGTATACATATATCTTCCTTTGAATTGGTGTGTGGTCTCTATTAGATGCTGAAAAAATATATAAAAAACATGTTTATGATGAGCTCAGAATTGTAAATAGGCTCTATATCTAGCAGATAGTTTTTAAAAATCATGACCACTTTTGTGTTGCTTTTAAACAATTTATTCGCATGCGAATATAAAAGTAAAAATATTAAACATTTATACTCTATTCCTCCAAATGCCCAATGCGCGGGATGACCCACTCCACCCAATGTTACACGTTACACGTAAACCACTTTACAGTTTTAAATAAGTCTGGGTTAGGTTTTAAGTCATTCATTTAATAATTCCGCGGAATTACTACCCTCATGAAAGTGCCATTGTTATCATTTTCATCTTAATCTGCAAGGAGGCAATAAATGTTATATTATCGTCGATTATAGAAATAAAAACTTGTAATTTATGACATAGCTTGTGTATTGGCACCATATTCTTATTCTATTCCCGGCTCTTAACCTCTACTCGAGTTGCGCGTAATAATCATGTTGTGGATCATCCAGGCACTTCTGTGCCGATTTTCCGTGTCATTGCCTTGATCAGCTGGCGTTTTGACAACGAAATGGACAAGCTTAAGTAGTTAGTTTCTATCGTGTATTCCCACATTGTCTTATCGGAGCCAGGTTTGATCTGGGTATTGGCGTATGGTCCTGAACTTCTGTTTGTTCCATTTATGCCAATTACTGACAGTTACAGGGCGCCCGGGAGTGGGGATCGTACAACTGAACATTGTGTCAACATATTGCCCCGTCCCCCGGGACGCTGGGGGTGAGAGCGGATTCCGTCAAGCGTCAAGTTATTGATATTGTATTCTCGTTAACGGCACCTTGGCGGTATCCAGGCATTAAATGCGGCCCTAATTCCATCTGTATGTACACCACTAATTGATATTTTATCTTAATTTATTACTGTCAGAAATCAGGCAGAGGAAACGACGTTCCACAGAAATGCATTGACGTGTATGTTTTAATGGCGCTACCTTATGAGACAGCACCAGATCAGGTGTTCAGCCAGCGAGGGAATCAAAAGTCATTGTTTGTCTCCAATGCGGACGAAATATCGAAACAAACGTATGATATTTTGTTCAGAGTTTGTGCGAAGTTTCATGAAATAAATACCGAATGCTTTCGAGTAAAAATTATTGATTCAACAGTTCCAATTGTTTTTCAGAGAGCGAAGAAAAGATAAACCAGCAGAACCAAGCATGAGAAAACCTCAACCCCTAGTTGAGTGAAACCTCAACCCCTAGCTTGACATGAGTGAAACGTTCACACGAATCGCTTTAAAGGTTTTGAATACCAAATATGAAAGATTGTAAAACTTCCTAGATAGAACTAAGCACCATTTCACAACTGGATTGATTGTAAATTGTGCACCGGAAATGATATGAAGGGGAGGCTTGTGGATTTCTGTATAAAAAGTAATAACTGAAATATAGAAACATAATGCACGTGACAGAAATGACACGTGCTGTCGTATTCAGGAATTAGGGGAGATAAGACATCCCAGTGAGGTAGAAAAGAAAAACTAACATTTTTACCCGTACGTAAATCCTTACAGCGTCTAACTGTTTACTTGAGAATCGAGTCAGAAAATACGAGTGTCACAGAAATGTATCATCTTCCAGATAATATATTATGTTTCACCAAATAGAAATGTCCTTATTTCACCTTTGAGTGAAGGGAGTTAGTGGTTCGCTTCAGGAAAATGCCGGAATATTTCAATGGTTGTCGTGCAATAACAGAGCTAGCGGGTCCTCCTGGAGAGGGGTGTCAATGGGAGTTATATCCACGTATTTCAACATTATAATTGATTGAGCCTGTTTCTTTGTTTTAATTTGGCCTCTCTGTTTGTGGACAGAAGGCTGACGTTAAAACAGCCTCTAGTCCTGATGGTGGCCGTAGCTGGGCGTCCGACACGTTTACCGTTATAGCCGCATATTAAAATCTTGACGAATAAATAACTTCTAAAATTATCACTGACATAAGTTCAAGTATTTAAGATTGAGGAAAACGTTTTATTCAGCTAGATCTGTCCATTTAACACTTTGATGTCGTTGACAAATAGTTGTTTTTAGCCGGAACGGAAGGGAACAATGCTATCACGCTCTGTATGTAGGATATCGCTACATCTCCGCTGTAGCACAACATACCATTGTTCTGACACACGCATGTGATCAAACGAATAAATTAACTCGCAGAAATTATTTCTCAGGATTATTTATTTGTGCAATTACCTTGTGTGTTTTTTGGTTTTGTTGTGAAATGATACACTGATTACATCGCCCTATGTTATTCAAGGTTGTACAGTTTTGTACTTTACAATGTTGGTCACTTCGGTTCGAATATGAACACAAGGACTTTCTGTGTTGGAACTCTGCTTCAAAGGACCAGTCTCCTTTGGGGATGGACGTTCCTTCGTAATTGAAGCATAGCGGTAATTATAACGCTGATTTGCTGGTACTTGATCAAAGTACATACAGATTAGGTGCTCTCGTGGTAAAATGCAAGTGTTGATAAGTCGAATATTGCTGAGAACGTTTACTACTTCACGAAATGTCGTTGACTGTAATGTTCGCCAGATGCTGCTTTTAATCATATTAATGAAACGTAAATTCTCTAAAACGCATCTACTTTTTTCTTATGGAGAAATTTGTATGTACTATATCTAAGTAGTATACAAGCCAATAATAATTTTTTAGTCTTTATCGAGGGTAAATATTCTTCTGCGTTAAGACACAAACTTCCTATTTAACGTTAAAAAGGTGAATGTAGTCTCGTTCACTTTCCCGCCAAATACGACGTTTCCGCTTTCAGTCACGGGCGATGGGTCTTCAACGTTAATTAGCCATCTAGACCAATACACGGATAATTATTTTTCCATTATTCAGAGAAAAAAAGAACACGTGGAAAACGAGACAGGAAACTCTATTCTCCACCGGAGATGGAAGAAGGGTGGAAATTACAAAGCAAGTAACACTGCTTTGGCCAGCCGCTGGTGAAGGGGAAACGGACGGAGGAGTGATTTCCCTCCAGTCAAAGACAGCACTGTCAGTCGGCACTGACTCAATTCCGAAGGCACGCGAGGGCTTCCCTTTTCGGATTCCACCTCTCCTATACATCGGCAATTACAGGCAGATTTGATGCCAGCTAGCTACCCAGCAGACGAGTCTATCAGGGGAATTCATTATTTGTCGGCTAACTGCCGTCTTTTGAACGCACACTTCCCTGAAAATTGCCCGTCATTAAGAGGTTTAATTGTAGCCTGCGATTCCTAACGCCTGAAGAATCGCATGGCTATCTCCGCCCGAGTCCAAACCGAAATATTTAAGTCTCATTACGACCCAGGAATAATTTTGCCGACTTTTTACCAGGAAACTGTATGACTTTGCCTCTCAGGAAGTTTCAGTTGGGTTGCATTGCAGCCTATGACGTAGTCTGCCTCGGGACATGAAGGCGCGGGAGAAGGAAGAACATTTTCTGAGAGATAGAACACTATCAGGAACTATTGTCCAAACGTTCATCTCAATGCAGAACGTCGGAAGGTTGTCAGGATGGTCTTTGACAGAAACTACAGGCTGCAAATGGTTCAGATTTTTCCGTCAAAGACTGCAAATTGGGCATGACACGTGCTCGAGAAATCAATGATGTTTAAATTTACTTTCTTGTTCAAACAGGCTAATTGAGGCCCTTGTTGGTTTCCGCAGTCAACTGCCGCAGCAACAACGACGACACAGCGACAGCGAGGCTACCCCAGGCTAGTCAAACATTCGGGCAAACAACATTCTGCACAAACATTGAACAGTTTAAACATTTTAGAAACCTTTATACATTAAAATGAATAGAAATTCCATCTTTTATAAACTTTTTCTATTTTTAGAAATAAAAAAGAATAAGATGTACTTAGATTTGGGAAGTTGAAAAACAATTAACAACGCAGATGATTACAATTCTGTTTCGTTTTTACATATAGGGTGAAAGTTAGATAGATATATACTTTATGCGATGTTTGATCGTGGATCAGTTTTTCTGTCTCATGTCTATCGTTTCCATCAAACAATCTATTTATTTAAATAAGCAGGTTATATAAATATCTATAACTGTCAATCTATCTGGAGGGGCGATGGGGTAGCCTAGTGGTTCAAGCGTTCGCTCGTCATGCCGAAGACCCGGGTTCGATTCCCCACGTGGTTACAATGTGTGAAGCCCATTTCTGGTGTCCCCCGTCGTATTATTGCTGGATTATTGCTAAAAGTAGCGTAAAACTAAACTCACTCACTCACACAATCTGTCTGGAACTGGGTATTTTGTGCGCGACTGGCTATCGGTGTTAAACTAGGAATGATATAGGTAAGTCTTCTGTCTAATTGCTGTAGAGTTCACCTGTCACATGAGATGGTCAGATTGAATACTGAACGACACTTTTACTTGCACTATTCCCATGTCAAGGAATACTATACTTTAAAGCAGTTTGCAGATGTCTAAATTGAAATGAGTGAACATTTTGTGTAGACATCGTGAATGATCTCCCAAGTGCAGTGGTATGACGTACATGTAGTGCCCTGTGGAGTAGGATGTCGTAGTCGATGCCGTCAGAGGGACAACACGAAGCACAGAAGATAATGTTACAATGTCATCTTGTTATTATGTAGATCAGATGTGCATATATATAAGCTAAATAATGTGTAGATATTACTATAATCTACGTAAACAATGACTTGATGTATAATCTCGAGCACTTCCTGCGGTGAAAACACGGGATCAGATTATTGATTCATTTCACAAGCCCAGAGCACCATATTCACAGTCTCTATTCAGTGATGTAGATTAGTTTGGAGTTTTTGTCATGGCCATATCATTTTCAAGACTAACTGCGAAGATGAACGAAACAAGTTCAATATCCCTCCAACAAACTTTGATAATATATTAACCTCCCAATGAGATGGTGCAGATTTCGATATTGTTTCAATTTAGAATTCTGTCATGTGTTAATGATGCACTAGGCACGCAAATATACACTTTGCAGCACAGTATATATGTATAATAATATATGTGTGTGAGAGAGAAAAAGAGAGAGGGGGGGAGAGAGAGAGAGAGAAAGAGGAGGTGACGAGGAGTGTGTTGGGAGAGACATGTTGATGTCCCATCGTCACATGTTATCAATGATACAGACCCTGAATCTTCAAACTCAGACATGATGTGTTCATATCGTGTGGTAAAGCGGTTCCGCAGCAAATACTATTTAGTTGTATTTTTGTATTTGTTGTTACGTAATTTTCCAGCTATATAATGCCTTTCTGTACGGGTCTGGACCACACAATCCAGAGATGGACGAGCAAGGATCCAAGAAGTCGGGAGACGATGGTATGGAATCATCATGCATACCCACGTGATGCATGCAGTCCCATCTGACGACCAGTACGTCGTAGCAGGGACACCGGGTGCTATCATTATCCAAAATATCAACAGGATTCTGCGTGTGAACTTACGAAACGAGTGTCAGGGATGTTTTTAATGATGTGTACAAATACACCTGTATGTATATAATATGGAACAATTCCCCACTAACAAGGGTGTGTGAATTATTTTAACGACTGCCTTCGTACTTCGTCAACAATTCTACATAGTGCAAGAAATATTTACAACACTGCGATTGTTAATCGGCTTGTTTTAGACAATCACGAAGATGCACTAGCATGCATAAATTAATGTTTAATTACAACTAAATTGTTAATATTGATTGGGGTCACCCATTAGGATGTTTGTTAGATGCTCCACATGACACTGAATCATAGATCAATCAACAGTGTACTGCCGTAGTGACTCAGGACGAACTATGTCACCCGTTCATGTCACGTCTGACATTAAGTCACAAGTACCTTTGCGTTTGATCACTGACTTTGCATTGCATGTTACACCTGTATAACACGTGCACCTGTCGCATGTTACACTGGTATCACACCTGTAACCGTTGCCTTTTAGCCAATGGTGGACTTTCTGTATCGCGCGTTTTTACTTTTCATTCGTTGATAATCCCGTGTTAATTTGAGTTGGCACTTGATATGTGGGACACTTGGCATATCATGTATTTTGTATAAACATGTAATTCGTGACACTGCGTGTTCGGTGCTGATACCTCGATGATACTTCTTCTATGGTCTAAATTAATTATTATTCAATCGTAATGACAAAATATTTGTTCAAGCGATGCGTGAATGTAGATTTTCTCAACAACTGCACAGCACACCCAACATCCTCACTGTAGCTCACCTCCCATCATTGCGCTAGAAAACAAAGAACTGTCCAGCACTTCACTGTTTGTTTCAACAGTTGATAACAATATTAGATGAACATAGAGACATTTCTGGGTTTCATCTTCTTTTTATTGTTTGGTACAACGTTTCAGGGCTTGTTCTGGTCCCATCGTCAGGTAGAACTATAATTCAGTAACTGTTAACTCTACCCGTGACGTCACAATGCTTATGACGTCACAATATTAGGGTAGAAAGTTAACTCCTCTTACATACCTACATGCCAGAAAATTCTACACCAAAGGAGAAGATTCTTTAAAAGGTTCCTTGTAGCCTTTTCTGGCTTGGTTTGGTTGTTGTGTAAAGCCGCACTCAGCCACATTCCAGCTATATGGCGGTAGTCTGTAAATAATCGAGTCTACAGTCCAGTGATCAACAGCATGAGCATTGATCTAGACAGTTGGGATACGATGACATGTGTCAACCAAGTCAGCGAGCCTGACCACCAGATCCCATTAGTCGCCTTTTACGACAAGTTTGAGTTACTGACCAATTCTAACCTGAATCTTCACGGGTCAGCCTTTTCCGGATCATTCAGTCTAAATCTAGTTTACGTCTAAATATAGCACACCAGATCCCCTTTGCTGAAACTACAGGTACAACGTATAACAGATATCTCTCCTATACAATACAGAAAAGACATTGTGAGGCCCTGAATTCAAGCTTATACAGTATATTTTGTAAATACTATTATCATATTCATAGTTTTTCCCACAACATGATAACACTAAAACCATAATGGAATGATATGTGAGTTATATATGATATTATCATGTAGTTTTCGCCTTCTATTTGCCCGGGGTAAGGCCAATACAAAGTGTCAGCCGTGATCCAACAATGCCTCATCATCTTTATTCACATGTTGCCTAAATATACACATCGTTGTAGTGACTGCTTAAACTGAGGTTGCACTCTCATTCACCGCCGCTGTTTTTGGTAACAATCCATTATGAAATATGTTGATTTTCAGGTGAATTACCTGTGTTTGTTTTTTCCGGAACACACTTTCCTGAATGGCTGAAAACACCTCCCGTGGAGGGTGCTGGTTGTACATGAGTCTCTCTCCTCGCCTCCTGTCATAGGTGTATTCTGTGTGTGTAAAGAAAATGATTGAGTAACTATTTTATAAAAGTTCCCCGAGAACAAATATATGTATATATTTCACCTCAAAGAAAAATGAACCATCAATTTGAAATCTTTCCTAGGCGTAAGTCTCTTTGCCCAGCTGGGTGCTGTGACCTTTGATCTCTGTGTTGTGATTAAGTCCGCTTCAGAGGTTCACCTGGATAATCCTTGCTTGGGATAATCCTCGTTGTATGACCGACATTGCTGTCTACATCGCTGATCCAGCTCATCGATCAGAGAGCAGATCAGAGCATCTGAAACTCATGACGTCAAATTTGTTTTGGTTTTTTTGAACACCTTCTTTAGACTGGTTGATCCAGGACGTCCTTCCCAAGTCGTACGCTCCCGGCTCTTGGCGCGCCCTCTATGTATTGTCTTCAAGCAGTGGGGCATCCTTGAGATCAACTAGCGTTCGCCGCCTTAATTTGGAGGGTGTGAAGATCCCCTTGTAATTCCTCTCTTCCCCACACAGCTCCTTGTTCACGGGGTAAAGGTATTTGGACAATCCGGCACTAGTCGGCTTTAGAATGTGTCGGCTGACACTAGCCCCGCGGGACGGGATTTTCACAACTTCAAGTGGCGAGGGGAGGAGAAGTTGTCTGAACATCGTCCTCAGTAAAAAGCCAGCGACATGAGAGTGTCTGGCCAAAGAGGCCTGACGTCGTTGTTGCAGACTCGGCGGCGGGAGGACGGTCTGTGGGACGTCACCGGACCCCAACTAGCAGCTGGGGGTAGCTTGTCTTCTTCCACATACACACTGCTGTCTGTATCAAGTGAATAGATAGGTTTACAAACAGCCACACACCTCTTCCCCCGGTACATAAGTCAGCGATCTGTAAACAGTGCGCTTGGCAATGACAGAATGCAGTAGTTACCTGAAGGGAATACAATCTGTTGGAGTGTTATATCCCCATTGTTGGGCGTGAGGAAGTTGTCAAATAGCAGTTCTATCAAATATATTGTATCTAGTTGTTCGTTCAAAATTATGACAATGAGGCAAATTAAGGAGGACAATTCACGCAGCTATTGCGTACACGTGAGATTTGAATAGAATGATATTAATAACGAAACAAACAGTTAACAACACGACCTGAAACGGAAATTAATTGGTTAACTGTTTCTTTGTTTCTTTTTTTGTTTGATTGAAGTCTCGCTCAGCAATATTTCCAGCTATATGACGGCGGGGTGTAGAAACCCGAATTCGGACAAGACAATCCGGTGACTGACATTATGAGCATCCATAGTGATATACGATAGTTACCAGTAGTGTGACTATTGCATGTAACGGTGCGGTGTACGCAGTTCTAATCACTGCTTCATGAGTATATTTTACGTTTATTTCACAATTAAATGCAGAACTTACTTTTCGTTGTTTGACATTCAGCAATATTGAAACAGTAAGCCTGTAGATAACCGAATCTAGTCCAGACAATCGAGTGATCGACATAATGAACACCGATCCAGTCGGTGTACCATACAATCAACCGAGTCACCGAGCCTGACCACCCGATACATCTACTCGCCTCTTATCAGGTATTCACAAGGATTCCACGCCCTCAGGTAACGTGTCCGCCATGAAGACAACCAATCTGCCAGTGAACTATTAATGTTGTTTGTACACATCAGTTGTCGTATTGTACAAAACTGTACATAAATAGTAAAGAACAAGACTATTTCCAAATCCATAATAAATCCCTGCTGAAAGCAGAGTCGATTGTACATCTCTGACGATATTGTGAGTATATATGTTTGTTTCAGCAATATAACACACATGAGAATATCCGCATTGATGTAACTTTCTGGTAGTTCAATGAGAGACTCACCTCAATCCCCATCTTCAGACGCTTATATGTGAATAAGTTATCAAAATAATACTATATAACAATACTAATAGAAAACACTTTTCATTCTTCACAGAAGGATTGTCTGATTAGATTACTAAATCTGAAGTAGTATATGCGCACTTAAAAGCGATCATTTCAAAAGGCCAATTTTAGTCTTGGTCGAGTGGAGATAAACCTATTCTGTTTTAACATGTTGAGGTGCTTCATCCTTGCTTAACATCGCTAAATGTGACACGAAGTCACCTCAGGGTATCGTTTATAGATTTGAGGTTTGGGTAATGCGTTTTTGGTGGATAAGTGTTCTTAAGCTCTTTGTACAAAGTCTCTCATAATGCCAGATCGTCCAACTGTCTGGACAATGTCCAGGGGTTCAGGGGTTCAGGGAATCTGGGATATAATGGATCAGCAGAATTTAGCCGTTATTCTCAGAGATGCTATTGCAGAATAATGCTTCAACTACTTGACAAAATAAAACCCTACATGTATTCCTAACGTGTAATTGTATATATACATGTTTTACATTTTCATACAAAAATCATGGTCAAGGTATTTGAAAACAACAATAGATCATTTCAGAGAGCTGTGCTTCTCTTCCGTTGCACATTTAGATTTATTGAAAGTGATTGGACACTTCATTGTCTGAGATTTGACCTTTTTGGCCCTGAACAAAGGTCCGAGGTGTAGAGTCCCGGCCGCTGTGAACTATGGCGCAGTGTTCACAGTTTGACGTGTCACAGATGCCATAACGTGGCCACCCCTTGGTCTACCAGAGGAGATAGGAGGACGCAGTGCCCCCCTTGGTGTCTCAAGAGGTGTGCATACGGGCAAGTGTTGGCAAGTGGAGGTGTTGAGATGCTTGCCACCGTTATCTGTAGGCCCCATCATGCCACACTGTCTGTGATAGCACTGTGTGATAATATGTATTCTGTACCCAAACTAGGGGAATATGCTTCTGTTTTGTTCAATGTCTGTTTCATCCCTGTAACCGACATACAGCTTTCCTCACACCAGTTGTTCGAGTTATCTGATGATTTACTAAACTTACTTTGAAGTATCGCACTTTGTATACACTTTAATTATGTCAGTGAGGGTTATTTTCGGCATTGTCTTCAATATCTTTATGAAAATTTAAAGAAGTTGCGAGTTGGACATTTGCTCATTATTTAACCTTTCAATAACTCTTACAATGTGCATGAAAACAATCCCCGTTTAGAGTATCAGTAAATTACGGATGCTTCAATTCCAGTTTCATATCCAAAAAGAGCAGCTTTATCTCTAAGTATTACTAAACGTTTACCCTTGTAAACATAACATGTAACCTGTAACGTACGCAAGAACTACTTCGTAAGACAACAAATCTTCCATTTCCAACAGGCTCAACTTATTAAATATAGCATCATATTTAAAAATGTTTCAAATGTTTTCACTTCCCAGTGTCATATCACTGATTTCAAATTTCAAACTACTTAAACTGTGTATACTCGCAGTATATACAATTATATATACTCACTAAGCAGCAATGTATATATTCCCCTGATTTCAATTTTTTGTATCAATAATTTGCTTGATAACGGTGTCAGTACCTACGCCGAAACGTCGCACTCACTACAATAAAGATGTTGACTATCCATAGCACTTGGTTTTCCGTCATCTTTATAACTACTAAAATGCCTCTCAAAGAACTTACTTACACTTTGGTAAGAGAATATCAACCATTTTACATCGACAATTAACGGACAAAAGAAGGAATTGAAATTCAGATTTATTTATAGTTAATTTAACAAATCATTTACAAGTTTCTCTATTTCTTAAGATGTACCCATGGCCCCTAGCGTGGTGGGTGTACGGAACTTTGCCCACAGGAACTTTGCCCACAGGAACTTTCCCACAGGAACTTGGCCCACAGGAACTTTTCCACAGGAACTTCGCCCACAAGGTACTTGGCCCACAGGAACTTTGCCAACAGGAACTTCGCCCACAAGGTACTTTGCCCACCGGAATTTTGCCCACAGGAACTTTGCCCACAAGGAACTTTGCCCACAGGAACTTTTCCCACAGGAACTTTCCCCACAATGAACTTTCCCCCACAGGAACTTTGCCCACAACACTTTTTACAGGGGAGGAACTTTACCTACAATAATAATGCAACATGATATAAATGATATGATATTATGTTGTTAAACTACACAGAAATAGCATATAATAAAGCACATTGAATAGCACTTCATTGTTCATGCTAATACATTTAACCATTGTTTTTCGTTGCTGATAGTTGTTTCAGTACTTCATTGTTTTAGTTCAGTCTAATAGTGGCACCAACAGACTTCAGAAATTCTTCCTTTGTTTTTTCGCAGTTGACGTGGTCAATACACAGGGTTAATGAACCCTTACAACTGAGCCCTCTTCTTTGGGAACATTCCCAATGATTGTAAATAGAAAAAGAAATACCAACAAGCAGAGAAACCTTGGTGAACTGCAATTAACGTTCGATCTCTTTTATAAACAACACATCCGGAGCAGGGTATTAAGGTGGGTGAGCATTTAAATTTATATTGTTCCTTCCCGGTAAAAAATGTTGTGAGGAAAGCTCCTGTGGGGAAAGTTCCTGTGGGGAAAGTTCCTTGTGGGCAAAGTTCCTGTGGGCAAAGTCCTGTGGGCAAAGTTCCTGTGATCTACCTTCAGCTGTTTGCGACCGATGGTCTGTTTTAATTATTGTATTGTCTTCAACAGTAAAATAGTTTTAGATTTATATCCTTATATTAAACACCATCTGTGATAATCTAGTTACTTTACAGTCCTTTGCTGACTGGTTTTTAACAACTTGTATTTATTATGTATGCAAAACTTATCTCGTCACTATATGCCTGAAATATTGCCGAGGTTACGTTAAATGTTAACTCACTCATTCTTAAGATGTAATTCAGGTTTATTCTAGATACTTTAACAGATCATTTATACCTTTCTCTGTTTCTTAAGAGGTAGTAATAATAAACCCATAAGACAAAATGTTACTATTATGTTTTACAAGTAGGACAACTAGATATAGTAGTAGAAACATTTTATTGTACTGTAAACTTTAATTATAAATATAATATAAGTAATTTGAAGCAGTTCATAAATATTTGAACACATTTTCATTGTAATACGTATCATGTTTTATTGTATCAAGTTCATATAAATTATTGTATTTATGTATATTAATGTATTTTAATATGTACTTATATTATATTATATCATTGTGATATACATAACGTTCTTGTGAGCGTATACACGTTTGTGTGTGCGTGAATATATAAGGGGGAGGGACACTTGTGCCACATTTTCCTAATCTTTATGCAACACGATAATGTTTATACCAAACTCACTCACTCTGAAATCTAGTGTTTAAATTTGTTTCCCATTTTGAAATATGGACGCGTTGGAGAGCACAATTACCATCGAAACCCGCCATAGTGAAAAACTTCACACTTTCTTCACTCTGCACCTCTAAAGGCCTCAAATGATTAGGGGTAGATTGCCGTAGCGCTGAGTGCTAATGTACCTAGTATATACCCAGTATACATTGTGCTTGAGATGCATGTAATTCACGCCATGGCCGTTCTTGTATGCAGGGTGGAGTCGTGTCGAGCAGTGACACTGCACATCTGATTGTGACAAATTGCAATTGATGTTTTTTTTTATAAAAATGATTCTTCTCACTCGCACCGGAAGACAACGAGTTCGTGTTTATTTCAGTATGTGTTTATTTCAGTTCGTGTTTATTTCAGAATTGTGTTTATTTCAGTCCTGGCCAAGGTTGCATGTTCTGGTTGCAATATCATAGTTCACGTCGTTTTACCATCGCCACTTTTTGCCTCCGTTTAAGGTCCATTTAAAAGTTGATACCTTATAACTAACCTATGATGATGGTTAGAGGCGACTCATGTATCGGGTGGTCAGGCCTTCTGACTTTCCAGATTGCAGATCATCGTTTCACAACTTCCTGGTTCAATTGTAAGAGGCCGCCTTCATATAGGTAGACTATTGCAGAGAAAGGCGAAGAGTGAGCGTGTGAGTTTAGTTTTACGCTGCTTTTAGCAATATTCCAGCAATATCACGGCGGGGGACACCAGAAATGGGCTTCAGACATGGTACCCATGTCGGGAATGGAACCCGGGACTACGGCGTGACGAGTGAACGCTTTAACCACTAGGCTACCCCACCGCCCCAGTAATACGAAGAAGAACAAACACAATGCATGTAATGTGGTAGAGACCTTGTTTGTCCAGGTACAATTATTGGAAGATTACCGGTAGGAAAACCTCCATATACTACACACAAGACGTGAAAGAACTGACATGATAATAATGTAGTAATACGAAGGATGAGATGTGCTTTTGATCTTTTGAGCAAGGCATAAGCCAAGAACATTACTCTGTAACGATCATTCGTATTTACGGACATTTTTCAATCCGAACGTTTGCACTCGCGACGGGACATTATTGCACTCATACGTGTCTCTTCAGTTCCCGTTTGTTAACTGCGTTAACAGGAAACAAACCCGCAGCCACCGTAGACAACACTACCTCCGGGTATCGCCAAATAATTGTGTAAGGAGGAACTAAAACTAATTAATTTCATTAACTTATCTATTATCTGTTAAGAATACCTTCCCCTAATCATGCATGAAGTGTCAGTATGATTTGAAAGTACATTAATCAGGATGCCGTTACATATACAATAAGAAATATCATGTTCAAAAAACTAAAAGACAATTATTGCTTGGTTTTCCAGACAAAAACAACAACCCTCTCAATATTATCATCATCATTACATCATCATCATCTTCATCATTTTTGGGAGCAGATTAAAATACAGTGTGCCACCTTTTCATGTTTTCCAGAATGAACTTAGACATTCCTATATGCCAGCTAAGTGTTCTTTAATGGAGTGTAATATCAGCGTCTTCATAGCGTGGATTGTTTATATAATCTATAAATCGTGTTTGTACGATTGTAACCGAAATGTCCATGGTTGATTTCTTGAAAAATCTGTAAAATGTCTTTGTTTGTGTTTGAAAAAAAAAAAAACCTATAAAAAATGTTCCATAAGCACGATAATACTTTGCGTTTCAATGAGGTATTTATAACCTCCGCAAAACACGAGGAACGTATATAACTTAACATCCTTACATGTTTAACTGTCATTCTGAATGCTAGCAATACATTTGTTGTGTACAACCCTGTCATGTGAAGCAATCGATAACACTTAATGTTCCCTATCTCTCCCTACACACACTGCGGGCGGTGTAGCCTGGTAGTTACAGCGCTCGCTCGTCACGCCGTAGTCCCGGGTTCGAGTGAGTGAGTGAGTGAAGTTTTACGCCGCTTTTAGCAATATTCCAGCAATATCACGGAAGGGGACACCAGAAATGGGCTTCACACATTGGGTTCGATTCCCCACATGGGTACAATGTGTGAAGCCCATTTCTGGTGTCCCCTGCCGTGTTATTGCTGGAATATTGCTAAAAGCGACGTGAAGCAATACTCATTCACTTACTCACTCACATACACCGCTGTCACATAGATACTGATGCAATACAACAGGGAACATGGTTTTTATACAGAACATTCGAAGGGCATAATTTCAATGAACACAATCAGTAAAGAGTAGAAATGTTAACTAGCCAAACAGTCTGATCCTGTTTGAGGTGCACACGCCATGTCTAACGAATGTCTCCCTGTCTATAAACCAGCATGAAACAGAGATGAGGCATTTTTGCCGTGATAGGGACGTCGTGGGTACGCCAGTGTTCACGACGCGGTAGTCGTTCAGGAACACCCATATACTAGTGAACAATATACAACATACATGGTCTTCCTCAAGCGAAACATGTCAAAACATTCCCGTGATTCCCAGGCACTGGCTGGTTTAGCTTCTCTTGTTTTCTAACAATGACATTTTATGGCTGCTAACTCTGCCGCTAAACTCCGTCTGTACCGTATCACCTCGTGTGCACAAGGACACAGTTTTTGCTTCATCATGACATATCCTAAAACTTTGTTTCAAGAAGGCTGGCGCACTCGTTCGTTATTGAACCATATCTGTAACACATCAAAACGTTTACTTAAGCATTGCAGGACAACTATTTTCCCTTTTGAAGTCTTGGCTTTCAGCAACCATCTTGATGTGAGCGTGCAAGGCGGATCTGGATTGGGCGCCCTCTGATGTACGTATGGTGGGGTCATCAGGTACACAGTTGGAAATAATTGTTGTTTGTGGGTTTATTTAGATCCCTACTCCCATGAAATTAATGACAAGAAAAGAGAGGGATATCTGACACGGAATACTTCCTATAGCTTGTCTGTATTTTATTCTGAGAAGTTCGTTAAAACTGGGACAACCCAAAGTTCATATTCGTTCAGTTTATTTAATATGAAAAATAAAACCAATCTTTCCTATATAATGAAAGGCATGTGTCAGTCATGCGAGTGTGACGTACGGTGTCCTGTTGTGTAATAATATAAACGACAAAACCCTTCCCACAACCATTCCTATTCACATAAAATCCACACACGAGCCCACTGTCTCCAGGGTATTTGTTTATGGATCACTATCAAATAGACACCAGGTGTCCTAGGCATTAACGCTCCGGTCAGGGGGATTCCCGGTAGGAATATAGTTGTGAAATGTAAACACCAAAGACTGGAGCAGTTGGAATATTAATTATTGCTCGTCATAAACGGAGAGTTGGCTATTTCAACTTACATTTTGATCGTCTTAGTCTTAATAATATTTATTTGCTCTTAAGAGGCCACAGGCCTACAGTACATGTATACTGACTGTATTGTTATTTGGCAGTAGAGAGAACATTTCTCCTGTGTAGAAAGGCATGGTATAGGAACATTGACAACTTTTCCAGGTGTTCCTTGCTAGAATAGGTTAATACAGATATAAATTTATAATATTGTGATGTACAACGTAATATTTCTTAATATACTTATTTCTTAAATTGTGGTAGGCTGGGCAGTCACAAAGAAAATGATATTCATCTTGAATTAGATTCAAATCACACGTTTTACATATTCTATCGTCTTTTTTTATTCCAATATATCTACCTGTTCCTATTAACAAATCATGGGATGAGCAACGAAATGTTGTAAGCGTGATTCTATATTTCCGTACATTCAAAGATGATAAATACGTTTCATTGTATATAGATTGATTAAACATTCTGTAATAAAAACCTTGATCGTCAACGCCATAGAATAACCTCTCTCGATTTGCCGATGGATCCAGTATCATAGGGCGTGTTAAGGAAAAATCGTGGGGAAAGTTATTTGGAAGTGTCCTGAACAACAGTGATGACACCAGGTGTTCGCGAAAAGTTAAAGCATGTCCAACACCTCGGACATCGCGATACATATGTAGCCATATTATTGTAGCAGGGCGTGGAGTCATCCCACAGATGCCATCCTCACCTTGTCAGTTTCTCTGGTCATGTGGACAAGACGTCCGAGTTCGGATCAGAAGGTCCCTGGTTCGATTCCCATCATGGGACTCGGAAGTTTTATTGCCGCTACATTATGACCTATAGTTCACAATTTGTGTGTCAGTTAGATATACATTGTCCCCAGCGACCACTCTTAGTAATCTCACACAAACCGGGTTGAACGGGATTTTACCAAACGGTGGTCCGCCAATCAGATTGCTGGATTGTGTATTGTGTAATGCTGACCAATACAATACAATGACCAAACTGGTAACCTTTCAAACGTTTAACCTGTTCTCCAAGCACATGAAGATACACACATATATCCTTGATTTATAAGCATTGTTTGGTCTTGGTGTAACAGTATTGTTATATCTTATAGCCTTGATGTGACAGCACATCGTTATATTCTTTATGTGACAGCACATTGTTATATCCTTCATGTGACAGCACATCGTTAAATCCTTCATGTGACAGCACATCGTTATATCCTTCATGTGACAGAACATCGTTATATCCTTCATGTGACAGAACATCGTTATATCCTTCATGTGACAGCACATCGTTTTATCCTTGATGTGACAGCACATCGTTATATCCTTCATGTGACAGAACATCGTTATATCCTTCATGTGACAGCACATCGTTATATCCTTCATGTGACAGCACATCGTTTGATCCTTTACGTGACAGCACATCGTTTGGTCCTTCATGTAACAGCACATCGTTATATCTTTAATGTGACAGCACATCGTTATATCCTTGATGTGACAGTACATCGTTATATCCTATATGCGACAGAACATAGTTATATCCTTGATGTGACAGCACTTTGTTTGGTCCTTTGTGTGACAGCACATCGTTTGGTCCTTTGTGTGACAGGACATCGTTTGGTCCTTTATGTGACAGCACTTCGTTTGGTCCGTTATGTGACAGCACATTGATATAATGGCACCTGGCATTTGGTTTGCTTACTGAGTTCTTATGAGAGTTTGACGCACATTTCAATGGTGAACCCTGACTGACCTCGCGTCTTTCCAGGAGAGTGAGGTACTGAACATTATTCGTTCATCCAAGTTGACGACCTGTGCCTTGGACCCGGTTTCCATCTCAACTTATTCTGGATCATGTGGATATTCTCCTCCCAGCTATCACGAGCATAGTGAATAAATGCCTTGAATCTGGAAGATTTCCCACAATCTTCCGAACTGCTGTGGTTAAGCCTCTGTTAAAAAGAACAATATGGACTCAGATAATTTTAAGAACTTTCGACCCGTATCAAATCTCTGCTTTTTATCAAAAGTGATTGAGAAAGCGGTTAATATCAGGCTCAAGGTTCATCTTTCACATAACCACCTTCTCAGTGCATTTCAGTCCGCGTATCGCCAGTTCCACAGCACAGAAACTGCACTTCTGAGAGTTGTTGACGATCTTCGATATGCGGTAGACGAAGGTAATGTAGCAGCTTTGCTGTTACTTGACCTCTCCTCCGCTTTCGACACCATAGACCATGGTCTCCTGCTGATGAGACTTCAATATCACTATGGTATCAAGGACTCAGCCTTACGTTGGATCTCCTCGTACCTTCAAGACAGAACACAGTTCGTACTGATCAACGATGCCAGATCAAATAACATAACACTTGAGCATGGTGTGCCACAAGGTTCTGTACTGGGTCCTGTGCTGTTTGTCCTCTACACTGGCAGTATATCTAACATCATTTCCAAACACTGTCTACAGCATCATTCTTATGCAGATGATACACAACTTTACACCTCTTTTCACCCGGAGAGTTCTGGAGAAGCACTGGCCAAACTCTCAGACTGTACAGGTATTCTGAAGACATGGATGACTGCAAATAAACTAAAGCTTAATGAGGAAAAAACAGAGGCTCTCTTTGTTGGAACAAAACAGCAACTCAGGAAGTCAGATGTTGCATCTATTGCGGTTTCAAGCTCAGATATTACACTATCATACTCAGTCAAGGATCTGGGAATACTCTTAGATCCCAGTCTGTCCATGGAAGCCCAGATAAATAACCTGTGCAGAACATGCTATTCTCATCTTAGAGTGATTGGCAGTATACGTCCTCTAATTACCACAGAATCTGCTCATTCCCTTGTCCGTGCTCTAATTCTCAGCAGACTAGATTATTGTAACAGTCTCTATATTGGCCTCCCTGACACTCTACTTGACAGACTACAAAAAGTCCAAAATACAGCCGCCCGCATCGTCAGCCGTACTTCCAAACACAGTCACATTACCCCAGTTCTAAAGCAGCTCCACTGGTTACCTGTGAGAGCCAGGATTCAATTCAAGACACTCTGCCTCACATACAAGTCCCTTCACGGCCAGGCTCCACCCTACATTGGAGATCTGATCAACCCCTACAGTCCATCGCGCGAACTTCGCTCACAGCAGCAAAACCTTCTGACAGTGCCGAACTACAAACTTAAAACCTTTGGATACAGAACTTTCTCCTACACTTCCCCTGTCTTGTGGAACTCTATCCCATTTGACCTCAAACACTCTGAATCTCTGGACTCTTTTAAATCAAATCTCAAAACCTACCTCTTTGCTAAATATTATCCTCAATAGCCTTTATTGTTTATGTATTATGCACCTATTCATTGTAGTTTTCTTGCTTTGTATATATAATGTATTTATTTTAAGGTACTTATGTAGCGCCAAGAGCATGCTTCTGAGCGTGGATATGTGCGCGTTATAAATATGCACTATTACTCCCGAATGCAGAACATGTTTGCAATTAAAACTTGGCGTGTGGTGGTTGTATCCCTTAAGTACTCATAGTATTTGAAAATACTAGTACACTGACACCATGACGTTCAACACACGAGAAGGGTGCTGGCAATATATCCGTATCATGACTGATGTTACCATCACCCGTACATCTCTATTTCACCAATATATTGCTATGTAGTCAAGAGATCATTAATTAACCAATGTATCACTATTTAAGCAATAGATCACTAATTAAACAAATACATCACTATTTAACCAATATATCACTATTTAAGCAATATATCATTATTTAACTGATAGATCACTCTATAACCAATGTATCACTATTTAAGCAATAGATCACTAATTAAACAAATACATCACTATTTAACCAATATATCACTATTTAACCAATATATCACTATTTAAGCAATACATCATTATTTAACTGATAGATCACTCTATAACCAATGCATCACTATTTAACCAATCTGAAACTACATGTATATGAAGACCATCGTTGATATGACTATTTGTCTATGTTGTGCTGCTGCTGGAATACTGGTAAAAGTGGTCTAAAATCCAAACTTACTCAAATGCTTCCTACCAAACTGAGTAATTGTGATGACCACTATATTGAATATCATGACTGGTATATTTACTATATAGAAATTTTTAAACCTTAACGTTTGTGTTTCACGTACTTCCCACGATATCTCAAAAGCCATTAGCACCATGTTCACGTGCAGCGAATGCGCCCAGCACATTGAAGGATAAATTTCATAATTTCATATGTGCACTGAAGTCTTTTGGAATGAGTTTAGAAAAGAAGTAAAATACATTTTGACTTTCAGTAAATACAAGATGGCAAGTTATTGCATGACGCAGGAATGTCCTGTCACAGCATCAGTTCTAAGTTTAACATTAACCACACGTATAATAGGATGGTAGTGGCCACAGGTAAAGTAAGGATCGTCCCTGGAAGACCGAGGAAGACCATTGTTCGTAATGACTGAGTCCAAATTCGTCTGTCAGGCGCGTAGCAAGCCCTTTTTTCGTGTAAGCCCGATAGGTTGCAAAGCTTATATTTAGACAGTATTGAGGGCTTGCCCAAATTTCATAGCAAAATCATATGTAAGCCCGGGCTTTTTTTTATAATGGCAGCTACGCCCCTGTCTGTCAAGAGGCAATCCCATGAGCCATGCCGAGTCCACCGGTCCACGTGCAACTTCAGTAGGAGGCTGCGGCTGCAGGGCTACGGGACCGTCGTCAGATCAGACGTCACTTCGTCACAGATAGGCAGCGACAGAATATCTTCAGGCTCCGAGAAAATCACAACATGGGGATGTGCCATACGACTTATGGGTTTAATTTCAGTCACTTTCTTCTACACGTTGGTGACGCCGTTAAGAGCAGAATCCTTTGGTGGTGCCTCAGTGACGCCGTGGTTTTGCATTTCTTGAGACTGTGAGATCGATCTCATTACAGTACCCTCGGCACTCAATGGTGAACGTTTCAAGAAAACGTACTGGATCCGCCGTCGTGCCACATTTGATAAACATCCCCTTGCCTGTTGCTCGATATTTGTGGAAAAACAGCTCGCCGTTTTCGAGCCATCTTTGCAGAACAACGCACACAAAACATTACCATTGCTCATGGATCCCAGATATGAAGCCCATATCCCGGACATGTTCGGGACTTTCTTGGGCGTCAAGTTCGAGATACAGATTTTTCTGCTCACAATCTGCAGGAACTGATGCAGGCACTTCATAAGGAATAGCAGAGGACTTTGATTCTGAGAAATGGACGCTTGGCATGAGGAGGAGACTGGCAAATGTTATCCATGGGAGCGATGGCTACACCAGGTACTGATGTGGTAACCCATGGTTGCTCATACAATAAAAAGAATCATTGTTTGAGAACTGTGCGACAATCAGAATGGTGGCGCAGTCATGTTGACCTTACTTGCCGGTTTTGTTGATATTTACCTTTTGTGTGCTACTCTAAAATTGCAAGTAAAGTATTAACAGATTTCAATTTTGTTTTGTTTTTGTTTTAGTCATAGTAAAATATGTCGCAGTTACCATGTGAATTTGGTTTCAAAGTATATAAAACATGCAATGTTTCCATACTTATTATACATTAAGTGGGTGGTGCTTAATTAATGCTTACAATCCCCAACATCATGAGGTGATGGTCCAGGTTCCAGAGCGCAACCCCCAGCACACTCAGTCAGGTCACCATCGGTGCTTTACGGCTGGCGTGGGTGACTAGGATCCAGACACTCTCCACGCAGATTACTCATTCATTTGAGGAGGGTGATGGTGGGACAAGGTGAACTGCATCGAGTTAATGTCAGCTGCGCTTTAAACATACTTCAAGCGATACACATTACTAGATAATAATTTCCCAAACATATGTCAGAGCAACAATACAACAGGCGTTTGATAATGCTCCTCTTACAAGGTTAAACCATTATTTAGCGTTTGACAATCACCAAGAAGCACAGAACTTGGGACCACAGTGAGTTTCTTAATGCATTGTAACTTCAAAAACAGCCAGAAAAAGAGCGCGGCATGGGAATGGCCCATTAACCGGCAGGGGGTGATCAGGTTGTTTGCGTCATTATCTCACGGCTGAGCAAGGGATCAATCCTTTGGATAAACTCAGCCATAAAGAGTGTTTGATATACTTTTAGTGATGATTTAACAACGTCAAGCATGAGGTTCAAACAAGTCCGTGCCGGAGACTGACGCCGCTGTTGCAGCTCCTAGTTGATCCACCTCACTGTAATCGGTAACACGGAAAGACAATATTTAAGTTCATAACAATACTATATTTTGCTCTCGCTACTTTTTGTCTTCTTGCTTGTACGTTCATGAGTCAGGCCCAGTGGATCAGTGTACAGGTGACGAAAGAGTGGATCAGTGTACAGGTGACGAATGGATGGATCTGTGTACAGGTGACGAATGAGTGGAACAATGTTCAGGTGACGAATGAGTGGATCAGTGTACGGGTGACGAATGGGTTGATCAGTGTATAGGTGACGAATGAGTGGATCAGTGTATAGGTGACGAATGAGTGGATCAGTGTACATGTGACGAATGAGTGGATCAGTGTATAGGTGACGAATGAGTGGATCAATGTACAGGTGACGAATGGGCGGATCAGTGTACATGTGACGACGAATGAGTGGATCAGTGTATAGGTGACGATCAGTGTTCAGGTGACGAATAAGTGAATCAGTGTACAGGTGACGAATTAGCAGATTAATGTACAGTTGACGAATGAGTGGACCAGTGTACAGGTGACAGGGTGGATCAGTGTACAGGTAACGACAAATGAGTGGATCAGTGTACAGGTGACGAATGAGTGAATCAGTGTACAGGTGATGAATGGGTGATTAATGTACAGTTGACGAATGGGTGGATCAGTGTACAGGTGACGACGAATGAGTGGATCAGTGTACAGGTGACGACAAATCAGTGGATCAGTGTACAGGTAACGACAAATGAGTGGACCAGTGTACAGGTGACGAATGAGTGGATCAGTGTACAGGTGACGAATGAGTGAATCAGTGTACAGGTGGCGAATGAGCGGATTAATGTACAGGTGACGAATGAGTGGATCAGTGTACAGGTAACGACAAATGAGTGGATTAATGTACAGGTGACGAATGGATGGATCAGTGTACAGGTGACGACAAATGAGTGGATCAGTGTACAGGTGACGGATGAGTGGATCAATGTACAGGTGACGAATGGGTGGATCAGTGTACAGGTGACGAATGGATGGATCAGTGTACAGGTGACGACAAATGAGTGGATCAGTGTACAGGTAACGGATGAGTGGATCAGTGTACAGGTGACGAATGAGTGGATCAATGTACAGGTGACGAATGAGTGGATCAGTGTACAGGTGACGAATGGGTGGATCAGTGTACAGGAGACGTAAATGTGGACCAATGTTCAGCATCTCTAACATCACCCTCCTCAAATCAGAACATAGCGCTTATATATATGATGAAATACCAATGTTGTGTGTTATAGAATATGTCGGTAACATTAGCATAAAATATCTCTGTTACATGTTTTAAAGTATCCTTCACTTGTTATAAAATAACTCTGTTACGTATTATAAAGTATGTGTCACTTGTTATGAAATATCTCCGTTACGTGTTATAAAGTATGTCTTTTTATCAAATATCTCCGTTACGTGTTATAAATATTATGTTATATGTTACGTGTTATAAAGTATGTGTCACTTGTTATAAAATAACCTGTTACATCTTATACAGTAGAGTTACTTGTTATGAAATAACTCCGTTACGTGTTATAAAGTATTTGTCACTTGCTATAATATATATGTACGTGTTATAAAGTATGTGTCACTTGTTATGAAATATCACTGTTACGTGTTATAAAGTGTGTGTCACTTGTTATAAAATATATATAAAGCTACGTTATAAAGTATGTGTCACTTGTTATGAAATATCACTGTTACGTGTTATAAAGTGTGTGTCACTTGTTATAAAATATATATGCTACGTGTTATAAAGTATGTGTCACTTGTTATGAAATATCTCTGTTACGTGTTATAAAGTGTGTGTCACTTGTTATAAAATATATATGCTACGTGTTATAAAGTATGTGTCACTTGTTATGAAATATCTCCGTTACGTGTTATAAAGTATCTGTCACTTGTTATGAATTATCACTGTTACGTGTTATAACATGTGGGGGATTTTACGGTTCGACATTTTTGTGACATAAAACGCTTATTGTGATGAGAAGGCATGAATGATTAGGCACGCCAGGATCACCGACCTATGATGTTGTGTTACCATGACATGACATCAACCTTTTGGGCCGTGATGTATGTATTATATAATGCCGTGAACAATGTCTGACAAAGATTATCAAATCCAATACAACGTTAGACATTCAAAGCATATGATGGTAGTTGTACGTCACATGTTCCTGATGAAATTCCGCCTGACTTAAACGAAGGTTACAGAGTGTGAGTAAATGAGATGTAGCGCCATAGTCAACAGTTTTCCAACTTCACCACAACGGTTGGAGATGGCGTGTGATGATGTTGCTGTTGTTGTTTTTCCAGAAATCAGTGATTGATATCATGAGCATCGATCTACACCATTGAGATACAATGATATGCAATATAAGACACATATAGTCGCCTATAGCAACAAGTAAATGTTTCTTAGGACCTATATTTGTACACAGAATCCCCTTATGAATCAGCTTTGAGGGCTCTTTTCTTCATTTACACTGCAACGTTTACAAGTGTCCATACGATCACAGTTTAACAGGGAAGTTCACGACAGGGCGTGACGGGTAGTTTGGACTTGGTAATGGATAAATCATCAAGCGACGATGTTAATTGACGAAAATGAAATCACAAATATATCGAGTACTATTGATAGCCAGGTGAGCCAAGAGGACATTGTCTGTCTGTAAGCTGCCTCTTTGCTGGTCTGGTTTGATCTCACTATGACTTCCATTAGCGGGGCAATAAAACCGCTTTGGGAGTATCATGGGGGCAGATTTATAGGCGGCTTTACAAATCACTGGAGCAGGTTAGTGTCACAAGCAGTCCGCCCTCGATACCTCGACTATGACGACTTCAGTGCTACCTCAATACCTGCATGGCGATGATCTGAGTCAGATTCCAATACCTGCACGACAGGTATCTTTCGTGCAGGTAGCTGAGTGAGAGTCCAACAACTGCATGGTGGACCTACGTTCTACCTCAGTTTCTCCGGCGGCCGTGGGGTAGCCTAGTGGTTAAAGCCTCCGCTCATCACACCGAAGACCCGGGTTCGATTCCCCACATGGGTACAATGAAGCCCATTTCTAATGTCCCCAGTCGTGATATTGCAGGAATATTGCTAAAAGCGGCGTAAAACCATACTCACTAACTCACTCAGTTTCTCCATGACGATGTCAGACCGACCTCAATACCTCCACGACAGTGATCTCTCGAAGCTATTAGGTGATTTTGACTCATTTTTTGTCATTGAATATCATAGTCTGTCAATCTATGGTTAAGCTTACAAATATCATACTTTAAGAACGGAAAATCTTTTCCTCAGGCGCGAGTTATCAACTGATAAAATTATATACGAATGTATCATCGAACAAGCAATATCCTACCAATTTATTGAAACAGTAGGCTGGACATAACGAAATGATAACTTAAGGTGTGGCAATCACAAATTAGGTCTGTGAACTTACATCACTTTCCTGATGTGAATTTTGCAGCCTTGTCTGATATAATGACAGCATTGTTCTACGGTCGCCACACCCAAACAACCACACACAAGACAGTGGGGGTGGGGACAGGAGGACTTGTTCTGAAAGCGGAAGCAAGGCTTGTACGGATGCTATTTGTGACGTAAATGAATGCCGCATAAGGTAGCTGATTTACTTGATTGTGAAGATTTGGTGTGACACTATGGTAGGTTACTTAGTAAATGAAGACCTGGTGTGACAATATTGTCTGTTACTTAGTAAATGAAGACATGGTGTGACAATATCGTCTGTTACTTAGTTAATGAAGATTTGGTGTGAATTTATCGTTTTTTACTCAGTAAATGAAGACTTGATGTGACAATATCGTTTGTTACTTAGTAAATGAAGACCTGGTCTGACAGTATCGTTTGTTACTTAGTAAATGAAGACTTGGTGTGACAATATCGTATGTTACTTTCCATATGAAGACTCTTTGTCAACTTAGTATGTTACTCAGTGAATGAAGATATTGTGGGGCACCTTCGTATGTTGCTTAGCTTAGCAACATTTGGTGTGTAACTTCCCAATCCTACTAAGTTAATGAAGACTTGATGTGACAGCTTCGTATGCTACTAAATTAATGAAGACTTGATGTGACAGCTTCGTATGCTACTTAGTAAATGAAGATTTGTTATCATGGCAATGTTGAGTCGAAAAGCAACACTTAGTTTGAAGACAGTCAATGTTGCTACGTACGAGTGGACTTTTTTGACACCGTACCAGAAACATGTTCATCGGAATAATTTTGATGTTAAAAAACATACTGGTTGGCTATTCCATGGAAGCAGTGCCCGAGGAATATCACTAACAAAACAGTCCCTACATACACCGAGCTGCGAAAGGTGGCACTGGGAAGGCGGGTTGATCGTTCAGGTATGATTGATGTCCGCACACGCTGGCTTAATCTGTGTCTCACATAACACGATCTAGCATTATAGAGCCTGCGATGTGATGTATAGGAAAGTACTGAAGCTATGACGCATACATTGTTCTCCAGGTAACCCAAGACAATCGTCCCGTACTGCAAGTTTGCCTTCAGTAAGTCAATTTCACATTATAAATAGTCGAAGCTCAAGGATTAAAATGATAGGGATCACGAAGGTTGAGTGCATTGTTACTAACGGGGGCAGAAAGAAGTTGTTTTCATCATAAATGATCTGTAACTGTAACGCATTACACAGAGACGTACCCCGTTCACGTGAGACGCTGGGAGGGGCATGTGCTGTTGCTGCACACCTGGGCCCCGTCGACTTGTGTTACCTGTACTCAGAACCCTTTGATCTCAACCCGACACTCACTACTTGAGTAATGTAACCTGTGTTAAAAGAATGTGAGTCAACTTTTTGCAACAAGGTTTTAAAAGCGTTTGTGCATCTGTGCGTACCAGAAATCTATATCCACTAAAGGCCCTGAAGGTCTGGTTGTTATTATTCAACCTGTCTGCCAGGAAATCCATTTGGTATTTTGCTTGTTTTCAAACTTTTTGGTTCATTAAGAAAATGCCGCTGTTAGTTACATATCTATTTAAAATGTGTTTGTAAGTGACCCGTCACTGAGTTGAACTGATTTGTCAAGGAACCCCTTTTGTTCCGATGCCTGGAACTGTTCATTGTCCACGTCGTGGTGTACTGCCAGAAGTTTCAGCAAATCCAGTGCTGTGTCAGACATACCTGGTCTGTGATAATCATGGCACCAGTGGCGCGTTATATGTTTCTAGTGGAATTCTTCGGAGCTATGTTTGTGGTTACGGAGTGTATGTAGATGATGTAGCGCTTCTCACCTTCAACAATACTCAAACTTTATCAAAGCAGCTTGTACAATAGACCCTACATCGTTGCTGCCAGAAGAAGCTGAAATAATAACCATCTTGCATATACCTAGAACGCTGGTCAAAATTAGCATAGGCTGTGACAAAATGTTAAATATCATTTATCAGCATTAAACGAAATTGCAATATATAGAACGTACTAACAAATCAAATACTTTTATCTGGTTTAAAAAGAATGGCTAAATTTAGAAGTAATCTGCCTATATACCGGGATGTATTTCTCGTAAACTCTCGCGAACTCCCGTCAGAAACCTCATACTGACAAACAAACGTGGATACCACCCCAGCCCCAGCAATGACAACATCTCACCCCACAATCACATCCCGGATCCTTGCCACCAGATTTTAAAATTCCCTCTCCCATTTCCGACAACAACCCCAATGGTCTCGATACCAGCACCATGGACAGTGAACATGCACCCCACTCCTCGAGCCAACTTCTGCACCCCACGGCCCGATCCAGCTCTGCTCCCCACACTCCGATCCAACTCCCTGCACCCCACACCCCGACCCTACTATCTGCACCTCAATACCAACTCAAGACGCCTTGATATTAACAGTAAGTACCCTGATAACAATACAACGCACCCCGATATCACCACCCGGTGTCAACATATCAACTCTCAGTTCCCCTACCACAACCCGCCATAACCCGATACCAACTCATCTGTAACCCGACCACAACCCGCCACATCCCGATAACAACTCACCACAACCCGATAACAACTCGCCACAGCCCGATTACAACTCATCTGTACCCGACCACAACCCGACCACAACCCTATAACAACTCACCACAACCCGACCACATCCCAATAACAACTCTCCACAACCCGATAACAACTCACAACCACTCCGCACAACCAAAACCATCTCTCCACTACGGTACAGATGAACACAGTATTGAATGCAACATTGGTAGTGCGGCGTAAAACTGTATTCCTCAGCCACTCGGTCACTCCATCCACCTCTTTATCTCGAAACACCTCGACGTCACCCGTTTCCTGCAAGACATGGGATAGAGAAGACGCCGTCCCACAGCCCCCTGTATTGAGACGTGATGGGGGATCGTGCGGCCGTCCTGAATCTTCAACGAAGTCATAACAAGGCTACCCGATATCACATTCAGATCACTTTAGACAGTGCAGGTGTTATCATAGTGATAAACGTCATAGGTAAAGGATAGGTATAACCCCGCCCCCTCCTCCAAGCCATATATTATCCCCACACAACCTATCTCCCCACCCCATACCCCTCGCCCATCATTTCCATCACAGCGGCAGTCGTCCGCCTCGGCGAACAGAGAAGATACGATCTTACTACGGATAGTCCCTTCGACTGGGGCTTTTTATTGTCGTCTGCTTAATGGTTTTAAGTTTTGATTTACACTCCCCGAGTCGCGGCAAGACTGTGTTCAGAGTATGCGATCCTGTTAATATCGCAGGCCTGACTTTGTCTTCCGTGTCATTAAAACAACTGATGATTTACAATTTCTCGCATTACGTTGCTTGTTGGGGAAGAAAGACACTGCCTAAGTTGAATGGCTTCCGGAAGGCTATAGTTTACTGGAGGTGCAATAGAACGCGCCTTCTATGCTGGCCACTCTAATTACAAGGCTGGGCGTTTGGAATGGGGTAGGCTGGGTGTTATGGCCGGATTTCGTGACACTAGAACTCAGCGGAGTAATCGGGCGGCAACTGTTACACACCTAACACCACCAGGGTCGACCGGTACTGTGGGGATGTTTTCAGCGTCGAGATTCTCAGGATTTCATTGTACCTTCATCATGGTCGTGGAGACGACCCTGCAATCAATGGACATATCTTTGTCAGATGGCTGCGTCACGATAAACACGGAAACACAAAGATAAGAAGTGGGAGCCTAGAGACTGGAAGGGCAACATCAACCACGGACTAACGAGTTACATTGATGACACCGGGTGTTGGACAACATGGTGACCATGTCCTGCTCTGTATTACTTGATGGCTCTGGTCTAAAAGACACAATGTGGCTCAGACTGTTTAGTGCTGCACCCATTGATGTGATATACAATGTTACAGACATTGGGGTGAAGGATGAACACACACTGCACGGACTCCAGTGTCTATTAAGGAGCAGGAACGTTTAGGTTGAATAAGACACCTCATAACCAGTGGTTTCAAGCTTTACTACCTTAAGATGTAACTAAATTAAACTGTACTTTCATAAGATGTAGTTTCATGGACAACAGTTTCAGACGCAGGATTTCCAGGAGATGTAGTTTTAATAGCAATACTCTTAAAAGCAGTAGTCATATTAGCTATTAGCTCATATGCTGTAGTTTCATAAGCAGTCGTTTCCTCGGAAATAGTTTTATAAACAGTCCGTCTATTAGCATTAGTTTCATTCGATGTAGTTTCACGAGGAAGTCAAGCAGTTGTTTCAGAAGGTACCATAGTTTCATTCCCAGTATTTTCGTCAGCGCTAATCCCTGAAGGCCATACGTCAGTTCTGAGATCAGCAACTGGAGGACAGCCTGAAGATCAAGGGTTGTCCAACTGCTGCAGCTTCATTGTAAGGTCCAGAAAGATTGTTCAGCTTCGTTTAATGGCCCAGGAGGATTGTTCAGCTTCATTATATGGTACAAGAAGATTGTTCACCTTTATTGTAAGGTACAGGAAGATTGTTCAGCTTTATTGTAAAGTACAAGAAGATTGTTCATCTTTATTGTAAGGTACAGGAAGATTGTTCATCTTCATTGTAAGGCACAGGAAGATAGTCGTTCTTTACTGTAAGGTACAGGAAGATTGTTCATCTTTATTGTTAGGTACAAGAAGATTGTTCATCTTTATTGTAAGGTACAAGAAGATTGTTCACCTTTATTGTAAGGTACATGAAGATTGTTCAGCTTTATTGTAAAGTACAAGAAGATTGTTCATCTTTATTGTAAGGTACAGGAAGATTGTTCATCTTCATTGTAAGGCACAGGAAGATAGTCGTTCTTTACTGTAAGGTACAGGAAGATTGTTCATCTTTATTGTAAAGTACAAGAAGATTGTTCATCTTTATTGTAAGGTACAGGAAGATTGTTCACCTTTATTGTAAAGTACAAGAAGATTGTTCATCTTTATTGTAAGGTACAGGAAGATTGTTCATCTTCATTGTAAGGTACAGGAAGATAGTCGTTCTTTACTGTAAGGTACAGAAAGATTGTTCATCTTTATTGTAAGGTACAAGAAGATTGTTCATCTTTATTGTAAGGTACAGAAAGATTGTTCATCTTTATTGTAAGGTACAGGAAGATTGTTCATCTTTATTGTAAGGTACATGAAGATTGTTCATCTTCATTGTAAGGTACAGGAAGATTGTTCATCTTCGTTGTATAGTACAGGAAGATTGTTCATCTTCATTTAGGGTACAGGAAGATTGTTCAGCTTCGTTGTACAGTACAGGAATATTGTTTTATACACGGGCAACATATCAACATGATATTGTTATCCAACTACTAATCAATAAACTGCTTTTCTTGAAGGTAGAAAAATATTAAAGTGGTTGGTGTGACTTTTGATGAGATTACGAGTTGGACAGCATTAACGCTGCTCCACAAGGCCGGTATCCGTTGCTCGGCCACATCAAAGGAATATTGTCAGCGCAATCTTAGAGGGGTCTTTGTTATACAGTGTACACCTTCAATAATATCCGCTACTAGCCGATCTGTTTGTTTTCTCGAATACGGATCTGTGTCTAACATGACAGCTTTACTTGTTGAGATATATCGTCCTCGCACCTGATTAGTGTGGGCCAGATCTCTGTCTGCGTGAGTAGCACCGTCGTAGCGAGGAGCAGGCTGTGGGACGATGGCTAACTCCGGATGACTGATGTCTGTTGGAGACACTAAGACGACATTTATGCTTAAAAAGGGACATCGACCATCGGCATGTGAACACACTCATGTAACGCAGTGTCGTAAGGCACCTGGCGTCCATTCACACAGGTAACATACTAAAGTGCACAAGTTACACAGTCTCTAGATTAAAAGAGTATTGTAAGCTGACTGTTGTGCCTGGTTATGTGATACACCCGGCTTGTCATCACGATGGCTGCTTATTAGGCTCCTGTTTCAACTATTTGCCGATCTTGGCTTGTCCTCATGCTCCATAGAGGTCCCTGTCGTCTCCCGGTATAAACCACATCATGGCGTCTGTGGATATAAACCATATCGTGGCGTCTGTGGTTATACACCACATAGTGTCGGTAAGTATCAACCACGTCTTTGAGTGTTAGCTTCATCAAGGCGTCTGTTTGTATCAGCATGTAGTGACATCTTTTCTGGTTATATTTATTGAAATTACTCTTATTTCAATATGACAGGAAGATAATGTAAGGACTTGGTGAATAAAACTTAAAAGTAGAGAAACCACTGGACATCAGAGACTATTGAGGATAATAGAACACCTCGCACTTACTGTATCAAGTTACCACTGTATTCCAGTCAACTGTTCTTTGCTAGAATGGTGTTTTTATCATACCCTGAACTTACGTGTTAAGAGGGTGAATACTCTATACTGGAAACAGTGGGTATATCACTGACGATGAAGCCCTAATACAGACAGCCGTTGGTAGATCATTCGATGGTAGTATGAAGACTTCATACAGACAGCCGTTCGTAGGTCATTCGATGGTAGTTTGAAGACTTCATTCAGACAGCCGTTGGTAGGTCAGTCGCTGATAGGATGAATCCCTAATACAGACAGCCGTTGGTAGGTCATTCGATGGTAGTTTGAAGACTTCGTACAGACAGCCGTTGGTAGGTCATTCACTGATAGTATGAAGACTTCATACAGACAGCCGTTGGTAAGTCATTCGCTAATATGATGAAGACGTCATACAGATAGCCGTTGGTAGGTCATTCGCTGATAGGATGAAGTCCTGATACAGACTGACGTTGGTAGGTCATTCGCTGATAGGATGAAAACTTCATACAGACAGCCGTTGGTAGGTCATTCGCTGATAGGATTAAGACTTCATACAGACAGCTGTTGGTAGGTCATTCGCTGATTGGATGAAGCCCTAATACAGACAACTATCGGTAGGCCATTCACTGATAGGATTAAGACTTCAGACAGACAACTGTTGGTAGGTCATTCGCTGATAGGATGAAGACTTCATACAGACAGCCGTTGGTAGGATGAAGCCCTAATACAGTCAGCTGTTGGTAGGTCATTCGCTGATAGGAATCCTCCTCTATGTCACTCACCACCCGTATCTACATGTCTTCCACTATCCACCAAGATCACCTTGTCTCCCGCCATCCACCAAGATCCACCTCTATGTCACTCACCACCCGTATCTACCTGTCTTCCACTATCCACCAAGATCACCTTGTCTCCCGCCATCCACCAAGATCCACCTCTATGTCACTCACCACCCGTATCTACCTGTCTTCCACTATCCACCAAGATCACCTTGTCTCCCGTCATCCACCAAGATCCACCTCTATGTCACTCACCACCCGTATCTACCTGTCTTCCACTATCCACCCAGATCACCTTGTCTCCCGTCATCCACCAAGATCCACCTCTATGTCACTCACCACCCGTATCTACCTGTCTTCCACTATCCACCCAGATCACCTTGTCTCCCGCCATCCACCAAGATCCACCTCTATGTCACTCACCACCCGTATCTACCTGTCTTCCACTATCCACCAAGATCACCTTGTCTCCCGCCATCCACCAAGATCCACCTCTATGTCACTCACCACCCGTATCTACCTGTCTTCCACTATCCACCCAGATCACCTTGTCTCCCGCCATCCACCAAGATCCACCTCTATGTCACTCACCACCCGTATCTACCTGTCTTCCACTATCCACCCAGATCACCTTGTCTCCCGCCATCCACCAAGATTCACCTCTATGTCACTCACCACCCGTATCTACCTGTCTTCCTCTATCCACCCAGATAACCTTGTCTCCCGCCATCCACCAAGATCCACCTCTATGTCACTCGCCACCCGTATCCACCTCTGTGTCACCTCTGTGACCATCCTGTCTTCCATTAAGTAGGTAAGTAAGTAAGTGAGTGAGTTAAAGCTCGCTTGTACAGAGATGCGAAGCTAGGTAGTCACCAATGCAATCTTCTGTGTAACACACAACGGGATCGATTCCTCAGTGACAAACCCACTTGTTTCAAAGAAAAAAGTATTTTCAGAGCTTAAATGATGTCCTGATTTTGTAAAGCAGACAAGGGGCTATCGCTGTGTACAGTGATTCACTAAAACGCACAGTCGACGCCGGCGATAGAAAGAAACATATCGATTGTGAAGGAGCAACCAAACAAATGCCGACAATATCTTCATTAAGCCTGATCCCTATCCAAACAAACAAGCCAACAGCCCAACACCCGGCGCCTCTTGAAGGATGCAGCGATTGTATCCTATTCAATATGATTAATTACACGACACAGCTTAGAACATGTCCCTAAGTCGTGACGTTTGACCCCAATTTAGGTCTATTGAATCCTCGAGAGCCTCAACTGCTCTCAACTGCTCTTCTGGTCATGTCGGTGGGTCCGAGGGCTCTCTCCTCATCACTGAGCTTGTAGCCCGGGGTGGAGACTTCTCCCTGTTGTCTGGGACGGGGTTCGGACTCCGTCATCGTCGTCAACTGATAGCCACTCCGGCTTCTTGACATGTCGTCGAGTACCGACGCTCAGTTCCAGAGCATCTTAGATGATTTCTTCATTGTCGTGGAAGTTCAAGCTTCCCTTTCATGTCCAAGTTCCAATCAAAGTGCAATCTTCAAATCATTGTGAATTATTAGACACATTGTTCTAAGTTAGGTCAGCAGCATTGACTGTACTGTGCACTGCCTGGTCATCAAGACGGTTGGTGTATACATGTATGATCACTGAAGTCTGTGTTCATATGTTCTCATACCATGCGCTTTAATATATATCCAATAAAAAGTCTGTGTATGCTCAAAAAGACAAAAAGGTTGATATCATTTTCAAGGGTTCTTATCATACTTATCAATTCGTTGTGTATACATATACTACTAAAATGTTAGGAGCCCCCAGATATTTCATACTATTACAGCTAATCATCCAAGCCGTGACAGATTACCTATAGTGACAAGAAATAATCTGGCCTTGAAACATTGAGTATAAGTAGGGGGGAGGGTGTTCTTTACATTCGTTTGAGGAGCAGATATCATGCAGTATATCAAACCTGTGCGGGGGGCGTTGAAGGCCTTGTTGTATTTTACTTGTATCAAGAAACAACAGTTTGTTTACAGTGATTGCTGTAAGAAATATGTTTTCTCTGCTTACAGTTAACATTTTGGCATGCGGGAGTGAGGGATTCTTACGTACCGCCGCATCTGAAGCTTGCTTTTCGTGACGGTGTCATGTTAAACAGTGCTTATATAAGATATCATTCATTTAACAAACAAGAACATATATCCGTGGTTTGATTTAGTTGTTTCGGTCTGAATCGATCTTTGTCCATGACATGACAGAGAAGGTACGAGGTTCTGTAGTTCACCTATAAACAGGTATTGATGGCGAAGAAACCGCCGTGCTTTCAAGTGGAGCAATATTGGAAACCTGTTACCTTGCAATTTTCACCAGCGTTGCTCTGTTTATTTTCCTACGGTTAGAATACCGTCATCAATGCACCGTGTCTCATTCAGTGACTTTATGTGAGCTGTTCTGTTTTATTCTCAAACCCTTTGGTCGGTGATCGAAATGAATTACCCTTTTCATTTTTTCGGTTTTTGTGAACAACAGAACAGTGAATTTCTTTTGATAACTTATTAATTGTTACCTTGGTGTTTTTTAGGTACAGGAACTTCTAAGAGGAACATTAACCATTTTGTAAGCTTTATATGGCAACAATGCTCCACACTGCAGGGAGTACTGCCAAGCGTTGGGCGATATTAAGCGATCATGTGAGTCGGTCAGCCGTTGTTTTTTGCTTTGTTTTTTTAATCCTTCCTGGTTTTTATAGTCAGTGGATCTGAAACTTTGCAATAAAAAATACAACTCCTATTTGCGAACAAAGATGTACAGAACATAGGGTATTCCGCGTACATGGATTAAGATCTCATTAATAGGTAACCAGGGAGTAGGGCATTTTCTAACATTGTTTGATTTAATGTGAAAAAAATATATTCTCGTATTTGTTTGTTGTTGATTTTTCAGGTGAATGGGTTTTTTTTGCACATGTTCGTGACAAGAGTCACTGGTATGGCAGAATACCCTCGGTACATCTGGTACCGTCAATGTTGGACAACAATTCATCAAGCATCTGGTACCGTCAATGTTGGACAACAATTCATCAAGCATGTTTACGATATGGCTGGAACTGTACACTTTGGGCAAATATTTCGTAATGATTATGGAATGGCTCCCACATCAATGCTGCTCCCTCAGTATTTCAGCCATAGCGCTTGGGTTGGGATCAAGTTCGATGAGACGTAGGTCTTACTCGTTTGATTAAACACACAAGCAAAGCTAAGCTCATTATAGAACGATACAAAGCACATATCAGTTACACATCTACTACCAATTGGGAAATCAGTGACATATCACTACAACTGTTGACAAAGAAAACCACTAGTGGTTGCAACACAGTGAAAGCAAGCTCCGAGAGACCTCACTGGGGTCCCAGTCTACCCCTATATATAATGAATTTCCTTTCAAATACAATTGCTATTTGTCAACAGTATTGTTGATTGTGAAAAAAACCTGGTTGACAAAATTCGGTTAAGACCTAAATTCCTGTGTTCCTGGTAACAGTCCTCTGATCAAGGTGACGGACAGGCGCGACTGGTTGGTGTTTGTGACAGACGAGACCAGTGGTTTTCCTTCCGTGATGGGGCGGCCGTGTTTGGACAGTCCTTTGAAATTTGATCATTTAAGCTTTATTTTCTGATCACAACAAGCAAAGATTACAAATCAAAAGAAAATTTTAACGGACGCCATGTAAGGCTAAGCATCCACACAAATCTGTTGGATTCGTTTCAGCGAGTCGAGTGAGCTTTTAAAATATGAAGTAGCCGCACGCGAATAATGCATTAGTCCATTTTGGGGACGGCGGGCAACAAGCACCTGACACTGGGTCGAAATAGACCGCTACAGTTTCATCAACACGCTCAACCCAATAACTTGGTAGAGAACTGTTTGGATCGAGACGGCATCAAACGACAGAGGAAAATGGCTAATTGAGCGACAATCCATCGCTTTGCCTGTAAAAGTAGGATGGAACGAGATTGAACATGCAAACAAAACTAAGCGCAGCTTGCTAACGCTTCCGTTCTGACGACCACTATGTCGTCTGCCAGTCAGGGGCATAGGCAGAGCCGGTCCCCAATATCTACCCGCTGTTTCGCATTTACAGCCCAACAGAGCGTGAAGTGCGTTTTACTTTCCCTTCCAAATGCTATTTTCCTGTCCACTGAGGCTCTGTACGGGGGTGCGCGCGGCGATCTACTGATGAAATATGTGCATCCGATGAAATGTACGATTTGAATTAAACCAAGGAAACACTTCTGTACGCGATATCGGGCTGATACCCCCGTTCAGCATACCACAGAGAGATGTTGCACCTAGAGAGATCATATATATAATATGCAGTGCTAAAAAAGGTGGTATTAATTCCGCACGACTATTTAAGTGTGTAATAAGTATGAAGTTCATATCATTGTATAAGACAAAATATTATGGATATCAACTTCTTTTTTATTGTATACACAACGTGAAGAAAGAAAAAGTTGACATCCATACTATTTTGTCTTATATACTCATGCAAATAATGGTTGTCACCCCCTCCCACCCCAACCCCACACCCCAATCCCATACCCCTCCAATAAAAATTAAAGGGGGTGATAACCATTATTGGCATGAGTATACTTGCATACCAACTTCTATATGCCTCTCGAAAACCTCTTCATAACCTTGGTAAAACCCAACTATTCTCCCTGGAGTATGTAATTTTTCATTTGTATTTGTTCATTAAATGTTGCTGAAACTAACTTCATCCAATGAAAGGGAATAACAGAAACTGGTTGGTATGAATAGCTGTACTCTGGTGCCGTCTACTTACGGGATGTCAGTATTAGCTCACAGCTCCTAGTCGGTACCACAATCATGTTGGTGAATGTCATGCGGCGAGCGACGTCCCTGTAACGTCGTCCACTGTCTTCTTGTCACTTTGATTATGTCTTCGAAAGTTAAAAGGCATTTACAATACAATGGTATCAATACAATGAACAACTTCTGTCTTGAAAAGAAAACTTTAATCATTGTTCCGTATCTGAGAGAAGTCCGCGACGTACACAGGTGCTTGACATCAGTGGGTTAAAATTGTGTATTGTATGACGTCACGAACCCACTCTTGAACATGATTAGCAATGGCAACCTTTGACATAATCCTCTGACGACCAAACACGTGACTATCTATGAATGTTTTACCTCTCTGTTCACTACACTGATATTCCGATTATCCTTATACGTTGATATATTTGTAGAAATAATTGTCCAGTTATATTTTACTTTTTGGCCGAGTACGTTTTATTCTGTTATTGTCCCTTCCCGGGAGATATTTGAAAGGGTCAAGTCACTATCAATATATATTCCTGCACTATTGCACATGTAATGCATCTTTTAACTCAGTTTTTGCAAGTATAAATAGACAGAGAATAGAAGAAGATATACTTTCTTTGACGTTTAACCTTCAACTTTTACAAATTCGTTATTGAAAAGAGTGAAAAATGTGTTCATTAAAAGTGTCATACGTTTTACAAGGGTTATATGGCAGTATTATCAATGGTAAAACAATGTTGTAATTGTATTGTATTGTTTCAAGTGTAATTATAGTAAAACAATGTTATAATTGTTCTGTATTGTTTCAAGTGTAATTAATAGTAAAACAATGTTGCAATTGTTTTGTATTTTTACAAATGTAATCAATAGTAAAACAATGTTGTAATTGTACTGCATTTGTTCTGTTATGATTCAGCATCGGGGAGTGGTGCGTTAGCTGCTGTAGTTACACTTGGAGTCGCGTTATCTGGAAGTATAAACTGCACTAGCATAGTAAAGAAATATGTTTATATTGAGACCAGCGGAAGTGTGAAGATCAGCTTCGTCATGTCATGCAACTCTATTGTGGACTGTCATTGTCATTATGTGAGTAGTTTGTATCAGGTTGTAAACCTAGTTAAGTTTAGGAAACAGTTGTTAATATATAACATTTCTTTGTTGATTGTTGTTTCACACTGAATGTTTTTAGTACAGATTTCTATGTGAACTTATTCTTTCAATTTAGAAATCCACACGGATTCGTGTATTTATTTATTCAAAAACAATTTCGCGAAATGGCCTCTCCCCCATGTAACCCTCTTCTCCTGATCAATTGCCCCCCACCCTCCCAAGCATTAAGCGTCAGCTAGTTCCGTAATGCGTCTCAAACAGTGTAGGGCATTTCCGTCTAAAAACTGATCTAAAAAATCGAACATTCGCTAGCTACGACTGTTCTACCGAATGTTATGCATCCAAAACAGTAGGCGCTTGCTAAAAATCTTTTAAGCACCAAAACATGCTAATTGTGTTTTGATGTCTGAGATTCAAACCACCCATAGTGAATGTTAGGATTACCCTACGTAACGTCTCTCTGGTTTAAAAACGATGACACGTGATAATTACAGTCCGTGTCTTCCCTCCGTGTTCGCATAAAAGGTTTACTTTGTATAGTAGTGAATCATTTAGAAGTAAAACTGAAAACTGTCACCAAAATACACGGACCATCAGAGATCCTTCCGTCGTTTCTGAATTAATACTAGTTGTTTGGAATGTGGTATGTGGAAATTACTGGTTTTGATGAAAGGCTTTTACGAAGACCGCACCATATTGTGGCAAGATCTCTTTCAAGGACTATAGGCGAGATGCATTGTGTATATGGCATGGTGCCATTGTGTAAACTAAAACTAGACTATTTACTCCGCAGTGTGTTGTGCGTGGATTGGTTTAAACGCTGCACTCGACATGTGATGAGATTAATATAATTTCTGGATCAATGTCAAACAGTGAAAACAACTAGATTTCCTCATTACAACGTTTAATCACCATCCTGTATAATGTCCTAATACTGAATCAATGGAGTTTGAATCTATGATAATATTTTCATTTGCAGGATTTCTGCGTATTGCCTTATTAAGCAATGAAAGACTCAAGGATTGTCCTTGTGAGGGTTGTGTTGACAATTGAACTGAAACGCACTTCCTAACCACTATGGCTCATGAAGCGCATAATCATCAACATATTTATTTTCATTAAACCACTAATCACGTGACATACAATGAATCAGAAGGGCCATGCATCGACAATCACTAAATATCCAGAGGACAAAATGATTATTTAAATTGCGTGTCACTTCCAAACACCATGAAAAGGTCAAAGAAAATGTATTTGGATAGGTTATTTTTTGTTTACCTCGCGAGGATTTATATCTATTATTCGATGTCTTAACAGTAACCCGTTAGCAATATTTCCTAAAATTCTGAAGCACATTTTTAAAGAAAGATACAGATTAATCACACAAAAAAGTTCAAACATTATTAATTTTGAAAGATCACTTAAACGCGGCAATAGGAAAATGATTTTCTTACATAACCTGCAAGTGTTTCCTGTGATACAACTGCTGGGTTTTACTCCGTACTTAAAATGCCGAGACAGCGTATTATCCCCGAGACCGGGAAATTCGCGGCACATTAACACTGCTGGTGATTAAGGTATGCCGTTTCATCAACGTTTAAACACGAATGCTATTATATATTGTGGAAAACGTTTCATGGCGCGTGCAGCTGATCAACGTTAATCAAACAATAACGTAATGACAGAGCGCGGGAGGGTCATCAAATCTAACGGGACAGCGCCCTCTTCAGAGCGTGTAGTCTTCTGACTTCTAATCCCGAAGAGCTTACAACTGAGATTCATAACGGAATCAATATAATTTACCAAGGTTTATTCTGGCAAAATATATGTAAATTGGACTGAAAGAGAAACAGCGTTGAATTAACCTATGCTGTCGACGGCTTACCGAAAACCCCGACTATTTATTTTAACGGAACACATTCAGAATTTATTAATTTCTTTATTTAATTTGAATGATGTCTTAAATATTTTCACAACTGTAATGTCATTTTAAAAATATCTGAAGTAGATTTTCAGTAGAACATGTGTTTGTCCTCATCAATGTCCAACATTATAAATGTTGGTAACACCTAGCCTAACATGGCTCCCCAGCTACATCTGAATGCAGTACGAAGTTTGTTTCCTGTAGAATATCGATGAGTGGATTAATCAGTTGTATTTTAAATGCGTTTTAAGGATAAACGTATGAGTTCGACCTGCCGGCTAATAGAAATCAACATTTGCAATTTGGAACTTGAAAAAGGGCGTACCCAGTTGCTAATTGTGTTTATCAGACACCAAGACACGCCTGTACAAAATTACCATAAAATTTGGGAAATATCATTCTTTGGATATCATTTAACGTAGTCGTGGAGTGGTCGTAGATGATGGAGAAGATGAATATTAAACACTGACAAACATAAGAAAGTAAGATTGTTTATGGATAACAACTTCTTTTATTATATATGATGCGACGTTTCGGTATGGATTCTTATACCGTTGTCTTGCTTGACAACGGTATAAGAATCCATACCGAAACGTCGCATCATATATAATAAAAAGAAGTTGCTATCCATAAACAATCTTACTTTCTTTTGGTCACCAACTTCTAAATGCCAATCAAACAGATCACTGACAAACATGTCTGTTAAAATTAAATATCTTCAAACACTTTGTTAATTTTAAATATACTCATGCCAATAATGGTTGTCACCCCTTCAATTTTTAATTGGAGAGGGTGTGGGGTTGGGGTGTGAGGTCTGTGTGGGGTTGGGGTGGGGAGGGTGACAACCATTATTGGCATGAGTATATATCTATAACAAAAATGTCATGAAACGAAATGTACTGCAAAAAAGAAAGCTAAACAATATGCTTATGTCATTTAACTTTGAAATGCATGTAAAAGGCGTTATCGAAAGGTTATTATCCCCTATCGTCTGTCCAGAAAACCCATTTTGGAGATTCTGATTTAAGAGAGATGTACTTAGCGCTTATTCAACTGTGATTCCGTTTTAAACAGTTATTTACTTTTGGGTATTAAAACGCTATAACCCGTCTTCCTATCCAGCAAGCTTACAGTCAGGTCTTACGACGTCTTTCCTTAACTCCTCCCACCAAGTTTATAGTGGGCGTGGCTTGGCACATATAGCATTAGAGAGAATCGTTGCATGGTGTGCACTGGGGAAAAGCCGGCGTACAATACAAACTCTCAAATATGATGTTATCGTGGCCGTCTCGGGACCAGATTACCTGGATATTGTTAAGTGTTTTCCACCAAGTATTGTAGAACTGCGTTCTTATCTGGAGAGGAATGTGCGTCGGCAAGATCAAACAGACAAGTCAACCCGAGGTTTCGCTAATTGTGTTGTGGACACGATATCGGGGCTGTCGAGAATCTGCGGCTAAAGGGGGACAACTCCTGTTACTTTATCTCTTCAACGATTCGGAGACACTGCCCCAAGTTAAACCGAAGTCTGGGAAACAGAAGCTTTATCCTTGTCTCCCAACTTTATCAACTATACAAGTGAAATAGAAATTTTGAAGTGAAATTTGTTATTAAATGTCGTTTATCAACAAAGTTATTTATTCGTTATTGTTTGACTTTTTACATTGAATATTTCCTGTTTTGTTACAAAATTCAAACAACGTAATTTGTTGTAATAGTTTATCATCTCGAAAAATCTGCTCCTGTTATTCAAAACTTTGCCAGGGTTGTTTTCCCCCTTTTTGTAATTATCACGAAGTTCAGAATGCTTTTCTTACTTCACCTGTCAGTGGAAGGGGCTTTGTCTGTCCGTTCTATTTTATGTGTACTTGATCAGACGTCTGTCTCGTGAAACGATGAGGGCGGTGAGGAAGCCTAGTGGTTAAAGCGTTGGCTCGTCACGCCGAAGACCCGGGTTCGAATCCCCACATGGGTACAATGTGTGAAGCCCATTTCTGGTGTCCCCCGCCGTGATGTTGCTTGAATATTGCTAAAAGCGGCGTAAAACCAAACTCAGTCAGTCAGTCAGTCAGTCGTGAAACGATGAAAAGAGTCATGGCAGTGGCAATCAGGATATTTAACTCTGGTTCACTAAATAAAACTTATAGTGAGTTAGTTGTCATATTGGATAGAAGTGTAGTTACCAAGGTTAGGATCGGACATTTGGAGGCCTACAAGCACAGCGTGGCAATTTAATGCATGTCATTCGTTGTTTAAAACATTTGTTCAACGTTGGTTGACATTTATAATTTCGATCTATTTGATATCTAGAGCTATAGGCATACATCTGAAACAAATTAAAGAATTTCTCAGTTTTAAAGGTATTTAAATGTGTGAATGAATGCGTTCTTTTTTGTTTTAGAAAATGGATATCGAATTTTTTTTTTAAATTTCGTTTCACTGTACATACTGTCCCTGGGGGACGCTTCAGTAAACAGTGTTGGTGTGCTGTTCGGTGAAGATGGGTGACAAGTTATAGATCAAAGCTCACTCATCACAGATCATCATTTCATTGAGAGAAGGGCCATGTAATAACAACGATAAATAAAACAAACATCAATTATTCTCTACAAACAAACTCGCTCAACCCCAGTTCTGAGGGCGATTTCTTCTTTTCCCCCGGCTATTGCCACACATCGCTCGCGAGTGCCCCGATTACGTCACATGACGTCATGTTAGGTAGATTACATCATATGATGCCACTTATGACATGTCTAAAGCAGGGGAGTTAATCAGACCTATTTTCCGGACCTCATGGTGGCGTGTGGGGAGAGGTCCTTTATGTGAGGTTGTGTATTTTTAACCCAGAAGTAATGTAATTGTAGGTTTGCCGTTTTAGGATGTTATTGTCATGAAAATCTCCTGTAATCTGGGAGGATCTTCCTGAGACTGCTGTAGTGATGTATATAGACCTGGCATCATTACAACGGACACAGATAACGTTACGGAGCCCAGTGTTGAGGGGGGGATGTTCGCTGAGAAGGATATTAAATAATTTCATCTATTTGAACAATCATTTCAACAAACTGCAAAGTGAAACGGTCAAAAAGACTTGATTTTTGTGGCTAGTTGATCATTCTGAAAGATCACCAGATTGGGGACAGATACGGAGAGTTAGGAAGGCGACTCATCGTAGAGCTGCGAGGGATTACATATCCAACCTTAGAACGGGATAACTGCTTATAATATGTATGCGATTAGTCATGCCAGTCCCCTTTTGTGAGGATGCTTAGATATATTTTTTACGTTTGGTGTTTTGGTTGGGTTTTTGGGGTTTTTTTCAATTGTTATGGGTGTTTTGTTGGGTTTTTTTTGTTTTTTTTAGTTGTTGTTTTGTTTTGTTGGGTTTTTTAGTTGTTTTTGTTTCCTTTTTTGTTTTTGTTTTTTGTTTTGTTTTTTGTTGTTGTTTTTGTTTGTTTTTTGGGGGGTTGGGGTGGTTTCGACATGGGTGGGGGGAGGTGTTCTTTGAGTTATCAGGCTTGTGTCTGTTGTTCACGTAGATAAGGGAGATGAAAAATAAAGGCGTTCAGGAAAACAGGCAGATATATGAAGTAGCAAATAGGGAAATATTACGGACGTGAAGTGTTCTCTTCGCATGTTGTCTGTGTAACGTGGAAAGTACAAGAATGATAGAAACGTTTAGTAATATGGTTTCACAGGCATAATGTTATCAAATAGGGAGATTGGAAACTTTACCGCAAGTGTTCGAGGCGAGGGGGTGAGGCTGCATTCGTCAGTGGTTTTTCTATAATGCTTTAAAAGCGTAATTTTACTGGTAGGAAATCGAGTAGAGACTCAAACTATGCACGCCGATCATGGTGTTTGCTGTAAGATGCGTGTGCATGTACGCACATATGTAGGTTTGGGGTGTTTATGTTTTGCTTTGTTTGGGTTTCTTGTCCTTGTTGTTTGTTTTCCTTTTTGATAAAGCAAAGATCAAAGATTATCATTTAACGTCTTTGTGGTATTAACATGTTCGAGTGACTCTGGATGATATATGTCACGCCTGTGCAGAACTGATCTGGGTTCCAATTCAGAACAGCATCTGGAGAAGTGTGTACATCTCCAGGACCCCACTCCATTACCCACAGACAATGCCACATCAAACACTTTACTACAAAAAATTAGCCGTGGAATGCCTGTGAGGCAGAACCATACCCCGGGTGGACAGACGCCATGGAGGCGGTATCGAGCTAATTAACAGGGTGGGCCGTATGTCTCTCATCACACTCCCTGACCCTCGGTCCACCATGGCGGCCCGTACACTGGTCATACTGGGCCTCGGACAATGACGGCGTGACCTCACCCCAGGTAGCTTCTTCCCCAGGGGCGGGGCGGCGCTACCACGACCTCGCCTTGCCGACTGACTGTCCCCCAAGGTGGGAGTACGTTGGCAACGGCGTCAGTTGTGTGATCTTCGAAAAGTACAGCTTACAGGTACATATTAGGGTGTGGGAATATTTAGGGACATGTGCTTTGAAATAGGAATCGACCAAGTATGATAACGTCAGGCTTGACTGAGCCTGAATAGATCCGGACAATTGGTCCGATTACAGTTCCAGACAACAGAGTAGTGTCCCTTGCTTTTAAATCTCCTTCAGACGAAATACAAATTCGACCTAACTGAGCACTAAGAGTAAACGGAAACAAGAAGCGAAACTTTCCTCTCAGACTTTTAAGTATAAACTCCTTGCACGGTTCACCATACCGCTGTATATCATGTATATCCTGAGGCGATGGGTAGCCAAGTGGTTTAAGCAATCGCTCGTCCCTCCAAAAGTCCGGGGACAATGTACAGCCCTGGTGTCCCCATGTCATGACATTGGTGAAATATTGCTAAAGGTGGCGTAAAGCCATACTCACTCACTCACTTACCAGTATGCACGTATTTTGCTCAAGCTCAAAATCGAAAATATCTGTTTGCAATCTACATTCCGTAACTCCGTAACTCTATTAATTTACTCTTGTCGAAGATACAGGTATATGTACAACTGCGTTCGTTTGTGTATTCGAAGATTCGCACATATACGCAAAGAATTTCACCTTCGTTAAAGGGGCGTGGCAAAAAAATCCCATTCAATTGCTGTTTGAAAAACTTGTCAGCCAACTTGGCCACTGCCTCGAGGACACAACCAACACCCCGAAGTCAGTAAATATTACGGCTAAAATATCTAGATGTCTTCATAATACATATTCTGTAATAAACTTAAAGCCAGACATTGCTTCAAAATAATGCGACTAATATACCAGTCAAGATTAGGGGATTATCATGGAAAGTTAGCGAGCAGACAAGTAATTAGAGTTTCAGTGACTTCAATAAAACATTTCTGGAATTGCCACATACCCGAAGAAGCCCGCCTTTAAGACCCATCACATTACAGTACACACGTTACGTACACATCCATTCGTTATTCTAGTAGTTGTCCCATCTGACTTCAGCATATTGCAGCGTTCTCGAGGCACCGACCAGTCTGACGATGGACATGTTCAACTGACATCGCATTATGACTGTCCTATGTCTGTTACCACAAGTGCAGTCAGAGGTATTACCATTGACGCCAAGACTACCAAGGTGCTAAACCACGGGCAGCTTTAACTGACTTGGTACCCGTGAGGATTCAGGGTAAGGTATGTCCCCAGCGACCTATGCTGGCCACAAACAGAGCCTGGATGGATGATGTGGTCAGGTTGGCGACTTCGGTACCCATGTGGATGGCATGGTGTCAATCAGTGGATCGTCTGATACAGACCTCTGTCATCCAGCTGGAATATGACGTCCTTAAACAACAAACTATTATCGGACTTGTATCAGAATTATTTATTTGTTCAACAGCATTATTCATTTACATATGAATTAAAGTATAGCCATAACTCAGTCACAGCTCTACCAACGTCTTCCTGACACACACATCAACCCGTCTGTAGTATGGCGCCTCGGGTTGATGTCGGGGAGTCTAAGCCCCTGTGTACAGCGTGGATTTGTAGAGTACAATCGGTGAGACACCCACCACAATCTGCCCAATATTGCACACTGAAGTACTACCCACAAACACATGTAGCGGATCAGTAATAGCATTATAATATTCCAATGCTCCATTATCCTAAATCGTTTTATAACTGTTATTAGCTGACGCAACAATATCCCAGTTCAATACGGATCCACGTAGTGCTGATACCGTTAATTTGTCTATTTACCCACCAAGTGACAAGCATCATGGTCATATTGCCATCCAAGACGAGCAATTTACCTTGTATAGAAGTTGAGTGGGGAATTGCCAGGATTTAGCCGTGACGAGGATAATCACAGCCATGGCCTGTCACAACTGACGGTAATAATCCAAAATTATCACCAGCCTTAAAGAGATAACAAGCGCTTATAGCATAATTCCCTGCTCTTTAACAGCTTTAGGGAAAGCAAGGTAACGGGTTTCCACCCTAACTATAATATTGCTTATAAGTCTACAAAGTGGCACTGTCAGAATTTGACAAATATTTATCAAACTTTATTTTCCAAAATTGGAAAAATATAGGTTGTGATTAGAGACCTCGGAAACGGAGAATGGCTGCGAAATAACCGACCCGTCCCGACCCCCTGAATTGCACGTGAATATGAGGTAGTGGCGCCCTCAGCGATCCAGCGTCGCGCGTGTATGTAATCTATAATTTTGTGATTGCGCAAAGACTCAAAATGGCTGCCGTGGATGCAACATGGCGACTAAGAAACAAAGATGGCGGAGGGGTTGGGGTTGATATCGCAGATGCGAGGCTTCACGTGGGCCAGCTGTGGCAACAAGACCGAGCCCCCTCCCCCGGGCTGTGCGAGACCCGGGGTATTCTTCCTAGTAACGTGATGCATGTTCCCCCGGCCCATGTCGTCCCCCGCCAGATGCTATGACGGACTCTTTTGTCTGGCGGCTGGGCGTCCGGCTTCGTGAGTGACGTCTACTCTCAGGTCGCCTTGCGCGCCGTTGTGCATCGGTTTTCCAAGCTTATAATTTGGTGATCGCTGAAAGCGGCTGTAATAGGTACCTGTCATCTCCGCGATGTTACGACACATCAACTATGATGAATTAACTGCCTCTATGTAGCACGGTTAATAAGGGACTACGCTAGACGACTTCGTCAAGGCGAAAGAACAAATACCTTTCAGTCGTTTTCAAACCGCGGTTTGAGTTTCGAGCTATTCAGGGTATATTGGTCGACGTTAGTGACCTGCTGCGACCGCAATCAGTTGTCTACATCAATCCATCAGTGCATGTGTCACACGCGCGGACCGGCTACTGGAGGCCGGATCTACCACGCCCTCTGTCAGCGTGTACAGGTCACACAAGTGCTGACCTCTGCAGCATCACCAAAGGTTAACAACTTGCCCTCAAGAGTAGTCTAAGGGAAGTTTTCATCTTTATAAGAACGCAGACGGTTACAGCCAACACCGACAGTAGATGACCGCCAATAATGATAAACTGTAGACGACCCACACCATCAGCAATATGGACGTCCAGCAGCATCAGCAACGTAGCATCAGCGACATATACAAACTTCAACATCAGGGACAGAGACGTTCACATCATCAGCGACATAGCCGATCTGCACCCTTAACGACACCGTAACTTGAGCAACAAAGATGGCCGGCGACAATGGCGGCACACCAAGGACACATATACATGGCATGCAACGGCGGCAAAGACAGCAACAACAGCGACATATACGACTGCTTATACGGCCTATAACTACAGTGCCATACACAGAAGCCGACTGTGACAGTTTTGCGATGCGGCGGTATTTCATTACGCTGTTAAATGGCATCTGAAATGGAATAATACATACAGGTTTCCAAACCCTTCCTCCTCCACCAGCAACACATCTCAAACACTCACTAACGCTCCCAGACACACAAGTGAACCATAGTAACCATGGCAACTCTTGGAGTAGTCTACCCGAAGACAAAACACAAAAAACAAGAGTCAGAAGAATCCAAGAAAACAGACCTCCCGGAGCAACAGGGGTATCTGTTGTGGGCAGGTCCTGACTTCTGCAAACTTCTGGCAACACCAAGCAACAGCTGCAGCTGAAGCAGTTGACGCTGAAGTATCCTCGTATTGTCCAAACGTACAGTTGAAGTACCTGTCCTGATATTTATACCAATTACGTCCAAGCCAATAGAGACATACCAATCGTCTATAGTCTCCTCCAGAACAGTACCTGTAGCAGGGTTAGAGAAGCACCTCCACAATATGCCTGGTAACTAGATACACCGATATTCTCACTTAAATATCTCTCCTTGACAAACAAATTGCGGTGTACTAGCAGGATAATGATTATAGCACAGGATCTGATGTTCTACACAAATAATGTTTGTATGCGATCATCGCATTGAGTGAGGCTGCGGTCTCTCTTGTGCCTATTGTTGGCGTGTCACGCATCGAATAGTACATAGGCCAAACCATACGGCTGTAGGAAAGTAAAATTACCGAGTCTAGTATTTTCAGCTGCAATAAAATTATTGGGATTTTGGAAACCATTGATTACTGAGCTTGTTTATCGCCTGTACCTGGACGTCCTAGTCCTGTTATGGATTAGCGTGGTAAAGTTGAATAGGCTTCGAATGAACTATTTCCCACAGACAGCTCGACATGACTTTATCTCTCATTGTACCTTATGAACTCCACGATCTCTCATGTGGGACATCCCTTATGAGCTTCACGATCTATCAGTAGGGCACACCTTATAGCTTCAGTTATCTCAAGGTTAAACAGTGAGACATACCTTATGCAGCAAGGTACCTCCAGGTCTGAACAGTCAGACATACCTTATGCAGTACAGGTACCTCCAGGTTTGAACAGTGAGACATGCCTTATGCAGTACAGGTACCTACAGATCTGAACAGCGAGACATGCCTTATGCATCAAGGTACCTCCAGATCTGAACAGTGAGACATACCTTATGCAGCACAAGTACCTCCAGGTGTGAACAGACGACATGCCTTATGCAGTACAGGTACCTCCAGGTCTGAACAGTCAGACATGCCTTATGCAGTACAGGTACCTCCAGGTCTGAACAGTCAGACATGCCTTATGCAGTACAGGTACCTCCATATCTGAACAGTGAGACATACCACATGAAGTACAGGTACCTCCAGATCTGAACAGCAAGAAATGCCTTATGCAGCAAGGTACCTCCAGATCTGAACAGTGAGACATACCGTATGAAGTACAGGTACCTCCATATCTGAACAGCGAGACATGCCTTATGCAGTACAGGTACCTCCAGATCTGAACAGCGAGACATGCCTTATGCAGCAAGGTACCTCCAGATCTGAACAGCGAGACATGCCTTATGCAGCAAGGTACCTCCAGGTCTGAACAGTGAAACATGCCTTATACTTGAAGGTAACATGGGGTCCAAGGACAAACAGAAACATATACAGACTCAGAGTGGTCGGCAATAAGAACATTCAAACAGCGGCATGGTTCCAAGAACGAACAACACCACGAATAAGTGGTTATCCATATAATTGAAACTATTTGTGCTTTCGTTCTTTTGGAACTGTTTAACTTATTATCAAACAAAATGTTGCATATTTACTTTCAAAATCAGTTTCTTCATTATGCAATTTATTGTTTTTGCTGGTTGGATATTTATTTCAAACTTAATGTTTTTGTTAATCACATTATTCTCATGACAGTCTCCTCTCTTTCCATCAAAATAGAAATTTCAACTTAAAAAATACTTTTTCCATTTATATGACACTCTCAGTCTCCTGTGCGCATGCATTTAAACAGGGATTAAAAGTCTCACTAACTGCAAACATTCTGATGACACAGACACGGTTATAACCCCGTGGTGCCAAGATTTAAGATCGTATTTTCATATTAGTTTCCGGATGGTTCTGTAACCTAATGTTATTATCTGCAACACATTTCGTATACAAGACGTACATGTTTATATTCATTCTCTGTATAAAGCGTCTTGTTGTTTTGAAATATATTTATACATAATTGATATGATTAGATTTACACATTTTTCCCAGCTACCAATTTCCATCTGAAAACCCTCTTAAGAAATATTCAATCCCAGGACTCCTTCAGATCCACGTTCAAACACATCGAGTCCATCTTCCTTATATATCTCAGTTTTAGCAATGTCCATTTGTTTGTCAGTCCACAGCCATCACCTATTCACTCTTCCTTTGTATATATAAATGTTTACATTGGTACACTGAACGTTTTCAGTTATTGTTTTATTAACTGCACATATTTTTCATAGTATCAAAATGTTACCGTTACCCGTGACAAAGGAATCTATCCAAAACTCGATTTAACTTACTATCTTGATATATTGACCCCCTAAGGAATCATTTAATAGCAAATCTATAAGCAAGAATGAAAATCCTAAAGAAATAACACAAGTACCAATAACCGAGCACAATGTCAGGTCAATATCCGCCAACTGCAATAACATCCCTCACCCTCCTCCTCATTGACTATATCAGACGTATTGACGTTAAAGAATTGTGCTCCATTCGTGATGGAACGGTTGTCCCAGTGCATCAAGATTTTCTATAAGAGGATCTCTCTTTCGTATTCTGCAACTCATAACGTCCCAAAAATCATCTGTGGGGTTGATATCTGGACTTCTGGCAGGCCAAGGTAGGGTTGCAACCGTAGGAAATCCCCAATGGCACGTGCACGATGTGGCCAAGCATTCTCGTCCATGAAGACCTGAAGGCCTTGTGTTCAGAGGATTGTCATCGAAAGGTGGGGCAACAACCTTGTCTGGGATGTCAGTCAGATACCGTTGTTCATTCAGAGATAGGTCGTCTGGCTCTAAACCCAGCTGATTTTGGGCGATTTTGAACCGTTTTGTCGGACAAACGACGACGTGGAAGCCACTCTGATTTTAACACGCCACTCTACATAAACGGACGAAGTCGTATGATTCTGAAAAGGACTGTATCCTCCCTTGGAGAAGTCATTTGAGGTTAACCTGAACGCCGAAGGCCCTAAACGTCATTAGTTTGCTATTGTTTTCTGGTCAATCGGCCAATAGTTGACGAAAGACAACCAATATCTCTTGCAACAACCATCAATAACATGCCAGCATTCTGCATACCAATAGCCCTGAGCATCTGCTAGTTGACGAGGCCTCATATTTGCTTATCAACAAAGAAATCAGTTGATTCTCCTAGTTATCGAATTGTAAGAACAGTTTACTGAAACTTGATGTTTACTTTATGACGGGTACACGTATTGCACGTAATGCTCGCCTTTGATCGTAACACGTGCATATCTGACAGAAGTATATGGTGCACCAGAAGGGTCAAAATAATCATGCTAACATAATTATGACATGAATATAAATGGTTATAGGTGTTGCGATACATTTTTCCTCGTGGAGTATGAGTTGCTCTTGGGACGAGTGTTGACGTATTCCAACACAGAATCTCACGGAGCCTAGGTTCGAACTGTCCAAACATCCATATCACACAGCAGGAATTTGGCATACTGGAAATTGAACAGAAAATGTGGCCAGCAATTTGAATGCGAAGTAAAACCACAGTCACAACATCGACAAAATACAACAGCGTTTGTGTGACGATATATCACTTTATGTACCCACAGCTGCGGCTTTAGACGACTGTATCTTGGTGACTTTCACCTATACTCCATATATCACTGCATGCCGCTGTTGTCAAGAGTTGTGAAGACAATCTCTGGGATTTGAGGGGTTAATGGGTAATAGTATAGGAAATTTATTCATTTGTAATTAACTGAGAGAACTAATAATTGAACATGCGTTTTATATATTCCTGTTTTGTGGTTTGTCATTCGGTTTTATCTTTAACAACACGCTTTAGTTTATGAAATGTGTCAGAAAATTTGTGACAAGAGTGAAAGGAAGACCTGCGACCTGAATAATATACGGCGCCTATCCCACTGAAATAGGTAACAACGGGAGGTAAACATCAACGAGACAAAACAACGGCGCAACATATAAATGTTCCAGTGAGTACTGTTTTCCCTGCTAATTGTGTCGGAGTTGATATAACATTCCGAATAACTTTTTTCTCTCTTTTTATATCGATGGGGTATATGAGTAACTGACCTTATGGGTATTAAATAATATGTACAATGCATTTCTATTTTCAAACACTTGTTTATGACTTACCGCCTTTGGTCTGGTACTTCTTGAAATTCTCGAATTGGTTAGTGTTGTTCAAATTTAGCTTTATTTAAATAATCAAATGCATGTCGTTTGTTGGAATGTACATGTAGTGAGAAGGTGACAGTGCCAAATAGTCTGTTCAATAAAAGCGGAAGGCAACTTGGCCTTGGTCGGCCTAAATAGGCTACTGTTCTCACTTACTGGGGACATTGTTTATCAAATTCAGTATGTAAGGGAGGTAATCACATAGTAGCTAGAAACGTGGACTACGATATTATACTGGAAATGGAACTGAAAGCGAGATGATTGTTCATATTGCTGTAAATACGCATGTCTTGATTACATATTTTGGGGAAATGTTATATTGTACATTTAATCTGACAAACGAGGAGTTTGCAGCCGTGTTAGAGCATCGCATCAAGTGCTTTCTTGTAGAGTATAGGAGCGAACGGATCTTTCGACACGTTTTACCCGCTCAGCCATCACGGGTGGAATGGACTGAACTATTGCCTGTAGCGGTATGACGTGTAACAGGTGCAACTTATATATCGCCAAGAAAGAAAACGGTACACACATGAAGCTTCAACAAAGGGGGCACATGTGGGATGGTATGACAGTTTGACAGTGACGTCATGTAATTCTTTATAAAATCAAATTTGAATTTATTATTATTCATGTCGGACTTCAAGTACAAGAACCATGAAGATCCGGGTCAGAGTTGATCCCCAGCAACCAATGCTTGTCATGGTATCGGTGGTCATGCGACATGGGTAGTTGGTAACAATCACTGGATTGCCTGGTGCAGGATCCATTAGTTAATACAGGCAGCCGCCCTATATCTAGAATATAACTGACTACGGCATTCAACAAAAAGCATGCAAGCGAAGTAGATTTTTTTTACAGAGTGGGTGAGTTAAGCTTTACGCCGTACTCAGCAATATTCCAGCTATATGGCGGCGGTCTGTAAATAATCAATCGAGTTTGGACCAGACAGTCCAGTGATCAACAGCATGAGCATCGATCTACACAATTTGGATAGGATGTTTTTGACAGAGAGTGATAGGCAATCAGTTCGGACGTGCAATGTGTATTGCGGTCAGTGTGCGAAATAGACGGGCTAGCTATGCCTGAAAGTTACTAGCCCACAAAATTATTCACTGGCCCGAATTTTAATGTAGGCACGGGTTTCATCATTAAGCTGCTAATATGATGAACATTTTTATCAGGCCATGATTTTGCATGATTTAAAAGTGTATTATAACTTAACAAGTCGGAGAGAGTAATATACATGTATTTACAAAATGACCCCATGAAAATTCACTAGCCAGTCGGGCCAGTGACAGTGGAGATTTACTGGCCTGACTGGGTTTTTACTAGCCACGGGCTAGCGGGCCAGTGGCTATTTCGAACACTGATTGCAGTCATGCATGTTGCGTCGTGGGGGTAACAGTTATATTTGTTTACTGTGTGTGAGTGGATATGGTGAGCGGTAGTCCATCTGCGCATAGACCGGAAACTGGAGGAAATGGAACTGAGAGTACTATAAGAGGAGCAAATCTGTAGTCGAGAAACATCGCCCTCGCCCTCGTTTCATCACAACGTCGCACATCAGTGACCTAGAAACGTGTAAGTAATGTTACAAACATACATCTACATACTTCGACAACAATACATTTTGGCTATTCGGCGCGCTTTAAACAATATGTTTTATCCCTTAATGACAATGCGACAACATTTTTAAGGTCAAAATATGTCGCTTTTAGCGCCATCTAAAATGTGCCCAAAAGCGTTAAATGCGCGACAACGCGATATAGTTTCGATTTGTCGCCTTTTTGTGGAATAGAAAATCTTATTCAAAGCCGACAGATAATGCTTCGTGTTATCGCATTTTGACACCTTTTGCCTGTTTATGTCCGACAACGCAGCAATGTCCATTCTAGGATTTCATAGGAAGTCGTGATATTCAATTAATTCAGTCATTGCTCGGCAGGATGTTTATCAAGTTTACGACAATCCTCGGTATTTCGCCATCACTGTTGTATGTGTCGACACATCCGTCCAACTGACTCGATGGCCCCATACTATAGTATATGTATATGATCTATTGTATAACTGTAAACCTGTTCCAACTATATGCATGTAAAAGCTTCTTTTAAATAAACAAATTACATGTACTTATATTTATCTAGTTTGCTCTTCTTGAATTAGAATATATAGTACCATACTTCCCCTAGTCATACATGTCTGTAGTTTGGTGATGTCTGTCCACATCATCATATCAGACAAAGAATAATTAAGATTTGAATATTAAATACTGTAAAGGGGATTAAGCTAAGAACAAAAAAACAACAGATTCAATACTTTTTAATATAACATCGAGCAAAATGTCTTCTCATTTCTGTTTTAGTGATTAAATGTTTTATAAACCTGTCTGCCACATCGTGTTAACTTTAACTTGCCCATCTAAACCTTTGACATAAACCTGCAAAGTTTATCTTGTAAACCCAACCTATAGCTGCCAGCTTTTGTCCTGTAATGAAACCTGATTTTAAATTGTCCACCTTGAGGTGTACTCAACCCCGATTTAAAGCTTTACATCCTCCGGTGTACCCCAGCCTGGCTTATAACTATCCACCTTGAGGTGTACTCAACCCCGAATTAATGCTTTACACCATCCGGTGTATTCCAGCCTGGCTTATAGCTATCCACCCTGTGTCAACCATCTGCCCTACTCAACCATCTGCCCTGTTTCTGGTGTAAGCTCGCCTTGTGGTGTACTCAACCCTGTCATCTCGACCTCGTTACGGAGAAAAGATAAACTGCGTGTTTAAAAGGAATGACAAGAACCAATGCTGTCTAATAAAACTTCTAACCCAATAGCAAGGGGGGGGCTGGGAATCTGTATATATGTTGTACTCAAACCACGTTAACAAATACCTTCAAATGGCTATAGTTCAGCTGTGTCGCTAATCACACTTGGTAAGTATAGCAGCTCACAGACATCCAGTACACTCCCCCTTTAACTTGTCTTAAGTAGTATACAAGTTGTTACACTTATGTCTCTCTTCCAGAAAGATGGCTGGATCATGGTTTAGACGGGGCGTGGACCGCGACTGGGTGGATTCTGTTAATGGCTTCTGGTCAGTTCTGTTACTGGCCGGCTGCGCACTCGGCGCTTTCGCCGTCAGGTTCGTCCAACCCATCAACTGCATGGATTTACATCAAAAGGAATACAGTGAGGGCCTGTGCCTCACCTCAGAGGACAACCTGTACATCGAGGGGATGAATCCTGAAAATCACAAGTTGGTGTCGTATCATCTCTGGGTACCTTTGATCCTGCTTATCCAGGCTCTTTGTTTCAAGATCCCTGGATCCATATGGAATGCTTCAAGGGGAGTGTTTTCGCTCAACATGGACGAGACGGTGGCCAGTCTGGAGAAGGTCCAGCAAGCCAAGGAAGAGGTTCGCCGGTCTACACTCAGAGACACTGCAGTGGTATACAGCACCCTTCTTGGAAGCAACAAAATCATCTCAGGCGTGTTCTACATCATTGTGAAGGGACTATCCTTAGCCAACCTTGTTGGACAGTTCCTATTTCTGACTGTATACTTTAGTCCCGTGTTAACGTTCAAGCCAAGACCTCCTGAAAGCTTCACTTCAGTAAATCCATTCCTAACAAGAAGTGTTCGCTGTAGATACACGCTCAGGAGACTGCAAAACACCCAAACAATGGAAGTGGAGTGTAGGCTGCAAATCAACGAAATCTATGAGAAGATGTTTGCGTTCTTGTGGTTCTGGGTCCTCTTCCTCACTGTTCTCACGTTCATCAACCTCTTAGTCTGGCTCGCCTACCTCCTCCTGCCGTTCTTCAGAAACAACAGGATCTCTGTCCACATCGCTGCCTTCACTGGATGTCCCACAAACGACCCCGCACTAGCGCGCTTTATCAGCAGCTTCCTTGGACTTGACGGTGTTCTGATGTTGACGATGATCTCCCGGAACTCCAGCGAGATGGTGGCGGCTGGATTTGCTCACAGTCTCTTCCAGGTGTTTCGGGAGCAGGATCAGACGTCCTGTGTGCAGAGAGGTCCGTACGGACAAGGCCCCACACTTACAGGGGAGATGCCACTCCCCTCATCTCACGGAGCAACCAGTTCAGTCATGACGTCTGGATCCAACTTACAGTCTGAGGGCATACCCATGACTACACTGGGCCCATACAACGTTACATGTCCAAAGAAACCGCTTCTGCAAGAAAATGGCGAAAACTGACAGTCAAAATCAAAACCATTACACTGTCAGAGTCTTATGGTCCTATATAGGCGCAAAGAATAGGATGATGTAACCTTACTTCAGACCTTTCATACCATTTTTCATTATTTCTATAAATCGATTTCCTTTCTTGTTCTCTCCGTATTTTGTGTCTTTTCAGTTATTATCTATTATTGTTATTTTTATTAGTTGTTGCTGTTCTTTCTTTTGTTTTGCTCAAGAAGGTATAAAGTGCCTAATGCAACAATAAAACAATATTGAATATAGATAATTATGTTTTATAATTAGTGCTTGATGGCAACGGGTCTTTTTGTGCATGTTTACATGCAAACAGTATAAAATACAACACAAACATGACTTGTTTGGGTTTTAAATAATAGTAGTTTTAACAAATTGGACTTCAAAGTTGTATGTTTTGTTCTGACAGCTGAGACATGATACAGGAAATATTTTGGTATTGATAGTAGGCTCTTGTGATGATTGTCGTTTCTTAACCTTAAAACTATTTTGAAAGATGTAAAACATAGGCTTTATGAATCTTTGTCTAAGATTTGCCACAAGCTGGATTCGTTTTCGATATAATTTAAGCAACATTTACCATTCTCGCGACCAATTTTAAAATGTCGACCACGTTCAATCTCTAAATTGTTAGAAGTAAGCGAAAAAGAAACAATGTGGACCTTAATTTATCTACAGTAATGTTACTAAAATAGCTACCACATGAATCATAGGCTATAAACAGTACATAATACGCCATATAAATGGGGACTTTCGGACAAATCGTGGTGCCAGAGTGTAAAAGGTTGTCTTTAAGCGGTCACGAAACGTTTCAAAATACAGAACTGCCAGATATCATCAAATCCTAAGTTTCCTTGCCCAATTTACGAGACCTCGCTCGTTGTCAAAACGCAAGATGTTTTAGGTAAACGAGATTCCCATGTGTAATGGTGGCTGGGGAGTAAACCAAACATGAAATGGGTGTTCCGTGATACCTCATACTGGTATTACAGCTGGGTTGTGGACCCAACGTTTGAAGTGCTTCGGGGACTGGTTCCTGCCGAGAAATGTTTCGATATGCTATACTCTACTCCTACACTTAAGTGTATATGTCTTTGATTGGCATTTATAAGTGGTACACATCAGGAAGATAGTTTTATGGATGTCAATTTCTGTATTGTGAGGAACACACAAGGATATACTCCGAAACGTTTGTTCCTCATAACAAACAAGTTGACATCCATAAAACCCTCTTCCAAGTGTTTGTTTTCTGTGCGACAGGTGAGATACAGTAATTCTCCTTTTCTACATTATGCTGAACATGCAATGATTTGTATACTTCCGGAATATTGGATTTTGTGCATGTTTGTTCCTATCCATGTAATTGGAGATTTTGTCTTGAAGTCATAATAAAACATATCAGTGTTATATTGTGTCTTGTCTCAATCAGTCAGCCGGATGTATTTGGGTCAAATTAAATTGCAAGCTATTCCTGTGTTGTGTTCTTAAATATTCAGTCAGTCAGAAGTATTGAAACTTTCAATGTTTTTGAAACCTTACAGTAATTTTGAAAACAATATTAATGAAAGTCAACTTACTAACTTTATACTTGCATTGCTGTTGGTCTCCGTTTCAGAGTCGCCAAATATCGCTCATTAAAATAACATTATCTACACTAAAGGGAAGAAATAAAGCAGGGATTTCTTATAATCACACAAATTCTCAGATCACCTGGAGATACTAGCATGTATTTCTGTTCGTTCCATGTTTTACGGACGCTTCATACACTATCACGAACTCAAAGATGTCTGGGCGGGAAATGTAATCTAAGGGAAGTAACTGCGATTATCACACTTCTGACAACGAAAAGAACAGTTGTAATTCAACATCAAAGCAGTCCGTGCCTCTCCCTAGGGGCAAATAATTCTCTGTACAAATTATGTACAGGCATGTATTAAATATGTCTATACAGTACACCCTGGTTATAATGCCGCCGTTTGTCCAGGAGAAAATATGGCATTATATCCGGGGTGGCATTATAACCAGGGAATTATATCCAGGTTGCACTTTATATTTGTACCCCGCTTGTCCGTGTTGTTTCCTGACAACTACTCTGCCAATTTCAACAAATCGCATACAAATGCTTAGTCATTATTTTCCCTACAGCCTTGCCCTCTCCGCAATGCTAAAGACCCAAATGAAGCAAGTCTAGATTTCCACAGGTTCTCTGGTCTCCCTGGGCTCCTTTCCAATTTAAATGGGTTTATTTTGTTACAGTCAAAATTATATATATTCAGAGACTAAGCGTTAGTGCTTGATGGTACCTGATGCTAAGATGGCTCCCGGATAACTACAGTTTGAGGATAGTGTTTGGTATGGTTTGCTATTTAACGCCATACTCAGTTATTTTCCATTTATATCATGATGGCCTGTATCATGTTCATGACAACTCAGTGTTGCCCAATCAATCAGGTTAATAATAAACATCGATCGGTACAAATGGCACGAGGTTAGTTGGGCTTATCGCCGCTTCGAACAGTATTCCAGTTATGAGTGAGTGAGTTTAGTTTTACGCCGCACTCAGCAACATTCCAGCTGTATGGCGGCGGTCTGCGTAATTGGGATACGATGACATGTGTCAAACAAGTCCGCGAGCCTGACCAGATCCCGTAAGTCGTCTCTTACAAGCATGGGTTTACTGCAGATCAATTCTAACCCGGATCTTCGTGGGTGTATTCCAGTTATATCACAACGTAATAGCTATAGTGTGGAAAAAAGGCTTGACGTGAAACGTTTAGAGATAAATAACATAACATATAGCATCCAACGCTTTCATGGATTTACAAGCTGAGTAAACCACAACCATTTGTATCTTCAGTATGACTCTGGGAAAGGTTGAGTAACATCCATTGAGTTTGACTTGTCCTATGTGTTCTAGTGCTTTTTCGTGTGAACAGATGGGTTTTTAGACAACATTGACGTGTCAGGCTGCTGACAATAGAAAATTACCCATTAACGGTCCACCAAAATAACTTCATTCTAATATACGTGTAACTACATGGCTGTCTTCGACTCTATGACACATGATGCCAAGTAAGGGCAAGAGTAGCGGGTCCGGGATGGTGTACATCTGGCGGGCAGTTCTATTTGAATGTTACGCCATGCTCTGAGCCCATGGAGTGGACCGGGTCTGTTTGCCTTGTGTTCATGTAATTCACACAAGATCTTATAACGACATAGGTTCTGAAGTGTGTTTAACTGAAGACTAACTCATATACTAAGCCTTTGTGCACTGACTATATGGAAATCACTTGATTTAGACCTGAGTCTTGTTAACATAAAGGAACTAACAGTGGTCCATACTTATCCGTTCCATCTTTCCAATAATCTAGAATATTCCTTACATAATATATACATTATGAGAAATAGTCTGCATCCATATCTTTGTCAAAGTGGCTGAGTATGAGTTTATGAATATTCACGTTATCATGTTGTACAATACACGAGAAAGGGTTACAAATGATCACTACCTCCCTACCCTATCTCCCCAGAACAAAATGGGTGCCTCCCCACCCCATCCTCCCTTAAAATCATCATCATCATCATCATCACCACCACCTTTTAATCTTCTTACCGTCGTGCAGTTAAGATGAACCAGCTAGGTACTGCTTTAGACTGCTGCCCACATCACACTACCTCCATCGAATAGGTCGCCTTACTGTATGCTGTTTAGTGCTAACCGTTAATAATAATAATAATAATAAAAATAATAATAATAATAATGATGATGATGATGTAGTTCTGTATCCCGCTAGATACACTCGTGTATGCTCAAAGCGGCACATAGTTCAAAGGTCATGGTGTTCACGGAATAGGAAGGTCTTTAGTCGTGATCTGAAAGAGTCATATGAAGGAGAGAAGTTTTGTTTAGAGGCAGTGTGTCCCAGAACCTTGGGGAATATACACAGAACGACTTATCACCGAAGCTTGGGAAGTTATACTGAGGAACTGACAGAAGGCGGAGCTTATCTGAGCGCCGTGAACGTTGGGACTGGTGGTGTTTGAGTAGACAGGATAGATATGCTGGAGCCAATCCATGGTAGCACTTGTACGTCAGGCACACAACTATGAATTTCAGTCCGACGGTGTAGTGATTGTAGTACTGGTGTGGTGGGCGAGAATTTGGACACTATTGCCACCATCCGTGCTGCAGTGTTCTGTACTTTCTGGAGCCTTTGTAGTAATGTTTTTTTGATTCCAAGGAGGAGGCTATTGGCTTAGTCTAGCCGTGAAAGGACAAGGGATTGGCCCAAGGTTGGTGTGGCTTCAGTGGTTAGAAGATGCCGGATCTGGCCGATGCATCTCAAGTGAAAGTAGCTTGTCCTTCAGAGTGAGTGAGTTTAATTTTACGCCGCACTCAGCAATATTCCAGCTATTATGGCGAGCCTGGACCAGACAATCCACTGATCAATGCATGAGCATAGATCTACGCAATTGGGAACCGATGACATGTGTCAACCAATTCAGCGAGCCTGACCATCCGATCCCGTTGGTCGCCTCTTACGACAAGCATGGGTTACTGAAGATCGGTATTCTAATCCGGACCTTCACGGGTCTCCTGCAGAAACTGTCTACATGCTTGTCCATGATGAGCTGTGAGTCTAAATAGACACCAAGACCGTTCACCGCGAGACACCCAACACATTCGTATATCAACAAACTTTCGATTAGCTGATAAGGTATTTTTGATTTGCAAATGGATGAGATTGGTCAATATTAAACAAAGTCACCTTCTATAAACCAGGTTCAGTCCGTTGCTGTTCATTACCACAGGAAGACCTCACCTGCCGTGACACATCATCTGTTTCCTTGCACATTCACCAATTCCACAGTGTTTGTTACGGTTTCCATTCCATCTGGTTGTGTAACCTTCCGTCCTTAATTAATATGGATCCCTTCGAATCGTAGGGTCTGAAGGCAGGTGATAGGACTTCACAATACCGGCATTTCAACAGAACCCAGCGGAGGGAAGGATGCGCCCAAGCTTGCCGAAGGTGGTGGTGGTGGGTTTACCACCACTGCTTGTATCCACCATGGCATGTTGGAGATGGGAAGATTTGTTGTTAATGTTGTTTCCTGCTGCAAGGCAAAAGCCTCACCAGGCGATGTTTTGCTTCTTACTTGGATCTCCACGGATAGAACTACTGCTTGTCTCAAACTCAGCATATTGGAGATTTCAGAATTTGGTCCCCACACCAACTACTGAAAGTGTCAAGCATGGCAAAAACTGCTGGTGAGTGAGTATAGTTTTACCCCACCTTAAGTAATATTCCAGCAATATCATGGCGGGGACACCAGAAATGGGCTTCACACATTGTACCCATGTCGGGAATCGAACCCAGATCTTTAGTATGACGAGCGGACACTTTAACCATTAGGCTACCCCACCACCCCACTACTGCTTGTATCAACCAGGTCATATTGGGGGCATGGGAGGTTGGTTTCCACATCAACTACTGCCAGTGTCCAGGAGGTTGGTGATTGTGTCAGGTTGGTGATTGTGTCAGGTTAGTTTCTACATGCAACATAAAAATTTCAAAAACACAAATCTGATATGAAATATATTTATTTGCACCAGCCATTACAACACCACTGTCGCACTGTGACTCCAGCCTGCCACAGGAAACCACACTCAAACATGGCTAGGCGAGCAGTCTGAAAACAACAAACCCCTTCCCCAACAATCCTTACTGCTCCATCACCTGAAAACATATTGAGGATTTACCAAACACAAAACCATTGACAAATATCAACAGGTGCTTGCTGCCCAACATGGGCAGGCTAGAATACATTCTACTACTTCTTGAATGTGTTTTTGAAAAACATCCCAGTATCTAACCATGTTCAGATACTAAATGGGCTTATATTTGACAGCATATGTGTGTCTGCCTTGTGGTAAGAGGCTGGTTTTGAGTCTTTTTCTCTACATTGTTCTGAAAACTGCCAACAAAAGAATCTTATGAAAAACTTCTTATTTATTTTTGTATCCGTCTGATACAATTAATGACTTCAAGACCTACATATGTAGAAACCAGATTGTATCGTCAGACTGTATCCGTGTATCTCCAGCCATGTTGTACATATTTCAAGCAGTGGTTGTAAGCATTTGAAGCTCACAGTCATTCATCAGACAAATGACGGGTGGGAGACTTGAAATGGGGCCTCCTGCACCCTGGACAAGTCCCCTGAGACCAGGCTGTGATGGGTGATGGGAATCTTCCCATAGATTTGATGATACACACACATGCACTCAGGAGGTCACATTATTCGGAAGTACAGCGGAGGACTGGGGACCGACCACCTTATATTCTGGGGGCCAGGGATTATGTTTTGACATAAAATATGTTTGCGAGAAATGTTGCATGTCCAGTGAACATTCTAGTGAACTCTCGCATGAATGGGTTAATTGTGTGTGTCAAACCAGGGAACAAATTATTATTATTTTGGGGTTTTCCACAGATTCCCTACTGAGTGTGGGTTATACTGTGAGGTGTACACATGCAGGTCCCATTACAGTTTGCTGCCATGTACTGTGATCACAGAGTCGACATTAATGTAGTGTTCCCTAAACATGCTGAACTGCTGAAATGATTCCATTCTAGCTGAATGAATGAATACTACTTTAAAATAACAGTACATGTTCTCACTTCAGCATCTTAATGAAAACATATTCTGTGGAGACCATTTGTGGGTGAGAATAACACTGATTATAACATTTGATATGCTTAAACAAAACATATAAAGCTTGGTCAAGTTTGGAAAGCACAGGTACGAACAACAGCGATTAACTGATAAACAAGAGCAGATTCTTAAATAACAACACCAGCTAACACACACACAACAGCAGGTTATACCAACAGCTGTTTTGACTGATACACAAAAAGCAGGTTTAAACATAACACAACATCAGTTAACTGTTACACACAACGTCAACTTGTAAATAGTGAAACGAAAAATCATTAAAGATAAAACAAGGAGAAAGTAATGCCACAACAAGGTTGTCTCGTCATATTTCTTCTGTATTGACAAATGTGGGATTGGAATGACAACACAAATTCTTTCTAAAGCATGGAAATATATTTTCTTCACACAGTCATAACCTCCATCAAGCAGAACAGATCATGCGACAGTACACTATACATAACTGTAAATAATCCAGATTTTGCGAACAAGAAAAAATATTCAGTACAAATGTTACACTTTCATGAAAGCATTTTCCAGGTTGTTATTGGTCAGAAAAAAAAAGAAAAAAAAGGATTACATATCCAAGCTTTTTTTCCTGGATCAGTTTTGCTGATTGGATGTTTTGCACATTGTGGTACTGTAACAACCGGAGTTACCTCCCCTTAGCTTAACCATCAAGACTGCCGTGAGTAGAATTTTCAACATTTCAATGATCAAGTAATTCCTATGCTGGGCTTAAATGTAAACAGGTATGATATATTCCTGAACAAAGAAATGATCATGCAACATTAGCTTCTTAAAATGTATCAGAAAGAAGAATATTCTCAAAATCTTGATTACATTTGAAACATGTTATTGACTTTTCACAATAAAAACAAAGACATTTATCACAATAAAACAATCTGATCCCATCAGTGAGCATACAAGGCAAGCTAGTGCACTACATATCCAGGTCAGACAACATTGTGTGTGGAAACAAAATATTTCTGTTTTAAAGAATATATTCAAAAGCCCTCTAACAGTGGCCATATTCATCTCGCACCGGGACAACTCAGATACAAAGTACAAATGGTCGGGTCTTATATTTCTTCAGCGTTTAATCATCTCAGTACAGAAACAACTAAAGAACTTCTCTAAGTGTACCATGCCTCATTTTCATTCCTTAAGAAACACCTCCACAGACTTCTTCCCAATGGCGCATGGAGAACAAGAGTGTGGACCGACAATTCAACACTAGGAAACCATTACATGATTTTCCCCAGTATATAAAAATAAAATAACTTGCAATTTCAACAGACAAGCTGCTGATGGGTGTTATCTTTTAAAGGTATTAGCAACATAATCTCGTTGTTATCATGGTAATAAGTTAAAGTAGCCATACAGTAGACAGGAACCGTTCAAGAGCTGCAAGGGTAGGTTCAAGAAAAAGACTCCTCAGAACTAAGAAAGTTTACAGTAACATACAGCATATGCAGTTGCCATGACAACATGGAAACTCTCTTACATCATTATTCTCTGAGATTACTAACTGGGTAAATAAGGGAAGGCCAGAGCACTTCATGATGCCAATAACTTAACAAAACAACATAATGTTCAGATCTAACTAAAGCTCCATCACTTTGTGTGACTTGCATCATGTAGTCAACGAGTAAGTAGTCAAACACTAGAGATTCAAGCAATGAGGAACAGGTAACAAATTGAACATATTCTTTACTCCAAAGTGGGTTGAATTCCTTCATTCAGTGTACTATGAACCTGAGAGTAACTGGTTGTGTATTACACTCCCATCTGGCAGTGTTACCATCGGGCAGTGTTACCATCTGGCAGTGTTAATTAGGCTGCACACAAGAGCAATCATAATGCTGCACACAACATTTGCAGAAAACTTTCACCACTTCAGGATTGATTGGGTTTTGGACATAGGGAACGCTGTTTGCTGAATTTCCAGGTACTTATCAATCACAGACATTTGAACTGTTGATCAAGAACATTAATGGTTTCCAGAGAAATACCTAAAATATGTAGGTGATGTTCAAAGATTATGAAATCTTTATCAATTTTGTGAATTGTGGGTGAGTGGTACACCACATGACCCAGTGATGGTCAAGATGTTGAAGAAGTTTGTCCCAGTATCGAGTTGGGTGTGATGCCATATCAACAGTATTCGAGGTATATCACAGCGTGTCAGCTTCATAAGGGAGGAAAGCCCGAAGTGATGTAGGTCACAGAATTATCCACGTAAGTGTAACCCACTGCCATGATGCTGACAAACCTAGCAACATAATCACAAGAAACTGGGATTTTGAATCCATATTCACAGGTTCCTGGTGTGTCCAAGGGATGCAACTCTGTATAGCACTTTGTTGCAAAATGACTGGGTCATACCTACCTATGTAACAAAGATCAGGAACAACAAAATATTAGGGTTGTTTGAGATAGACATGTGTTATCTTCATGCTTACAAACACCTTCATGATTAAAGATTTATCAAAAGTCACAATGGCCTCAATCATCCTAGAGAATGTTTCATGACACAGAAATTCTGAAAGTTATACATCTCTAAAAGGATTTAACCCTCCCATGCACAGCTAATGCTGGACATAAAAACTCCAGCTGACAGTATCTGTCAAAAATCTGCCTTAAGGAAGAACCTTTGGGTTCTTGGAAATACATATTGATATAATTAAACTCAACAAACACTACCTCACTAAGTCAATCAAGCCTGAGAGAATGAATCAAGTGTTTGACATGAACAAATAATGTGAAAACTAAATCAAAATGTCTTGTCACCTCTGCATCATAAAAAATCATCTTGTCCTCATGCATTGAAGAAACTTATACATCAATCTGTAGTGGGGTAAAATATCATCTTGTCCTCATTTTTTTAAGAAACGTATACATCAATCTGTAGTGGAAAACACAGGACCCAACAATGTCCTTATTGCTGTCATATTTCTTACATTAATCTAGCTTCCTGTCACAATGTCACTAATTTATCCTACAAATCTGCCATCTGTGAGTTCCAGCATCTTGTCTGTAACGACAGACATGAGTGAAGGTGCCAGCCATGCAGAGGTTACAGCCTAGCAATAAGCAGCACTGCCAGAAGCAACAAGCTTTAGTCTGTACCAGTCGTAATGCTCACAGTCTTCACCAGGCATAACTCACAAGCTGACAGGCATACACACGATAAACTTTATCAAGGATATTCTGAAATAAAAATATGTGGACTTTTTCAGATCTGTCATTTATCGTAATCACGAGGACCACTTAACAATTCATGGTTTTGATTGACATATAGCTTGTTTCTCTGTTGTTCTCCTGAAACCCAAACCACAACTATCATAAAACATTCTTACCATCCACACCATTGTCAGAGTACAAAAATAGAGATTTGCAGCAAGATAAGCGCGTCCAGATCCTCAACACTTAAGTTTCCTGATCGTCAAATGTTGATGAGCCTTCCAGAAAGTGTCTTATCATCACCAGGAGAGTTATCGGTCATCAAACCCGGGCATGGGAAAGGTCTTGGCAAAGTCGTTCACCTCCGACTTCAGTGTTTGCATTTTCTCTACGGTGGCAGAATCCTTCACCAAAAATTCCTTGAAGTCCTTCAACTTTTCTGAAGCCATAAAGAAATATGCTGTTTATTTATTTGTTTAAAAATAGTCATATTCAAATCTGAAATGGGTAACAGAACCTGTGTTATCATAAAACCTATTTATCAATTTTGATAATTGATAGGCCTAAATACATGATACAATAATAATATGGGTGATATTAAACAATCATTTTCGCTTCTTAAAAGCAACATGAATGAATGCCATTAATTTTGAAAACACAGAGTGTGAAGTTGTTGACATAAGTTTAGAGAACATCTGTACTGATGGGTTCCTGATCACATAACTTGGTAGAATATAGCTTTTCTGATGGTGTCAAGGGAAGGCCATATCAAAGTAAAATGATAGAGATCTTCGATTTCATATCGATCACATTGTGGACAGATACGTTGCTCACAGGGCATATTTGATATTCGGCCTTTGTCAATCTGTAGACTTGTATGTCCAACTCTTGCAAGAGCAAACTGGCGCTCAAAAGATCGAAGTGAAGAGTCTAATAAGTATTCTTCAGCATCAAGAGTTGTTTTGTATGTTAAGTATGTATCATATCTGGTAAAAAGTTCATGCCACTATTGAGAACTGATATCTTTTAAACGCTGTTTAAAGTCCTAAACAAAATATTCCGTAATACCAACATCTTGTGAAGCCCAAGCATATCCCATGTTCTAACGGTCGAACACCATGTATGTCAATTCCACATTGTCCAGATTATACAACATGTCATATGCCTTGCATGGTAGTCGATGACAGAGATGAAGGAGTCTGATCAGTACTTGATGCATCTGACAATATTCCAGAGGACACCAGAAATGGGCTTACATTGGTGGATTAAAGGTATTCACAGCCAGTTCCACGCGTTTACACAATATCAATGGCTGAGGACACAGAGTAGAAATAGTCAAAGGTGTCCACAAGGCTTAGCTCTGTGTGTATTGTTCTCAATTGGTCATGTGTGTGTCCACATATTTCACTTCTGTATAACAGAATAGGCTTTATTTTGGTGTCGAATATTTTGAAATAGATCTTGAATGGTAACTTTCCATATGTCCACATTATACGTTGCAAGGTGAAGAACGGACTGGCGCAGAGACAGGGTTGGTGTTAGCATGATCCCTAGATATTTGTAACTTGACACAGCCTCGATCTCTTTGCCGTTGTAAAACCATTATTCACAACATCTAAGGATTCCCGCTTTTCTAAAGACGACAACCTTTGTCTTCTGTAGGTTAACTGACAGGCCCCATGTTTCACAGAATGTAGACAGAATGTTGAGCTGTTGCTGGAGACCTTGACCCTGTCAGACATCAGGATTACGTCGTCAGCAAACAACAGTAGAAATAGTTGGTATAGATCTGGGTATAGCTGTATTCCACCTTTGCACTCCTGTAATATCATATCAGCGAGTCCATTTATGAACAGAGAGAAAAGGACCGGACTATGAACACATCCTTGTTTGAGACCAACTGGACAATCAAAGACTTGCGTGTATGATCCTCCACTACATCTAACAGAAGCTGACACTCCTGAATACATATATTCGAAAATGTGAAGCATTTTTCCACTCAGGTTGATGTTTGGAAGTACGTCCATCTGTTTTGTTCTATTGATAGAATCAAATGCTTTGCTAAAGTCAATTAGAGCAACATATAAGCAACCTTTTCTAAACCTGAATACCTAGTGCCTGTGGTATAGTTCATCAGTGACGGGCCTTGGTTGCCACTGTGACTTACTTGTCTGTTTCTGCGCCTCAAGTCCGATGTGAACGCCTCTGTCAAGGAACTCAACGACAGTGCGGAAGTCGTCCTCCTTGAAACCTCGTGTTGACAGAGCTGGAGCACCTAGAATATCACGATGGAACGAGTGAGTGAGTTGTGTTTCACACCAATTATATTCCTGCAGTATCATGATGGGCACAGATGTTTCACAGAGTGCACCCATGTTGGGTTTCAAACCTGGACCTTTGACAGGCAAATGTATCAACCACAAGGCTATCCCAGCATCCTGTCAGGTGGGAGGAGTCCAGTATATCTGTGTAATCAGGAACTCACTCAACTGTCCAACCAAGCTTGTCTATACTGGGTCTTTGTAACATATTTATCATGTCTCTCAAGACAAATTCAATCAGGTCCTACAAATCAATCATAGCAAGTCTGCTGACAACTTAGTCCAATAGTTAACAACATAAAGATGTTGTTTCTATTTCATAATAGCACAATCAGTGCTGTGAACAGGGGTGTAGACGGCTGGTTTAAGACCACTCTGTTGAAGGAATGTGTGATAGGTGAGGTGAGGTGATTGTGTTTTACCTCATGAGAATGCATTCAGTCACACAAGAAATGGTACAATGTATGTCGCTGCTGCTTGTATAGCCCAGACTTCAGCTGGTTTTAAGTGCTAGCCCACTGGTGCTGATTTGTCTCTTGAAGCATGAATACCCCACTGCAGACACATTACACTGACTCGAAATAATCCCCCTAGTTCAACCCATTAATGCCGAAACCCAGGCAGGGACCAACAAGTACCATATTTTAACGCTGGATGCAGTCTCCCAGATCGAACTCACGACCTTCGGCTCTCTTGTCACCTAACACAGGTGTTCCACGAAGAGCGGGCACATCTAAACCCAGCTCCAGAGTGTATACACCTCATGAGAATGCATAGTGACACAAGCAGGGTACAATGGAAGCTGTGCTGTGGATGGTCCAGCACAGATGTTCTTGTCAACAGGGACACATCTAAACCCAGCTCCACAACCCCTCCCCTTACCTAGGCACAGTCTCCCAGGGGTCATGGCTCTCTTGTCCCCAGCACAGGTGTTCTTGTCAACAGAGGCACATCTAAACCCAGCTCCAACACCCTCCCCTTACCTAGGCGCAGTCCCCCAGGGGTCATGGCTCTCTTGTCCCCAGCACAGGTGTTCTTGTCAACAGAGGCACATCTAAACCCAGCTCCAACACCCTCCCCTTACCTAGGCGCAGTCCCCCAGGGGTCATGGCTTTCTTTTCCCCAGCACAGATGTTCTTGTCAACAGAGGCACATCTAAACCCAGCTCCAACACCCTCCCCTTACCTAGACGCAGTCCCCCAGGGGTCATGGCGCTCTTGTCCCCAGCACAGGTGTTCTTGTTGACGGTGATGTAGCACATTTCCAGAACACGCTCTATGCGGGCACCATCTGTGCCCTTGGGACGGAGGTCAACCAGGACTAAGTGGTTGTCTGTGCCCCCTGGAACAATAGACACATTCAGACCAACAATCAGTGAGACGCAACCATCTTTAATACACAATCAGACAAGTGATTGCCACTAATATGGCAATGTCCCCCGCCACTAAAGAATGGAATATTTATGACATATTTACTACTTTTTATTTTTTAGTCACATACAAGATGCCTGAAATCACTGGTGTCTGCATTATCACCCAATGTAGGCTGTCGACATAATTGAAGACATTGGGTGCAACAGTCCATTAGATTTCGCGTTAACAAGAGTTTGAAAAGTGGTCAAAGTGTTGTGGTGACCTTGAAGATAAGGTCAAGGTCACTCAAATCAAGTGGTGTCTGCGTAATCCCCCAATGTAGTCTGTCACCAAATTTGAAGACATTGGATACAACAGTTCATGAGATATCATGTTAATAACAGTTTGAAAAGTTTGAAAATAAAGCCAAGGTCACCCAAGTCGACTGGTGTCTGCGTAATCCCCCAATGTAGGCTGTCACCAAGTTTGAAGCCATTGGGTACAACAGTTCATGAGATATCACGTTAACAAGAATCGCGACGTATGTACAGACGGACGGACGGACGGATGCCACGGAATACATAGTCCCCCGTTCCGCATTGCGGTGAGGACAACAATCAAGCGTCACAACCATCCTGAATACAACATCAGAGAATCAAAATGACACACAATCAGATTACATTCAAACAAACAATCTAACTCATCTATCTAAGAGGTAGCTTCACAACAATACTTCCGTAAACAGACATCCCACATTGACAGGCAGGATGAATACTCAAACTAGGATTTCCATGAACATTAGAGTTAGTTAGAGAAACAGTTACTGCATACAGTTCGGTGCTCAAAGACAGACAAACCAGTACATAAGAGAACACATACACAACAAACCATACTGACAACATGCCACCAGATAAGTGACAAAGCCGCCACCTCCAACTTCCTAGCCTCAGACAAGTGATAGCGTCTATAACAACGCATGTCCCCACAAGGCACAACAAGGGAGAGAGAACTCACCTGACACAACTTTATAGCCATGTTTCATCAGGGCATCACTCATGGCCTTGGCGTTCTTCAGCACCTGTGCCTGGTATTCCCTGAACTCCGGGAGATGCTGCCTGGAGATGGAACATAGTTAGGTGAGAAGGGATGCAGCCATGTTGTATCAACACTTATCACTTACAGCCTGACACATCAAACATTTGGTGAAGACTGGACGTTGAAATGTCACTACATGTGTGGAGATGTTCATCATCAAAAAATCATGAATACATGTTAGTTTAGTGGTGTTCAACACAAATCCTGTTGAATGACAGTCGCCTAATGGAGTCGAGTGTGGATTGGAAGACAAGGCTACATGAGTGTAGCAGGAACAGCTGTTTGATACTGGAGTGAGTGAATGAATATTGTATAATGCCATAATTTGGCTGTGGCAAAGTAGCCCTGCCAAGACAGCTAGGGTGCATGATTGCTGTCATGTAGCAGTCAGGAAATTATGTGCAGGGATTTGAACCACAGACACCAAACTGACAAGGCAAGGATCATCTGTGGGGTGACTCCATGATATGTTACATATATACTTCAAATTCAACCTCAACATGCTCAGACCCATTGGGTGCATTGGGTGCCATAAAACTTCCTAATTCCATGCTTGGATTCAGACCACAGACCTTCTGGTGCAAAGTTGAACACCTTGTCCATATGACCAAAGAGGTGAACCCTGTAGCAAACTGACATGGTAAGCATTTCATCTACAGTAGGATTACCTCTTTGAGAGCGATGGCAACCCCAGCGATCTGATGTTCGTGTGGTCCTCCCTGTAGTGCTGGGAACACGGCCCCGTTGATCCGCTTGTCCAAGTCCCAGAGTATCTCCTTCCCCGTCTTCTTGTCCACCCCCTTCACCCCCTTCCGGTAGAAGATGATGCCGGACCTGCAACACACGGTCCTTGTACTTCACCTGCTTACACCCTATATACCCTGCCTACACCCTATATACCCCACCTACACCCTATATACCCTGCCTACACCCTATATACCCTGCCTACACCCTATATACCCTGCCTACATCCTATATACCCTGCCTACACCCTATATACCCTGCCTACACCTCTATATACCCTGCCTACACCCTATATACCCTGCCTACTTCCTATATACCCTGCCTACATCCTATATACCCTGCCTACATCCCATATACCCTGCCTACACCCTTTATACCCTGCCTACACCCTATATGAACTGCCTACATCCCATATACCCTGCCTACACCCTTTATACCCTGCCTACTCTCTATATACCTGCCTACACAATATATACCCTGCCTACTCTCTATATACCTTGCGTACATCTATATACCCTGCCTACATCCTATATACCCTGCCTACATCCTATATACCCTGCCTACACCCTACATATCGTACCTACATCATATATACCTGCCTACACCCTATACACCTACCTACACCCTATATACCTGCCTACACTCTATATACCTGCCTGCACCCTATACACCTGCCTACACCCTATATACCTGCCTACACCCTATATACCCTGCCTACACCTATATACCTGCCTACTCTCTATATTCTCTGCCTACATCCTATATACCCTGTCTACACCCTATATACCCTGCCTACACCCTATATACCCTGCCCACTAAGGACATGAGAAAACCGTCAATAGGTCTATACATCAAACATCGAGACCTTAACTACAAGTAACTGTTACCTACCAATCCTGTGTTTCTCATCTCATATTAAAATTGAAATTTTAATTTGTTTACATTACTCTTGTACCAAGTATATTATCATTTGTTGTTAACTTCCCCTGTAATTCAATTGACACCTCAACAGTCAACAGGACTTTTCTCTTTTCTTCATACAAGGGAGGGAGAAATCAGTTAAATATAATGTACCTGCTCCCCCTTTTTTGGAGACACAGCTTTTTTTTCAGGCCCAAATATTATTTGGCTCAAAGCAGTATCCTTATTTGAGGAAATATGGTATCATCTATTTCTGAGTTTACCTGTGTCTGCTTCTCCTTACCTGGGCCCTCTCAGTGTCTTGTGGGTTGTGGATGACACGACATCTGCATACTCGAAGGGGCTTGGTATGACGTCTGCTGCAACCAGTCCTGATATGTGGGACATGTCCGCCAACATGTAGGCATTGCACTGATCACAGATCTGCAACACACAGGTATACAGTACAGGTATTGCACAGGTACACAGGTGGATAGCTGGGTGTAGTAAAGGTATATGGCCAGGCAAAATGTATACAGCAAGGTATACAGGTGAAAGGCTGTGTATTACACAGGTATACAGGTGTATAGCTGCACCATCATCAGATATAACAGGTATACAGGTGTATAGTTACACCATCATCAGATATAACAAAGGTATACAGGTGTATAGCTACACCATCATCAGATATAACACAGGTATACATGTGTACAGCTACACCATCATCAGGTATAACACAGGTATACATGTGTACAGCTACACCATCATCAGGTATAACACAGGTATACAGGTGTATAGTTACACCATCATCAGGTATAACACAGGTATACAGGTGTATAGTTACACCATCATCAGGTATAACACAGGTATACAGGTGTATAGTTACACCATCATCAGGTATAACACAGGTATACAGGTGTATAGTTACACCATCATCAGGTATAACACAGGTATACAGGTGTATAGTTACACCATCATCAGGTATAACACAGGTATACAGGTGTATAGTTACACCATCATCAGGTATAACACAGGTATACAGGTGTACAGCTACACCATCATCAGGTATAACACAGGTATACATGTGTACAGCTACACCATCATCAGGTATAACACAGGTGTACAGTTACACCATCATCAGGTATAACACAGGTATACAGGTGTATAGTTACACCATCATCAGGTATAACACAGGTATACAGGTGTACAGTTACACCATCATCAGGTATAACACAGGTATACAGGTGTATAGTTACACCATCATCAGGTATAACACAGGTATACAGGTGTATAGTTACACCATCATCAGGTATAACACAGGTATACAGGTGTATAGTTACACCATCATCAGGTATAACACAGGTATACAGGTGTATAGTTACACCATCATCAGGTATAACACAGGTATACAGGTGTACAGCTACACCATCATCAGGTATAACACAGGTATACAGGTGTACAGCTACACCATCATCAGGTATAAAACAGGTATACAGGTGTACAGTTACACCATCATCAGGTATAACACAGGTATACAGGTGTACAGTTACACCATCATCAGGTATAACACAGGTATACAGGTGTACAGTTACACCATCATCAGGTATAACACAGGTATACAGGTGTACAGTTACACCATCATCAGGTATAACACAGGTATACAGGTGTACAGTTACACCATCATCAGGTATAACACAGGTATACAGGTGTACAGTTACACCATCATCAGGTATAACACAGGTATACAGGTGTATAGTTACACCATCATCAGGTATAACACAGGTATACAGTTGTATAGCTACATCATCATCAGGTATAACACAGGTATACAGGTGTATAGTTACACCATCATCAGGTATAACACAGGTATACAGGTGTATAGTTACACCATCATCAGGTATAACACAGGTATACATGTGTACAGCTACACCATCATCAGGTATAACACAGGTATACATGTGTACAGCTACACCATCATCAGGTATAACACAGGTGTACAGTTACACCATCATCAGGTATAACACAGGTATACAGGTGTATAGTTACACCATCATCAGGTATAACACAGGTATACAGGTGTACAGTTACACCATCATCAGGTATAACACAGGTATACAGGTGTACAGTTACACCATCATCAGGTATAACACAGGTATACAGGTGTACAGTTACACCATCATCAGGTATAACACAGGTATACAGGTGTACAGTTACACCATCATCAGGTATAACACAGGTATACAGGTGTATAGTTACACCATCATCAGGTATAACACAGGTATACAGGTGTATAGTTACACCATCATCAGGTATAACACAGGTATACAGGTGTATAGTTACACCATCATCAGGTATAACACAGGTATACAGGTGTATAGTTACACCATCATCAGGTATAACACAGGTATACAGGTGTATAGTTACACCATCATCAGGTATAACACAGGTATACAGGTGTATAGTTACACCATCATCAGGTATAACACAGGTATACAGGTGTATAGTTACACCATCATCAGGTATAACACAGGTATACAGGTGTATAGTTACACCATCATCAGGTATAACACAGGTATACAGGTGTATAGGTTACACCATCATCAGGTATAACACAGGTATACAGGTGTATAGTTACACCATCATCAGGTATAACACAGGTATACAGGTGTACAGCTACACCATCATCAGGTATAACACAGGTATACCATCATGTATAACACAGGTATACACCATCATCAGGTATAACACAGGTATACAGGTGTACAGTTACACCATCATCAGGTATAACACAGGTATACAGGTGTATAGTTACACCATCATCAGGTATAACACAGGTATACAGGTGTATAGTTACACCATCATCAGGTATAACACAGGTATACAGGTGTATAGTTACACCATCATCAGGTATAACACAGGTATACAGGTGTATAGTTACACCATCATCAGATATAACACAGGTATACATGAGTATAGCTACACCGTCATCAGGTATAACACAGGTATACAGGTGTATAGCTACACCATCATCAGGTATAACACAGGTATACAGGTGTATAGCTACACCATCATCAGGTATAACACAGGTATACAGGAGTATAGCTACACCATCATCAGGTATAACACAGGTATACAGGTGTAAAGAGACTTGAACCCACAATCACAGCTGTCAGGCACACACAAGGGACATACTTGTCCACACCTGACAGCAGCTCCTCACACAAGTGTGCCCCATGATTCAATACAGCGCTCACCTCTCTGAAGGTTTTGTAGTCAAGGAGACGGGAATACGCTGTGGTGCCAGCAATGATGAGGTGGGGACGGTACAGTCGGGAGGTGATGCTCAGCTGCTCATAGTCAATGTAGCCGGTCTCTGGCTGTAGGTGAAGACAGTTCACATTATCTAAATACACATTCCTTAAATAGAAGCTAGATTGTCTTGGTTATTAATGGCATGTAAATGTGTGAATGTCAAACATACCCATCCATGCCATCAGGAATATGAGTCACACAATCAGCAAGCACACCAACCATCCAATCCTGTTAGCCTTTATATCAAGCACATCATTCTGCAGACTCTCTTAGCCCTTACATCAAGCACATCATTCTGCAGACCCTCTTAGCCCTTACATCAAGCACATCATTCTGCAGACCCTCTTAGCCCTTACATCAAGCACATCATTCTGCAGACCCTCTTAGGCCTTACATCAAACACATCATTCTGCAGACCCTCTTAGCCCTTACATCAAGCACATCATTCTGCAGACCCTCTTAGCCCTTACATCAAGCACATCATTCTGCAGACCCTCTTAGCCCTTACATCAAGCACATCATTCTGCAGACCCTCTTAGCCCTTACATCAAACACATCATTCTGCAGACCCTCTTAGCCTTTATATCAAGCACATCATTCTGCAGACCTTCTTAGCCCTTACATCAAACACATCATTCTGCAGACTCTCTTAGCCCTTACATCAAGCACATCATTCTGCAGACCCTCTTAGCCCTTACATCAAACACATCATTCTGCAGACCCTCTTAGCCCTTACATCAAACACATCATTCTGCAGACCCTCTTAGCCCTTACATCAAGCACATCATTCTGCAGACCCTCTTAGCCCTTACATCAAACACATCATTCTGAAGACCCTCTTAGCCCTTACATCAAACACATCATTCTGCAGACCCTCTTAGCCCTTACATCAAACACATCATTCTGAAGACCCTCTTAGCCCTTACATCACACATCATCTCTGCAGACCCTCTTAGCCTTTATCCAAGCACATCATTCTGCAGACCCTCTTAGCCCTTATATCAAGACATCATTCTGCAGACTCTTTAGCCCTTACATCAAGGACATCATTCTGCAGACCCTCTAAGCCCTTACATCACACATCATTCTGAAGACACATCATTTCTGCAGACCCTCTTAGCCCTTACATCAAGCACATCATTCTGCAGACCCTCTTAGCCCTTACATCAAGCACATCATTCTGCAGACCCTCTTAGTCCTTACATCAAGCACATCATTCTGCAGACCCTCTTAGCCCTTACATCAAGCACATCATTCTGCTGACCCTCTTAGCACTTACATCAAGCACATCATTCTGCAGACCCTCTTAGCCCTTACATCAAGCACATCATTCTGCAGACCCTCTTAGCCCTTACATCAAACACATCATTCTGCAGACCCTCTTAGCCCTTACATCAAGCACATCATTCTGCAGACCCTCTTAGCCCTTACATCAAACACATCATTCTGCAGACCCTCTTAGCCCTTACATCAAAACACATCATTCTGCAGACCCTCTTAGCCCTTACATCAAACACATCATTCTGCAGACCCTCTTAGCCCCATCAACACATTCATTCTGCAGACCCTCTTAGCTCCTTACATCAAACACATCATTCTGAAGACCCTCTTAGCTCCTATATATCAAGCACATCATTCTGCAGACCCTTTAGCCCTTACATCAAGGACATCATTCTGCAGACCCTCTAGCCCTTACATCAAAGCATCATTCTGCAGACCCTCTAAGCCCTTACATCAAACACATCATTCTAGAGACCCTCTTGGCCCCCGCACATCAAGCACATCATTTCACCCATCAAGCACATCATTCTGCAGACCCTCTTAGCCCTTACACATCAAGCACATCATTCTGCTGAGACCCTCTTAGCCCTTACATCAAGCACACATCATTCTGCAGACCCTCTTAGCCCTTACATCAAGCACATCATTCTGCAGACCCTCTTAGCCCTCACATCAAACACATCATTCTGCAGACCCTCTTAGCCCTTACATCAAGCACATCATTCTGCAGACCCTCTTAGCCCTTACATCAAACACATCATTCTGCAGACCCTCTTAGCTCCTTACATCAAACACATCATTCTGCAGACCCTCTTAGCTCTTACATCAAGCACATCATTCTGAAGACCCTCTTAGCCCTTACATCAAACACATCGTTCTGCAGACCCTCTTAGCCCTTACATCAAACACATCATTCTGCAGACCCTCTTAGCCCTTACATCAAACACATCATTCTGCAGACCCTCTTAGCCCTTACATCAAACACATCATTCTGCAGACCCTCTTAGCCCTTACATCAAGCACATCATTCTGCAGACCCTCTTAGCCCTTACATCAAGCACATCATTCTGAAGACCCTCTTAGCCCTTACATCAAGCACATCATTCTGCAGACCCTCTTAGCCCTTACATCAAGCACATCATTCTGCAGACCCTCTTAGCCCTTACATCAAGCACATCATTCTGCAGACCCTCTTAGCCCTTACATCAAGCACATCATTCTGCAGACAATGTTTGCTCTCACATCAAGCACATCCTTCTGGATACCCTGATAGCCCTTAAATCAAGAACATCATTGGGAAACTATGTTAGCCTTTACATCAAGCACATTGTTTTGTAGACTCTGTTCACTCAAATATCAAGTACTATTTTTTAACATCTTCTGCTGTGACAACTGTGACAATATCATCAACATCGCATTGACTACACCATGGGGTCAGAACAAAAACATCGTGTGAGTACATACATTGATCTTGTAAGGCATAGACTCGAAGAAGATGGACGTTGCAGACACTCGTTTCAGATCAGTCATGAAGCCATGTGTCAAACTGGAACGTGAATACAGACGTACTGAAAGCATTTAGCTGATGCAGTAGATATATCTTGTTGAGTGTGTGAGTGAGTTTAGTTTTACGCCACACTCAGCAATATTCCAGCTATATGTCAGCAGTCTGTAAATAATCGAGTCTTGACCAGACAACCCAGTGATCAACAGCATGAGCATCGATCTGCACAATTGGGAACCGATGACATGATTGTGTCAACCAAGTCAGCGAGCCTGACCACCCGATCCCGTTAGTCGCCTCTTACGACAAGGCCTTTTGTGGCAAGCATGGGTTGCGGAAGACCTATTCTACCCCAGATCTTCACGGGTCAAATATCTTGTTGACATAACTAGAGTTCACTACTTTTGTCAGTATTCATGATTCTCTTTCTCTTGATCAAATACGATATGGTACATATTTATAATGAAATATGATATGGTACATATTTATAATGAAATATGATATGGTACATATTTATAATGAAATACGATATGGTACATACTTATAATGATATACAAGCTACATGTTGAATAAATGCAGTAATGCATGGTCTATCAAGCGGACATCTCTTTGGAAGTACAAACTCCTACCAATGATGACCATCTTGTTAATAACAGAGAGTCAAGCAGTGTACAGATAGGATGTCCAGCCGGGCCTTCTAGTGTCTTGTACAGAATGGAGGCTGTTCATTAGGACAGCATTTCCAGAGTGACATGATGACTGTATGTACTTGGCAGCTGCTACAGAAGTATCTGTTTCCTATGTCTACTGTTGAATATGGACTGATGGCCTTCAAAACAGAAATCAACTCCCCAAAGAATGATTCGCAACAGTTACAATTGTGGGAGATCCCAAAGATCGGATTACAACTTTGATAACCCTGACTCTGCCCAGGTATAGCAAAAAAGACAAGGGGTTGGACTTACTGCCCTCCGTCCGGCAGGTCCAGCCCCATGATCCGGTCGTGTGGCTTCAGTAGCCCGGTGAACACAGCGAAGTTGGCCGGGCTCCCTGAGTAGGGCTGGACGTTCACTCCCCACTTCTCAGGGTCAAGACGGAATGTTTCCAGCGCCCTCTTCTGACACAGAGTTTCAACCTCATCGATAAAAATGTTTCCTCCATAGTACCTTGTCAAAATAAATGTTTAAACTTTCAGCATTGAAGTAAAAATAAATGAGAACCTTACAAAAGGTCAACACTCCTTCATACAAAGAGACCATGCATTCTCAACAAAGAATACCTATTAATAGCCTGCTGGCAAGGCAAATTGAAACACCCATCGAGGCAGTTATATGCCACTCTACAGGGGTGTTCTTTTGGCTGTTATCAGGTTGGCACTAACCTAGTACAGGATCAACACCTTGAGATTAATGACAAGTCACCAGTGAAAATGTAAGGTTGGGTATCTAAACTCAAACATAGATGTGACTAAAGCAGTTACATGATTCATGGCATGGACTATCTGAGTCGCAAATAAACAAATATGTCTATCTTTCTTCTATAGTTTCAAATACAGCATCACCGTCACAATCAAAGCAATTGATACTGAAGCCATGTTTACACAAGAAAGGTTCATGTTGAATTATGGCGCACAGCCCAGGATGGGCCACGTTCTCTCACCTGGCACCGGGGTAGCCTTCTGAGTACTTGTTGGTGAGACATGACCCCAGGGCTTCCAGAACAGGTCGGCTGGCAAAGTTCTGGAATACAATACACATGCTGTGAGTGAGTGAGTGAGTGAGTGAGTGAGTGTGTGTGAGTGAGTGAGTGAGTGAGTGAGTGAGTGAGTGAGTGAGGAGTGAGTGAGTGAGTGAGTGAGTGAGTGGGAGTGAGTGAGTGAGTGGGTGGGTGGGTCTGAGTGAGTGAGTGAGTGAGTGGGTGGGTGGGTCTGAGTGAGTGAGTGAGTGAGTGACTGAAAGGGGTTTAAACATGTTTAAAATAGCATTTCACTTTGTGTCAGCTGGCAGATAAAAGTCCAAAGTGACACACTCAGCCTAAGGTCTCGTGGATTCAGATCATATCACTGACTAGGACACTGACATAAAAACTGTCTAAAAGATATTTGCAAATTTGGTTTAGACACAGAAAAATAGTTGAAAAAAACACGAAATGTCCAGAAACCATGTCTCCAGAAAAATTTGAGCAATTCATGATCAATGTTTCATAATTAGTGTGTCATGTTCAGCCTGTTGTAGCCAGGCTTTCACCCGTGCCACAATGTCAGGGTAGAGTGTCTGTTGCCATGGTTATAAGACAGCACCTACCTCAGATGCTATGAGCTCCAGGCCATGTGTCTGTCGATGCTTCTCTTTGTCCATGATGGCTTTCATCTCCGGGTCCTCGTCCTTCAGACTGCCCTGCCCAGTCCATACTGTCCGGCTCAACTCGGGTCGAATGACCTATAGATAAGAGCTTGCATGACAACTATATGTGAACAAGTGGCACTGATCTGAAACTTCAGCAACAGTGTGCAGGTTTTACTGCAACAAATCTCTGCATCCTATATGTCTACACCCATGGAGGAATGGGCGCCAATAACTGACCCTGTGAATCCTGCAGGACCCTAAATAACACAGGTGTATGAAATATTAAATCAACGAAACTACTGAATGCATGACGAAAATAAACTGACATATCTATCGCGCTAGTCTCATACATGTACAGTGCTACTAGTTGTGTCACACTGCAATGGGCTACTGGTAGTGTAACACTGTGCTAGGCTACTGGTTATGTAACACTGCAATGGGCTAAGGGTTGTGTCACACTGTACAGGGCTACTGGTAGTGTTGTGCTGCAATGGGCTACTGGTAGTGTCATGCTATAATGGGCTACTGGTAGTGTCATGCTATAATGGGCTACTGGTAGTGTCACGCTGTACAGGGCTACTGATAGCGTCACGCTGTACAGGGCTACTAGTTGTGTCACACTGCAATGGGCTACTGGTAGTGTAACACTGTGCTAGGCTACTGGTTATGTAACACTGCAATGGGCTACTGGTTGTGTAAAACTGTGCTAGGCTACTGGTTATGTAACACTGCAATGGGCTACTGGTTGTGTAAAACTGTGCTAGGCTACTGGTTATGTAACACTGCAATGGGCTACTGGTTGTGTAACACTGTGCTAGGCTACTGGTTATGTAACACTGCAATGGGCTACTGGTTGTGTAACACTGTGCTAGGCTACTGGTTATGTAACACTGCAATGGGCTAAGGGTTGTGTCACACTGTACAGGGCTACTGGTAGTGTCATGCTGCAATGGGCTACTGGTAGTGTCAGGCTGTACAGGGCTACTGGTAGTGTTGTGCTGCAATGGGCTACTGGTAGTGTAACACTGTGCTAGGCTACTGGTTATGTAACACTACAATGGGCTACTGGTTGTGTAAAACTGTGCTAGGCTACTGGTTATGTAACACTGCAATGGGCTACTGGTAGTGTAAAACTGTGCTAGGCTACTGGTTATGTAACACTGCAATGGGCTACTGGTTGTGTAACACTGTGCTAGGCTACTGGTTATGTAACACTACAATGGGCTACTGGTTGTGTAACACTGTGCTAGGCTACTGGTTATGTAACACTGCAATGGGCTACTGGTTGTGTAAAACTGTGCTAGGCTACTGGTTATGTAACACTACAATGGGCTACTGGTTGTGTAAAACTGTGCTAGGCTACTGGTTATGTAACACTGCAATGGGCTACTGGTTGTGTAAAACTGTGCTAGGCTACTGGTTATGTAACACTACAATGGGCTACTGGTTGTGTAAAACTGTGCTAGGATACTGGTTATGTAACACTGCAATGGGCTACTGGTAGTGTAACACTGTGCTAGGCTACTGGTTATGTAACACTGCAATGGGCTAAGGGTTGTGTCACACTGTACTGGGCTACTGGTAGCGTCATGCTATTATGGGCTACTGGTAGTGTCATGCTATTATGGGCTACTGGTAGTGTCACCTTGTACAGGGCTACTAGTGGTGTCACACTGTAAAGGGCTACTGGTAGTGTCATGCTATTATGGGCTACTGGTAGTGTCATGCTATTATGGGCTACTGGTAGTGTCATGCTATTATGGGCTACTGGTAGTGTCACGCTGTACAGGGCTACTAGTAGCGTCATGCTGTAATGGGCTACTGGTTGTGTCACACTGTAAAGGGCTACCGGTTATGTCATGCTGTAATGGGCTACTGGTAGTGTCATGCTGTAATGGGCTACTGGTAGTGTCACACTGTAAAGGGCTACTGGTAGTGTCATGCTGTAATGGGCTACTAGTGGTGTCATGCTGTAATGGGCTACTGGTAGTGTCATGCTGTAATGGGCTACTGGTAGTGTCATGCTGTAATGGGCTACTAGTGGTGTCATGCTGTAATGGGCTACTGGTAGTGTCATGCTGTGATGGGCTACTGGTAGTGTCATGCTGTAATGGGCTACTGGTAGTGTCATACTGTACTTGGCTACTGGTAGTGTCATGCTCTAAATGGGTTACCGGTAGCGTCATGCTGTAATGGGCTACTGGTAGCATCACACTGTAATGGGCTACTGGTAGTGTCATGCTGTAATGGGCTACTGGTAGTGTTATGCTGTAATGGGCTACTGGTAGTGTCATGCTGTAATGGGCTACTGGTAGTGTCATACTGTAATGGGCTACTGGTGGTGACACTGTAATGGGCTACTGGTAGTGTCATGCTGTAATGGGCTACTGGTAGTGTCACACTGTAATGGGCTACTGGTAGTGTCATACTGTACTTGGCTACTGGTAGTGTCATGCTGTAATGGGCTTCTGGAAGTGTCATGCTGTAATGGGCTACTGGTAGTGTCACACTGTAATGGGCTACTGGTAGTGTCACACAGTAAAGGGTTACTGGTAGTGTCATGCTGTAATGGGCTACTGGTAGTGTCACATTGTAATGGGCTACTGGTAGTGTCATGCTGTACTTGGCTACTGGTAGTGTCATGCTTTAATGGGTTACCGGTAGCGTCATGCTGTAATGGGCTACTGGTAGCATCACACTGTAATGGGCTACTGGTAGTGTCATGCTGTAATGGGCTTCTGGTAGTGTCATGCTGTAATGGGCTACTGGTAGTGTCATGCTGTAATGGGCTACTGGTAGTGTCATGCTGTAATGGGCTACTGGTAGTGTCATGCTGTAATGGGCTACTGGTAGTGTCACACTGTAATGGGCTACTGGTAGTGTCATGCTGTAATGGGCTACTGGTAGTGTCATGCTGTAATGGGCTACTGGTAGTGTCACACTGTAAAGGGCTACTGGTAGTGTCACTGTAATGGGCTACTGGTAGTGTCATGCTGTAATGGGCTACTGGTAGTGTCACACTGTAATGGGCTACTGGTAGTGTCACACTGTAATGGGCTACTGGTAGTGTCATGCTGTAATGGGCTACTGGTAGTGTCATGCTGTAATGGGCTACTGGTAGTGTCATGCTGTAATGGGCTACTGGTAGTGACACTGTAATGGGCTACTGGTAGTGTCATGCTGTTATGGGCTACTGGTAGTGTCATGCTGTAATGGGCTACTGGTAGTGTCATGCTGTAATGGGCTACTGGTGGTGACACTGTAATGGGCTACTGGTAGTGTCATGCTGTAATGGGCTACTGGTAGTGTCATGCTGTAATGGGCTACTGGTAGTGTCATACTGTACTGGGCTACTGGTAGTGTCATGCTGTAATGGGCTACTGGTAGTGTCATGCTGTAATGGGCTAGTGGTAGTGTCACACTGTAATGGGCTACTGGTAGTGTCACACTGTAAAGGGCTACTGGTAGTGTCATGCTGTAATGGGCTACTGGTAGTGTCACACTGTAATGGGCTACTGGTAGTGTCATGCTGTACTTTGGGCTACTGGTAGTGTCATGCTTTAATGGGTTACCGGTAGCGTCATGCTGTAATGGGCTACTGGTAGCATCATACTGTAATGGGCTACTGGTAGTGTCATGCTGTAATGGGCTACTGGTAGTGTCATGCTGTAATGGGCTACTGGTAGTGTCATACTGTACTGGGCTACTGGTAGTGTCATGCTGTAATGGGCTACTGGTAGTGACACTGTAATGGGCTACTGGTAGTGTCATGCTGTAATGGGCTACTGGTAGTGTCATGCTGTAATGGGCTACTGGTAGTGTCACACTGTAAAGGGCTACTGGTAGTGTCACTGTAAAGGGCTACTGGTAGTGTCATGCTGTAATGGGCTACTGGTAGTGTCACACTGTAATGGGCTACTGGTAGTGTCACACTGTACTTGGCTACTGGTAGTGTCATGCTGTAATGGGCTACTGGTAGTGTCACACTGTAATGGGCTACTGGTAGTGTCATGCTGTAATGGGCTACTGGTAGTGACACTGTAATGGGCTACTGGTAGTGTCATGCTGTTATGGGCTACTGGTAGTGTCATGCCCAGCTTACATATTTTCACATACACTTTTGTGCGACACGTGACAGGCTCAAATCATGAAGACATGGGTGGTGTTGTACAAATTAACATAAGCCCTACGACTGTCATAATTCTACGTTAATATATGGGAGATACAACCACCTTAGCACTACAATCACTTTACACAATGGCATCCTGTATGAATACAAATAATAATTGTCCATAGTAATCTGTATTACGTGAATAATAAGTCGTCTGGTGACATTCCAAGGAACAGAATAACTAACTACTGAGATGCTACCTGATGGGCCATTGGTGACGACTAAAACATGGCTTCATACGGCAGCCTTTCTGTTGCATATAGTGGGTATGGACCTTAAACTGGGAAACAATACACAGTCACTTTTTTATAAGCTTTAACCAGGTTATACCTAGACTTATCTGAAGCTTTGTTAGGTATTCAAACAGACAATCTGTCATAAATATCCCTGTAAACATTTCCATAAATCACACAAGTCCATTAGCAATATGCCAGGTCACGCCAACATTTAATGTTAGATCTTCACCTCACCTACACGGCTCCAGCTGGTGTACATTTAATTATATATTTAGCTGTGACTTATTAAATTTCTTTTTATCCTATTTCTAAGCCTTTGCTAGTCTGTCTCGCAGTCGCTGAACTCATTACATTTGCTTCTGTCCAGCCCTTTCGGCAATGCTAAAACCCTTCTCACTCGGCTCCTTTTCAATGTGAAAGGAATTGTTTGTTTCCATCAAAAGTCTAAGCGTTAGTCTAAGCTTATGCCTGTATTCAACAATTATAAAAACTGTCTCAATCAGTGTCCTGGTATTTAACAAGGCAAGCGGCACCTGAAGCATGTGTTAAACACGGAGTGCTTGATGAGCTCCCACCTGGGTGGATCATGTTACGTTCCTGTACACTACATACAGTCATTCCTGACAGGTGTTGTCATGCAACTGTTTACAATGGTAACAAGCTTAGTGTTCATTATATCAATACAGTATTGAAATATATTACAATGATTTGCAATACATATTTTCATTATTCCAGTATGGAATAAAGGAGTGAGTTTGACTTAATGTTGCTTTAATTCGAACAGTATTCATATCACAGCGTGTCAGCTCACAGTCTGAAGAAAGCCCGCAGTGATGACAGTCTCGGATGTTTACAGCTCATACTCGGGTTAAACCCACATGCAAGAGTATGGTGTTAACCTACAAACACAATTTGAGCCATTCAGGGATTCTATCCCACAATCATAGGTTTCTGGCATGTGTAACTCTGCACAGACAAGTTTGGTGCCTTAGTCACCTGGGCCCTGTTCAACAAACCAATCGTAGAACTACGACTGTCGTAAGTCTATGTTAAAGTATGGGAGTTACGATCACCTTAGCTCTACGATCGCTTTGAGGATCAAGACCCAGAGCCTGAGTGCTTCCTTGGAATCGATGTGATGATTACATGTGATGAAAGGAGACAAAACACAGCAACATGTATTTCAGGTATAGTCTGGACCTGTGTCACAGAAACAGCACTCCACCAAAACCATATATCAGCTTGACTTCAATACGTATCAGCTTGACTTCAATTGTTCAGCTATTTCTAACTATCATTTACCCTGTCATGGCAACATTAGCTTTACACATGTACATCTCTATAATACCCTATTATGGCATCTATCATCTCAATGTTCTGTCTGTGGGAGTACCTCACAGCACGTCCTGAGCTGTCCAACTAAAATGTCTAACTGGCTCTATCGGAAACTCTCATGTCCCAATCAAGAACAATGTGTTTACGACAAACATGTGATTTTCGTGATGTAGGGTGTGTTTTGTAAACCATTATACCTAAAAACCCTTCTCTGTCGTTTGTCGTTTTGTCGACTAAACCTCCTGATCATGAAGTGTACCAGCATATCTGTTGAAATGTAGCAATGTCTAATACATCCGTTGTACAGCTTTTTTTTTCTATATTCAATCAAGTTTGGATAAATTGCAGGTGAAGATGACTTGTAAAGAAGGACGATAGTGACTTCTACCAAATCCATTTTGTACATCAAGTCTTAGACTTTAGAAATTAAATCTTTCAATAACCGCTAAGAACTTTGTCATCAAGTTTCTTCAGCAAAATGTGACTTGCTACAAGCAACAGCTGGGATTAATCTACATCTGTAGCAGGAACTGTTTGCATATTCCTCCACTTGCCTGAATCAGAACAACATTTAGGTTGACTAGTCAAGTGGAAGTTTTCCTATTGTATTCATGGCCTACATATACAGTCATCCCTCACTATAACACATTCTGATGTACCATGGTTTCCATTAAACCGCAGTTTAAACAGTGGCTGCCAAATATTTTATTATTTTCCCCACAAACACATGTTCATGTCTGACTGTCATTGTATATTGTCGTTATTATTTAATATGTATATATATTAAGTGAGTGAGTGAGTATAGCTTTACACCACTTTTAGCAACATTCAAACAATATCACGGCGGGGGACACCAGAAATGGGCTTCAGACATTGTACAAATGTGGGGAATCGAACCCGGGTCTTCAGTGTGACGAGCGTTTGCTTTAACCCTTAGGCTACCCTACCGCCCCATACACATATATAAAGCTGCACCTAAAACAACACAATATCAGAATATATTTTTCCTGGTCAAAAATAGTTTCTGGTACTATTTTTTCCAATCATTACATCTACATTTATCTAAGGAGCAACATAAACTTGTAACTGTAAACAATCACCACTGTCACTGTGTCTCAGTACACAGGTTTCTCTCAGGAGTGGTGGGCGGTGGGGTAGCCTAGTGGTTAAAGCGTTCGCTCGTCACTCCGAAGACCCGGGTTTGATTCCCCACATGGGCAAAATTAGTCTGTCTCACAGTCCCTGAACCACATTATTTCCCCTACTGCCAAGCCCTCTCTGCAGTGCTGAAGCCCTAAATAAAGCAAGTCTAGATTTCCTCAGGTTCTGAATCTCTGGTCTCCCTAGGGCTCCTTTTCAACATAAATGGGTTTGTTTGTTACTATCAAAATTTTATATATTCAGTGACTAAGCCTTAGTCTAGGGCAAAATGTGTGAAGCCCATTTCTGGTGTCCCCCGCCGTGATATTGCTGGAATATTGCTAAAAGCGGCGTAAAATCAAACTCACTCACTCACTCACTCACTCAGGAGTGGTAATGATCTACTTGAGCCAGCTGACAATTAACCGTCACATGAATCTTGTGCAATGGCCTTTGCTTGGTAGCTGCCAGACGGGAAGTTGTAAGTAGAAATAACTCACAAGTCTCGCGTCACAAGTACATGTTCGTAACAAGATCAGACGGATAAAAGTCTCGTACACACAAAGGATGAAACTGACACAGAAAGCAAATCCTACATAAGGTGGAATGCATGACTGCATCTCATTGTGTGATGCAGGCTTTGGCAAAGGACATTCTTTCTTGGCAACAACACAAGTGCCATGGAAAAATCATCCATTGCACAGATACCAGTACTTTGTTTGGAGTTAGGGAAACATCTACAGTCATTCTAAAAGCCAACGTCCATCATGGTTTCAGATTAGTTTACTTTCCAGGGAATCATTAGAAAAATCAGTGAAAAGATTTTGTGTCAGAGAATTGGATTTTTTTTACAAGAATATGGACAATTGCAATTCCAGTTTCTAAATATGTATTTATTTTTGCTGCATGCCTGGGACAAAATATTCACCTATGAATAGGTGTAGATAAATCCTTGTAGATAAATCTATGTTATCATGTGAAACTACACTAAGTGACCTGTAAATCTGCCATTGAAGTCTGTAAGATTTACGGTGCCCTCAGACATTAGCACGATCTGTTAACAATCATACGATAGTTGTTTACTTATTCTTATATCTATGAGCATCTTAACCACATTACTCCAAATGTACTTTATTTCATCAAACTTTGAAGAAAGATTCAACATGTTCAATATTGATGACAACAAAATGCCAGCAGTTGGAGAAGTAGGCAGCCCCTGCATGTGATATAAGTAGGGTACAGACTGAACATACACACTCACCATGCACAATATTAGCATCACTTCATATGTAGCTGTGCTGTGCAATAGCATACATAAGGTTTAACCTTTACTTACAAAGATGGGAATCAGAGGAATGTCACGAAATGAAATAATTTTAGTTGTTTCTTGCCAAGAATTTACTTATTTAGCACAAGAAATATTACTAGGGTACGCTGTGGACACAAGATATTTTTTCTGCACACATTCTGTACTATTTCGTACTATTGGAGGCACATTTCTGAGTGACGTAAAACCCTGCAAGATGCACTGATAACAGCATCTAGAAGCTTCTCATGTCATAAAGTATGGTGGCGACATTATGACACGTCAATAATTACAGTTGTGATGTCACGACATGAGTAAAAAATGACAAGCTGTGCGATGTCATGACACATGTCAACTTTGTCAGATCAACAATGTCAGACTGTGATGTCATGACTTGTCAACAATGTCAGGCTGTGTGTTATGTCACGACATATGTCAACAATGTCAGGCTGTGTGATATTGTGACATGTGTTACAATGTCAGGCTGTGTGATATTGTGACATGTGTCAACAATGTCAGGCTGTGTGATATTGTGACATGTGTCAACAATGTCAGGCTGTGTGATTATGTCATCGTGACATATGTCAACAATGTCAGGCTGTGTGATATTGTGACATGTGTCAACAATGCCAGGCTGTGATATTGTGACATGTGTCAACAATGTCAGGCTGTGATATTGTGACATGTGTCAACAATGTCAGGCTGTGATGTTGTGACATGTGTCAACAATTGTGATATTGTGACATGTGTCAACAATGTCAGGCTGTGATATTGTGACATGTGTCAACAATGTCAGGCTGTGTGATATTGTGACATGTGTTAACAATGTCAGGCTGTGTGATATTGTGACATGTGTCAACAATGTCAGGCTGTGTGATATTGTGACATGTGTCAACAATGTCAGGCTGTGATATTGTGACATGTGTCAACAATGTCAGGCTGTGATATTGTGACATGTGTCAACAATGTCAGGCTGTGATATTGTGACATGTGTCAACAATGTCAGGCTGTGATATTGTGACATGTGTCAACAATGTCAGGCTGTGATATTGTGACATGTGTCAACAATGTCAGGCTGTGATATTGTGACATGTGTCAACAATGTCAGGCTGTGATATTGTGACATGTGTCAACAATGTCAGGCTGTGTGATATTGTGACATGTGTCAACAATGTCAGTCTGTGTGATATTGTGACATGTGTTAACAATGTCAGGCTGTGTGACATTGTGACATGTGTTAACAATGTCAGGCTCTGTGATATTGTGACATGTGTCAACAATGTCAGGCTGTGTGATATTGTGAAATGTGTTAACAATGTCAGGCTGTGTAATATTGTGACATGTGTCAACAATGTCAGGCTGTGATATTGTGACATGTGTCAACAATGTCAGTCTCTGTGATATTGTGACATGTGTTAACAATGTCAGGCTGTGTGATATTGTGACATGTGTCAACAATGTCAGTCTGTGTGATATTGTGACATGTGTTAACAATGTCATGCTGTGTGACATTGTGACATGTGTTAACAATGTCAGGCTGTGTGATATTGTGACATGTGTCAACAATGTCAGGCTGTGTGATATTGTGACATGTGTCAACAATGTCAGGCTGTTATATTGTGACATTTGTCCACAATGCGAGGCTGTGATATTGTGACATGTGTCAACAATGTCAGGCTGTGATATTGTGACATGTGTCAACAATGTCAGGCTGTGATATTGTGACATGTGTCAACAATGTCAGGCTGTGATATTGTGACATGTGTCAACAATGTCAGGAACAATGTCAGGCTGTGTGTTATGTCACGACATATGTCAACAATGTCAGGCTGTGATATTGTGAAATGTGTTAACAATGTCAGGCTGAGAAGTTGTGACACATCGACAATGACAGGCTGCCTGAATGACACATGTCAGTAATGACAGGCTGTCATGTTATGACATGAGCCAACAATGACACACTCTTTATGTTTTATGGATATCAACTTCTTTTTTATTCTTTACACGACGTTTCAGAGCTAATTCTTGCTCCTTCATCCAGGTGAATGATTTAAGCAAGAATTAGCTCTGAAAGGTCGTGTAAAGAATAAAAAAGAAGCTGATATCCATAAAACGTGTCATGTATTCATGTTCATCCAACTTCTAAATGCCTTTCACATACTTCAATGACACACTCTGATGTCATGACCATCCTCCGTATCTCCTGATCTCCTTTTCCTGCAAACCCACCATAACCCTGGATCTCACTCTTATTTGCTACCCTACTTAGCCTAATGGAGGGGCGGTCACAAGGGTAGCCCAGTGGTTAAACTTAAAGCGTTCGCTCGTCACTCCTAAGATCCAGGTTCAATTCCCCACATGGATACCATGTGTGGAGTCGTTTGCTGGAATATTGCTAAAAGTGGCATAAAACTAAACTCACTCACCCACTGGTTTAAAGGACAGATCTGAATGTGAGTTACAAACCAGCCTTGATGTTGCTTTAGTGATATCAGCAACATGGTGGCTAGTCCTATCATTATGATTATTATGGGATTTGAGAGAAATTTAACTTAGAAAAACTGACTGATATTCAAAAGAAAGACGTCAAAAAGTATATATTTTTTTATTTTTTAATGAAAAAATGTCTATGTCCACTTCCCTTACCTATTTCCATTTTCCATATTTTATGTTTGATGGGTCAGTCAAATGCAAGTCAAGGTTGGGTAATTTGAGATCATGAGAACCAAGCGAATTGATCCATGGGGAGGTCTACAGAACAGCTATTCCGAGAGATAGAGGATTTGTCATGACACGTTAACCATTAATGAAATAACAGATTGAAAAAAGCATGAAAGAATCTGCTGAGCTGTGCATAACATGCAAACAATGCCCTCAAGCTGATGAGACCGTAATACCATATGTTTTTCATATGGATTTTATCAACATTCTCAAAGTGATACAATAAGCCTGCAAGTCTTAATTATTGCTTGTAAACCTTTTTCTCAGAATTAATGAATATTTTGTTATGAGGTTCATATGATCAGCAATAGTAGGTAAATCAGGTCCTTTTGAATAACCATTTAAATATTGCTGGAAACGTATGATGCATACGTGGTAGGACTGTCACATCCATTTTATGGCACGGTTGCTACAGAGCCTATTTCATCACTCTGTTTTGTAAGTGCAACCTGAATACGCTCTGATCTATATTAAACATTGTCTTCAAGAACACACAACATTCCAAGCAGAGGAATACAAGCACACTATTGTGGAAAATACAAAAAATAATAATTCTAAAACTCTGATTAAAATTCGCACTGAAAACCTATGCAATAATATCGATAATATATAGTAGATGTCAATACAAGGGAGATAATTGGTGTAGGTAAGAGTCAAAAAGTATTGCCATGTGTCTCGTAAACAGGGCGAACAGTCGCCGATATGTGTGCCAGCTGCAATCTCAGCTGCTCTCCAAGACTCGACAGTTCACTAATATTCCACTGTCAGCGTGCATTATACACTACACATATTAGCTTCTGACACTGTCACCATGCACAAACACTGAAATTATTCGTAACAGTAACGGAGCGTATTTTTTCTTCATTAGGTACCGTTACCTAACACTTGAAGCAATAACAAGCCTAATGAGCATATTTCCTGAAAGGTCATAACTGACATTAAAATGCACATGGAAGATTGATGTTACGTGAAATATAATTTCCTTAAATTATGTAATGGAATGTTTAGTCTTACCCGAGATCCGACACACAAACTTCGCCACACAGCCAACATTGCGGGAAATGACCTTTCAATATTTACATGATTTAAGGACAAGGCCACGCCATAAGACCAATGTGAAGGTCGCCATCGACAGCCTATTATTCCACATCACGTTTTATTGGAAATTTCCCATCTGGAATAAATCGTCCGTTTCATGGTGCGATCATCTTTAGTGAGAGTAAAGATAAGCCTTTATCTTGCCCAAAGTAACTGATATGACACGTACAATACTACATGTCTACTACACGGACATAGGTACTTATACAATAAGTCACCAAATAATTGATTACTAAGTAAAAGTTTTCAGACGTACAAATGGGGACGCTAATTGTGAAGAAGAGTGGGTGAGGTCGCTTATGAACCTGAACGATCAATTGAATGTTGAGCGCGACTGCGTTACATACATATAGACATATAAACAGGACAGATTAAAATATATACCACCCGGCCAGTAGGCCTATGAGAAACGAGGTGTCATTAGGTTCATAAAATAAAATAATATACTCATGCCAATAATGGTTGTCACCCCCTTCAATTTTTTTAATTGGAGAGGTATTGGGGTGAGGTGGGGAGGGGAGGGGGTGACAACCATTATTGGCATGAGTATATTTTGAGGCCTGCACCGCGAAGGGATTTTCTTCCAAATTAATATAAGCTGATAGGCTGTGAAACAACTTAAATATTCAATGAGGACTTAAACCCAGCTCCCTCACTAGTAAACACTCCCACCAGGGCCTTGAGGCCAGTATATATATGATACATATTATACATATATTACCCGTAGATATGGTTGTAATTTTCACTGAACTACAAACAGTTCGCTTCATGCTGAGTGGGATACTCCATACCAACTGATACACAGTTTTCATTGTTTTTGCAAAGGTAGCAATGCAACATGTCACCCCCACAATGCATTTTTGCAAATGGAAAATGTGACGTCATGTCTTGTTAATGACGTCACAGATGTTGTTTCTACGTGTTCTTAATAAAATACTATAAATAATATCTCCAACGCTACGGGTCGGGATTCACAAACTGTTTCACACTCGACAGATAATCTATATAATTCCTTGTAATAATTATTTTCTAAATATTCTTTACGAAAAATGCTGGTCGATTAGCCTTGACTCGTGTTAACGGTCATGGATTTCTGGCGATCGGTGTCAGGCTATTTGCATGCAATGCTTTTTGCGTCTTAACCATGATTAGAATCTAGATCGATCTGAAGCAATCAAAGATCCCCCTGATTAAATATTTATTACAATGTCTTATTTTCACACAAGGTGGGTTGGTGTAGACAGACTCATGCACACGGGTACTGGTTCACGGAGGCTTTCTCATATATGGTAGCTTTGGTGCATAATGCAGCTCTTGTCAGATTTGCTTGTTGTTGTGTTTGGAGATAAGTAATATTTTAGGGGCAATTTGTTTTTAAGTTGGGAGAATATCGGCAAGTGGTTGTTAGATTGCTGACAGAGTGAACTGTTGCCAGTATGGCTGCATGGTGTTCCATGTGCAGGTGCCCGGGCGCCATTAATATTGTTGCATACTGAACTAACAGTGCATGGCGTAATCGTCACTCACTTCGTATTACTTGCACATGCATGAATGTCATCTTTAATATCCAACGGTGTGAGAAATATACACAGCGTTCCTCTTACGCGTATAACTCGTGTGCATGACCGTGAAGTATATATTCACGGTGGCATTATGTAAGTATATTTTTTTATCGTACATGGGCCAGTATTTTTCCATTAGCTAATGGAAAATACTTACATTCCGTCCTATACGCCCGGGCGTACGTTTATTATCCAGTCCTCCATGACAACGGTTTAAGGATCTCAACCAACACATCGCCATCCCGTATAATAAACAAAGGTATTTTCCATAAGTTGTGTCTACTCCGCGTATATAGCTTTTCATCTTTTCAGGGCATATATATAGCTATGCTTGGTGTTCGAGCATGTGACCGTGAGGAAGTATATTTATGGCAGGGCTTTAATGCAGCTATAACTATCCTTCTGTCCTGCATGGATCATGGTGCGCTATTGTGGCTGGTGCACTTTAACACGTCGCTATGTGCACCTCGAGAACAGCAGTGCGACAGGTGGTTCACAGATTGGCTTTTAGCCAGGAAGAACATAAAGAGAGACACCTTTTCTTTCTATGCCTCCATAACCCCTATGAACCTGCTTGCTGTCACATTTCACGTAAGATTGTAGTCCCTGGGTATTCTCTCGGACAGAGGCCCTGTGTCAACTGCATGTGTCGGCTGTAGTAGCCATGTTGTAATTCATGTATACTACATCTGGTATATAACATGGTTCTGATACGCAACGTTTAGGCTTTGGATTGCCACCTGCACATACAGATGCAAGAGACAAATACAACTTCTCTCGTCACCATGTCAGTCACATGTTTCTCTGACCAATCTGTGGTAGCCCCGGCAACCTCCCAGGGCACTGTTTACAAAATGTCATGTTTCGGTTGTCGTTTTACTAATATTACGTGTATAGCAGTTATTCAAGCTATATGGCATCGGTATATAACAAAATGGAGTTTGTGTCGACAGTGGTTAAATCATCAGAATCGATTCACCAAACTTGCATTCAGAAAGTCCTTGCTTGTTCATACAGGATTCCTTTGCCATTGACAAATTGGTATGAGTGAGTGAGTGAGTTTAGTTTTACGCCGCACTCAGCAATATTCCAGCTATATGGCGGCGGTCCGTAAATAATCGAGTCTGGACCAGACAATCCAGTGATCAACAGCATGAGCATCGATCTGCGCAATTGGGAACTGATGACATGTGTAAACCAAGTCAGGGAGCCTGACCACTCGATCCCGTTAGTCGCCTCTTACGACAAGCATGGGTTACTGAAGATCAACATTCTAACCCGGACCTTCACGGGTTCAAATTAGTATGAACACCGATATGGTATAATATATGTATCAACCAGGAGTGCCGGGCCATATGGGTGAGGTAGTTAATACTGAACGTCGCATGGGCATTTTGTCACCCATAAAAAGCCGAAAAAAGTAGTGGCATTAACATGGAGGCATGTTATCAATACAACCAACAAGGAATCTATCACGTTTAGCATAGTCGTTAGCCTGATTGTAACTCGTTTATCATCATCAAGTCTACCCTCGTGGTGCTTTAACTTGTGACAGACGTGCATATGAAATGGTAAGGACATCCAAAGTTAATAATTGAGTAAAAAATGTTGGCATCACATATGCAAATGTGACAAACGGAAATACCCTGGTGATATGGACACCGGAGCAATGTCCATAGGCAACATCTCTTCATGGGACTCCACTTATGACCTGGATATTGTTTTTTATGTCTCTGTGGTGCATATGGCGAGATACACAAGATCGTTTCAAACTATATGTCAACTATATTTTTAGACAGAAATACCATTATTTGCTGTTAGCCCTGTCAAAACTTGAGTAGGATATGATGTGTAATGACAAATTAATTTTGAATGACTGTACAGGATTATGTATAGTGTAAGTGCTGTCGCGCAGACACATTCTTCAACTCCATATGCTTATCGAGGAAATGGTTTACAACAATCAACTAAATATCACTACCGGCATGGTACGCATACACACTTTCCCTGCATGCGTGACCGCTGACTGGATCTTTATAAGGAGAGGGGTGTGTAAATGCACGAACTCATTTCGAAGCTGTAAACTACTATTCACCTGTATTTGTAACATTTTCCTCATATATGATATTATTTCCTTAATACGAACTTTTTCACATCATCAGTTGGTTAACACTTGTCTTCAAGAGGTAGGTGATTGCCTTTTAATATTGTAGTTATAAAACTATAAACGATTATAATTGATTACCTTCGGATTTATACTGTGGTGTGTTAATTACTCGGAGCGAATACGGTTGAATATACGTTATAAGATCGTTTGATACATGTATATGCAATGCAGAATATATATATGCTTAGAAATGTGAAAATAGGACGAAGCTGAATTTTTTAATCACTGGATTGTTGATAGAGTTGAAGGGGGAGATTTGTGTTGTCATTATTATATTGTACACTACAGAGCTTATATTGATATTGTATTTGTAACATTGATATAGTTGTAATATATATATACACACACACACACACACACACACACACACACACATATATATATATATATATATATAAAAAGGTAATATACAAGTAGGTATCTAATGACTGATAATATGAGCTTCGTCATATATCGGGGTCTTGACAGGTCTTTTTCAGCAATATTCAGTAATTAAACAACTATACGATTCGTCGCCAGACACATTCTGTATTACAAACAACATGTCTAAATAACTGTACATACAAATTTTGATACACGATGCGACAAACATGTGTGCGTGCGTGTGTCCATGCGTGTGCGTTTGTGTTTTGTTAGACGCCGAATATGCAGTCACTATACCAACTATATGACGGAAGTCTGTGGAGAACGTAGTCTGGGCCACACAACCCAGTGACTGATGTTATGAGCAACGACCCCAGCCAACATGATACAACATAACAAGGAAGTTAATTACCGACCAGCACAAAAACATAGTGTTCATAGCAGGACAGACATGACAAAACGGGCAGTTATTCCTTCTCCAAAACAAGACAAAATATATTCCATCCCGGAAAATGAAACTGTTTGTCTTCATGGAGTAAGCTATGAAATTATGCTATTCCAAATAAAAAAACTGTCGTCACAGTTTCACTATTACGTACATGCCATATTTTCTAACTGCATGTATGCCAGGAAGCTTTGCGATGTGTTGGTGTACAAAACAACTTCCTTCTTTATACCCCGTGATAAAAAGCAACATCAACTTCCGAGCAGTACAAAAACACGGTAGAACAGGAATGTGATAAAAAATGAACAAACCATTTAGAATTCGTGAGTAAAGTTATGAGACGTGTTCATACTTGGCCTAATGTAATTTTAACATCGTTCATTTAAAAACATTGTTGAGACTTATAAAGCACGCTTGTACAGGCTAAATATGTCCAAAAGCTGTTTTGGAGGGGCGGGTTTTTAAAACGATATTTAAACAGGTGAATGTGATATGTGGATACGACAACCACGTCAGAACATCATCTTAAAGTATTTCACGAACTGGGTCGTGTACTTAGAATTGCATCTGAAATTCTAATCTACTTTAATTTTTAATTGTGAACTCCATCATTTCACAAAGCCCAAAACTTGCATGAGATAGCATAGTTAAGTTGTCAACAATTTTAACAATTTAAGTCCGATATCCTATGTTCGTGACAAAAACTAAATGCCTTTTTATCAGTTATAAGTACCACATTTCTATAAGCATTATAATGGATCCTTTTCCCACACAATGACATGAACTAATTATATGACATGAACTAATTATCTGGTGATGATAGCTAACAACAGCATCAACAAATAAAAAAAAAACATTTATGATCTACACAAGAACACTCCATTGTACATCTTGCGTGACACACAAATACTAAATTGTTATTTATCATTTCAAGACGTATGTTATATAGCTGCCCAACTGTATATTGTAGATGCTCCACCTACAACACATATTATCCGCAATCGGCATCTCCCTCCCCAGTCATTCAAAACGTGATAAATCTACTGAGGGCACTTGTCCCTAGCAGCCGTCGTCATGACGACACAACAACAACCACCTCGCTGAGGTCAAAGTTCATCACCAGCTTTCTTTGTTTTGTGAGATTTCTAGACTGACATCCTATTAATTGAGGTAGTATTTGAACATATTGGACAATAATAATTTATTGAAACAATTTGGTGCTTATCATCCCAAATGTAGGCACTTTTTATTCACTTACGAAACTCCACCACACAGCTCAGCTTTGTCCGCCATAGCGTTTTCATCCCGAGAGAAAAGCACTGCACACACCAGATGTGAAATGGCAGTCCCATATCTTGACGACAGGGGTATTTATATGATCTTATGTGCGTTTGAATCAACTATTGTCATATTTTTCCAAATATTACAGAGAATACGTAATGTTTATTGAAGTTAACAACATAAATCAAGGTAAACCGAAGCGTGTGAGTTAGACGCCTAGCCGTAGTGAACGATCGAAAAAAGCGTGCAGTGCACCACAAATTAAATTTGTATGTCCTTTAATTTTTGTTTTTATTGATGTTCAAAACATATATTTTTAGATCATTTACAGACTGTATTTTTGCATGTATTTTGTTGATTGAGTAAAGTTATCATGGACATTCGTGTTGATAAGGGTTATCATTCCTGTGTTGAGATGGTAAATTATCTGAATTACGAGTAAACGGTTAACCATCGGGATTTACGTAATATATCTGTGATTAATCCATGAAAGAATTTCCTGTTACACACATTAATCAATATAATAGATAATGGAGGTACTTTATGTTCTTCAAAAAGCAAATTTTTTTTTTTTAAAACCCAAACAAAAAACATCCGTAGAATTATCTCTGATTTACCGAAAGACATTTACTGAGAGAGTTTTGGAGAGAGAATCAAAGAATTTGATTTATATGTTTTCTGGTGTCCTGCGTTTTCGGGCACAGACGTTGTAAATACTTGGATGGTAGCTTTTGTTTTTAGATACTGTTGTCCTTACTTAGTGACATGCTCTGTAATTGTTCATTTGAACAATTTTTGATTTAAATATATTTACCCAATCCATTCTCTTGAATAAATATGTTTAAATAAAAAATTGTTCATATGATAGCGGATGTTCTTAATTGTTCGAAATCCGTTAACATGAGGACTCTTCTTTTCAGTTTTTGTCAGTCATACCAAGTAGTGATAGATTCTCTCTAGGACAAAAATTGAATGAAATTTGAAAAAGAGGGCCTGCTTCACAATGATAAGCATATAATATACCATGTGCTGACACCGGCACTGGCTCAGTTGAGAATGAACTGGGAAGTGTTGTAGGATTCAGACTGGGACATAACTCAGAATAGATGGAATGGAAATGTCAGTGGTTTGTTTCCCATGTAATGTAAATATAAGATTGTGATGTGTTCTTTGGTCTTAGCTTTGTGGTGATGGGCTTGTGCAAGTGAGATCAACCATGGCCACCGCACGAGTGGCTCCACACGAGTCCATAGGGATGCAGCCCACAGGGAGCCTGCAGAGCCTCAAATTCAATGACCAGGCCACACATGCCAATGAAGTGGGTGCAGGGAACAGATTCCAGGTAAGACAATAGTGGTGCACAACTTATGTCAGTTTGTACGACATGCATTGAATATACCATATTGCTTCTATCAGACATCAGGACTGTCATCTACATTAACATATAGACATATGTCGGGTCATCCTCTCTGTCCAGCAGGTAGAAGCTGGGCCTGTAATACTGTGATATGTTGGTGATAATAATAAATGTTACCTTGGTATGACTGTAGAAATTGTATATAAGGAAGTGAGTTGCCACTGTGGTTTCTTGTGGATGTTTCTTACTGTGATGCTCTGATTGTGTGGAGTGCGTCAATGTCACCAGGATGGTCTTCGTATCAAGCCAGGATGTAAAAAGTCTATGGTGTGTATCATGATTGTTTGATTTGATGTAGGATAACTTGGATCCTAATATTCGCTGGATCATGAAGAACATCAAACGACGAGAATGCAGAAGATATGTTGGGAAGCCTGTAAAGAAGGATTCCAACAAAGCGTAAGTAGCAACTGTGTATTTACATTGTAATGCATCTTCTCAGAGATCCAAACCAGGACACGTCTTTCAGTCAATATTCATGTCAATTATGTTTTGCTAAAAAGTTCCACATCTGTAATAGTACCGTCATACATCATTACATGTTGCTGGAATAATTTCAGCTGAATGTTATACATGTTGATGCATATCCCATCAGCTCCATCCAGAATGATGGTCACCATACTCAATTACCAACTTATTTAATCAGGTGTCACACTGCATCATCCATGCATGCATTCCACATGATCCAAACACTGAATTATTATCCAAGCATGCATTCCACATGGTCCAAACACTAAATTATCCAAGCATGCATTCCACATGATCCAAACACTGAATTATCAAAGCATGCATTCCACATGGTCCAAACACTGAATTATCCAAGCATTCATTCCACATGATCCAAACACTGAATCATCCATGCATGCATTCCACATGATCCAAACACTGAATTATCCAAGCATGCATCCCACATGGTCCAAACACTGAATTATCCAAGCATGCATTCCACATGATCCAAACACTGAATTATCCAAGCATTCATTCCACATGATCCAAACACTGAATTATCCAAGCATGCATTCCACATGATCCAAACACTGAATTATCCAAGCATGCATTCCTCATGGTCCAAACACTAAATTATCCAAGCATGCATTCCACATGATCCAAACACTGAATTATCCAAGCATGCATTCCACATGGTCCAAACACTGAATTATCCAAGCATGCATTCCACATGATCCGAACACTGAATTATCCAAGCATGCATTCCACATGATCCAAACACTGAATTATCGAAGCATGCATTCCACATGATCCAAACACTGAATCATCCATGCATGCATTCCACATGATCCAAACACTGAATTATCCAAGCATGCATTCCACATGATCCAAACACTGAATTATCCAAGCATGATTTCCACATGGTCCAAACACTGAATTATCCAAGCATGCATTCCACATGATCCAAACACTGAATTATCCAAGCATGCATTCCACATGATCCAAACACTGAATTATCCAAGCATGCATTCCACATGATCCAAACACTGAATTATCCATGCATGCATTCCACATGATCCAAACACTGAATTATCCAAGCATGCATTCCACATGGTCCAAACACTGAATTATCCAAGCATGCATTCCACATGATCCAAACACTGAATTATCCAAGCATGCATTCCACATGATCCAAACACTGAATTATCCAAGCATTAATTCCACATGGTCCAAACACTGAATTATCCAAGCATGCATTCCACATGATCCAAACACTGAATCATCCAAGCATGCATTCCACATGATCCAAACACTGAATTATCCAAGCATTCATTCCACATGATCCAAACACTGAATTATCCAAGCATGCATTCCACATGATCCAAACACTGAATTATCCAAGCATGCATTCCACATGATCCAAACACTGAATTATCCAAGCATTCATTCCACATGATCCAAACACTGAATTATCCAAGCATGCATTCCACATTATCCAAACACTGAATCATCCATGCATGCATTTCACATGATCCAAACACTGAATTATCCAAGCATGCATCCCACATGGCATCATTCCAATGACAAACACTGAATTATCCAAGCATGCATTCCACATGATCCAAACACTGAATTATCCAAGCATGCATTCCACATGGTCCAAACACTAAATTATCCAAGCATGCATTCCACATGATCCAAACACTGAATTATCCAAGCATGCATTCCACATGGTCCAAACACTGAATTATCCAAGCATGCATTCCACATGATCCAAACACTGAATTATCCAAGCATGCATTCCACATGGTCCAAACACTGAATTATCCAAGCATGCATTCCACATGATCCAAACACTGAATTATCCAAGCATGCATTCCACATGGTCCAAACACTGAATTATCCAAGCATACATTCCACATGATCCAAACACTGAATTATCCGAGCATTCATTCCACATGATCCAAACACTGAATCATTCATACATACATTCTGCCATTATAATCATGGTCATGAGTATTGATAATTGGTCAGTAGGGATCTGGTGATTATGCTCCTTGTTGTTAAACTGTTAGCAAACCAATGTCAACATTCCCACCTGTCAAAGACCTCTTGTAAGCTTTCCTACCACTTCCAGGTACCACATAAACTGTTCAGAGTTATACCCAAATTGCTCACTCTCTCACTCACCCACCCACTCATTCACTCTCTCACTCACTCACGTACCCATTTCTTCTTGTCACAACTATACACAGTAGATATTGTATTCATGTTTCTTCTGCTTTGATTTATGACTGTTTGTATGAATATAGTTGAATATGCTGAATGATATTTTCTTTTAAGGGACCAGTCAGAAATGAGGTAATGTTCATGCAGTACAGGTTATCTTTTATTTCAATGCATTCCTTACTGAGTAGGGTATGTCCCTACTAACCCATGCATGTCGTACAGGCTGTGCGGGATCCTGATGTGGTCACAGTGTGTGGCCTGGCTGTCAGTGTTGGATCATGACGTGGTCACAGTGTTGGATCATGACGTGATCACAGTGTTGGATCATGCTGTGGTCACAGTGTTGGATCCTGATGTGGTCACAGTGTGTGGCCTGGCTGTCACTGTTGGATCATGATGTGGTCAGTGTTGGATCATGCTGTGGTCACAGTGTTGGATCCTGATGTGGTCACAGTGTGTGGCCTGGCTGTCACTGTTGGATCATGATGTGGTCACAGTGTGTGGCCTGGCCGTCAGTGTGAACCGCATAGTTGTGTTCTGGCTTACCCTACCCAAGCCTTTGGTCATTGTCATGCATGTAAAGCTGGAAACATAGTCGTTGTAGTCAAGTCCAAACAGCTGTTGCTTGAAGCATGTCATTGTCAACCTATGAGTGAAATGTTTAACTGAGAATAACATCTAAATGCAGGACACATCAGTAGCACATAATATTTCAGCACACTAATGATCAGATTTTATGTAAAGTCTTAAAGTCAAAATGTGCTTGTTCTTGTTTATTTTGATGTCTTGAGACTCAGGCTTCTAGAGCTCTCATTGCTGTTAGCTGCTCATAATTGCACTCAGTCTGGTGGGTTGATGGTTAAACATTGGCTTACCAGATGAAGCAATTGATCTAGGATGGATATGAGAGTCATACTTTATGAGATGAACCAAAGATATCTCCTGCTTCTGTTATGTCCAATATCAATAACTGATATTGTAGATTTTTACTACATTGAATACAATTCTTGTTTTATCAACAACATATCTGTTATGCAACACATCAGTTCTGGGGTTTTGCCCAAAGTAATGAATCGTTTAAAGACAAGTTGGTTGGACTTTCCTTCCATGGGTAAAAGTTTTCAAGAATTCAGAATAATGAACTGAGAATAAGGACCCTCCCCAAATGCCTTTCATATAGTTGGATGACCCTCCCTGTGTCCTTGTTCATGTTGTTCCTGTTCCTACCCAGGTACATGTTATTGTGTGCGTTATTTTAACTGAAGCTGATATAGTTACATAAACATGATGTACTCATTCACAGTGACATTTCACTTCACTGATCCTTGTAAAAGTACAAACAATATAGTTCCCGGGTGATAATCACCTAATAGCTGAGAAGACAAATATTGGTGTTGAGAGAAAGATCCTGTGTGTGATCAGTAAATAACTTTCTGAAAGGTGCTCAGAGTTACAAGAGCAAATGTGTTATGTGGAAGTAGATTCTCAAACTACAGTTTCATGACTAATACTGCCATTTTGTTCTGCTGATAACAGCTACAGTCAACATGAAATGAGAATGTTAAAAAAGTCTTCATTGTTCTTTAACAGTCACCATGAAATCAGAGCTTGAGAATGTTCAAAACGTCTTCACTGTTCTTTAGCAGTCAATATGAAATGAGAGCTTGAAAATGAGCTTAAGCAATGACTGACTCTACTAAACTCTTCCTAATCTTAACTCACATTATTTTGTAGTTTGCCACCTGTGCACACACCTACCAAGTCTGTACATAGGTAAGACACCTGCTGTCTATAGTAGTATGTACGGAATTAATCAGTAATCGCTGAATGATGTTAATAATACACTGCTTTTATGTTGTGCCAATGTATATTGTGAGCTGATTGTTGAAAATGTTCTGAAATAATATCCCATTAGCCCAGGCATTTTCCTTTCCTGTCGAGATATGGAGTGTGCATTGTAAACTAAGGTTTAGAAATTGTCTGGCCTTTAAGCTGCTGACCATGTGCCACTCTTCAAGACAAAATAGGAATGTGCTTTGGACACAACCTATTTTTGTGATAAGTTATGTTGATATTTTTACCTGCACTGCCAAATTACAAACTGCCACATTAGATAGCATGTGATGTGAAGATCTGAGCACTGGCATCCTGTGTTTAATAAAAAATCTGGTAAGTGGCAATTTCACAGCACAGCACAAACACTTAACCACTCACAATATTTTCACAAAATGAGCAGTAAAAAGTGTAATTCAATGTTCTCAACATAAATGTTATAAATCCTTTCTGTATCTTGTAGAGAGTTCAGTGACCCATTGTGCCTGTGTGGGTATGTCAAATCAGGGCATTCCCAGGACTCACTCTTTGGCCAGGGAGGCAATAAATGGGACCCCAAGAACGACACAAATGCTTATCCGACAAATGCTTTCGCGGAGAAATGGAATTCCCAGGATATGGTGACCATGTCAGCAAGGTAGGACTGTTTCACTCTCAACTGAACAACAGGTTACGTAACATTTTAGCAGCTGGCCACTTTTGGCAATATGTGTACCATGCCAGTGATAACAGTACATTTGTCTGTTGGCAATGTATGACATTGTTGACAAATGTGTGGCCAATGATTCAGTATGACACTATTGACCAGTTGTGCATTCTGATCAGTACTGTATATGATCGTAGACGAGCGGACCTCATAGATAAGCTGAGATCCAAACTTGACCCTTAATTATTGACGTGAAAATGTTATCCAGTTTATTCAGACCAGTATGACAACATTTCAGTACTGGATTGATGACAACATTTCGGTACTGCATTGATGACATTTCAGTACTGGATTGATGACAACAGTTTGGAACAGGATTGATGAATACTTTCCATTACTGGATTGGTGACAACATTTCAATACTGGATTGATGACAACATTTTGGAACTGGATTGATGACGACATTTTGGAACTGGATTGATGACAGCATTTCAGTACTGGATTGATGACAACATTTCAGTACTGGATTGATGACAACATTTCAGTACTGGATTGAGTAGTGAGTTAGTTTAGTTTTATGCCGCACTCAGCAATATTCCAGCTTTACGGTGGCAGTCTGTAAATAATCGAGTCTGGATCAGACAATCCAGTGATCAACAGCATGAGTATTGATCTGCTCAATTGGGAACCGATGACATGTATCAACCAAGCCAGCGAGCCTGACCACCCGATTCCGTTAGTCGCCTTTTATGACAAGCATGGGTTTCTGAAGGCTCATTCTAACCCAGACTTTCACGGGTCCAGGACTGGATTGATGACAACTTTTTAATACTGGATGATGACAGCATTTCAATACTGGATTGATGACAACCTTTCAGTACTGGATTGATGACATTTCAATACTGGATTTCTGACAACATTTCAGTACTGGATTGATGAGAACTTTTCGGTACTGGATTGATGACAACATTACAGTACTGGAATGATGACAACCTTTCAGTACTGGATTGATGGCAATATTTTGAACTTGATCGATGACATTACAGTACTGGATGGATGTCAACGTTTTGGAACAGGATTGATGAATACATTCCATTACTGGATTGGTGACATTTCAATACTGGATTGATGACCAAATTTTGAAACTGGATTGATGACAACATTTGGAACTGGATTGATGACAACATTTCAATACTGGATTGATGACAACATTTCAGTACTGGATTGATGACAACATTTCAATACTGGATTGATGACAACATTTCAGTGCTGGATTGAGTGAGTGAGTTTAGTTTTATGCCGCACTCAGCAATATTCCAGCTTTAGTTTTCGCGCAGTGGTCTGTAAATAATCGAGTCTGGATCAGACAATCCAGTGATCAACAGCATGAGTATTGATCTGATTGATCCAGTGACATGTGTCAACATGAGTCATTGAGCCTGACCACCCGATCCAGTTAGGAACCTCTTACGACATGTATGGGTTACTGAAGGCTCATTCTAGGACCTTCACGGGTCCAGGACTGGATGATGACAACATTTCAGTACTGGCCTGATACGACCTTCGGTAAGTTGATGGGTTACTGAAGACTCATTCTAACCGGACCTTCATGGGTTTCAGGACTGGATTGATGACAACATTTCAATACTGGATTGATGACAACATTTCAGTACTGGATTGATGACAACCTTTCGGTACCTGATTGATGACAACATTTCAATACTGGATTGATGACAACCTTTCGGTACCTGATTGATGGCAACATTTCACTACTGGAATGATGACAACATTTCGGTACTGGATTGATGACAATATTTCAGTACTGGATTGATGATCAACATGTTTGGATTGATGGATTGATTGATGACAACATTTCAGTACTGGATTTAATTGATGACAACATTTCAGTACTAATTGATGACAATATTTCACTACTGGATTGATGACAATATTTCAGTACTGGATTGATGACAATATTTCAGTACTGGATTGATGACAATATTTCAGTACTGGATTGATGACAATATTTCAGTACTGGATTGATGACAATATTTCAGTACTGATTGATGATCAATATATAGACAGTGTCTTAATATGAGCATGCTCACCTGTGTATGGAAAATGTTTCAGTATGTGCGTGCTGACCATCAAACCAGTATGACGACCATGCTGAAACTGATGACTGACCGATGGGGACTGGAGATGCCCAATCTTCTCATCTCGGTAACTGGGGGTGCCAAGAACTTCCACATGAAGACTCGGCTAAAGGAGGTGTTCAGGAGGGGCCTGATGAAAGCTGCCCTCAGTACTGGTGATTGCCACTATATTACCTTCATACTTCATGCTTCAAGAAAGATCTCATTAGTTGAATGTGTTGTCGTGGTGACTTGTTTCAGAAATGGTTCTGAGGGGCAATGTGATCAGTCTGAAGGTGTATAGGAAGAATTCATTCCACATAATGTGACTGAAGATGTCTTGTATGATATATTTTGAAGGAATGACTCATGGAAGGTTCAAAACCAGTATGTTATATGACAATTAAATAAGATATTGTGTTGTAGATGCCTGGATTGTGACGGGGGAACAAATGCTGGCGTGATGAAGCATGTTGGGGAAGCAGTGCGAGACTTTGGCCTGACCACTGAGGCTCACAAGAAGGTCATCTGCATTGGGGTAGCTCCCTGGGGCTGTGTACAGGACAAGGAAGGCCTCATTGATGACATGGTACGACCAGAGTATAGTTGGAGTATCTTTAATCAGCTTGTTTAATTTCTTTGGTGTTGAAAATTTTCTGATCACATTTTGTGTTTTTCATGACAATGGTCCAAGAATCTGTATTGAAATTTCACTCTCATGAAATAATGAAGTTGTTATGCATGAAGTTTGTCTATCTTGACATTATTAGTGTAAACATTATTATTACTTGTTGCTCAACTTGTGTGTGTTCCATCCACAGGGCAAGTGGCCTGCACTACACCGGATTACAAATGATCCAAAACCAAAACAGTCATTTCTTGACCCCAACCACACACATTTCATACTGGTTGACAATGGGACACAGCAGCAGTTTGCTGTCGAGATTCCCTTCCGCGGGAAACTTGAGAATGAAATTGCCAAACAGAAGACAGCAACTGGCTCAGGTAAGGTGGTATTGGCTTGGGAATTCTTGTTTGTTTGAGATGGCATGGTTGTACAACTTATGTTTGAGATAGTTGTACAACATATGTTTGAGATGGCGTAGTTGTACAACATATGTTTGAGATGGTGTAGTTGTACAACGTATGTTTGAGATGGCATAGTTGTACAATTTATGTTTGAGATGGCATGGTTGTACAACTTATGTTTGAGATAGTTGTAGAACATATGTTTGAGATAGTTGTACAACATATGTTTGAGATGGCATAGTTGTACAACATATGTTTGAGATGGCATAGTTGTACAACTTATGTTTGAGATGGCATAGTTGTACAACTTATGTTTGAGAACATGTATGTACAACTTATGTTTGAAATAGTTGTACAACTTATGTTTGAGATGGTGTAGTTGTACAACATATGTTTGAGATGGCGTAGTTGTACAACATATGTTTGAGATGGCATAGTTGTACAACATATGTTTGAGATGGTGTAGTTGTACAACTTATGTTTGAGATGGCATGGTTGTACAACTTATGTTTGAGATAGTTGTACAACATATGTTTGAGATGGCGTAGTTGTACAACATATGTTTGAGATGGTGTAGTTGTACAACATATGTTTGAGATGGCATAGTTGTACAACTTATGTTTGAGATGGCATGGTTGTACAACTTATGTTTGAAATAGTTGTACAACTTATGTTTGAGATGGTGTAGTTGTACAACATATGTTTGAGATGGGTAGTTGTACAACATATGTTTGAGATGGCATAGTTGTACAACTTATGCTTGAGATAGTTGTACAACTTATGTTTGAGATGGTGTAGTTGTACAACATATGTTTGAGATGGTGTAGTTGTACAACATATGTTTGAGATGGCATAGTTGTACAACTTATGTTTGAGATGGCGTAGTTGTACAACATATGTTTGAGATGGCGTAGCTGAACTGGCCAAGGTGGAGATGGCATAGTTGTACAAGTTATGTTTGAGATGGCGTAGTTGTACAACATGTTTCAGATGGTGTACAGTCCGCTTGAGTCAAAAACGGACCGATGAATTGCAAATTTTATCATTGTACACAATTGCCACATAACTATAAATAGTACACATGTTTATCATTTACTAATACCCAACAGCTTTCTTATATTTGAAAATTTTCCGGACTCCACCAAAAAAGTTGTTTAAGAAACTATCATCATTGAAAACGCAGAAGTTGTTATCTGTCGCGGCGGGGTGAAACCGCAGAAATGGAACAGCCACTATCTCGTCGTGCACGGGATACACATGCCTGATGAAAAATAAAGTTGAATGCTGACGTGAAACAGTTGATGATTAAAGTGTACGATTTTTTCCGTGCTGAAGCCGAAAGGGGCAAACCATTTTATGCTATTAATAAATTCCGTAAGCGGGCAGCAAAAGCTTTAGGAGTATCAGCAAGGGTACTGACAAATGTTCTGGAACACAAACATTGTGAGGGTGATGCAGCAGGTAGGGTCGTGTCAAAATCACACAAATTAAAACATTTGGACAACTTTCAAAATAACCTTGTAAGGCAGTCTATCAACAAGCTCTATTCTGAAAACAAATACATGTCTCTGAAAATTTTTAAAAAGCATTTGAAGCAAGAACACAACCTCAGAGTATCAAAGAACACACTCTGGCACTCTGTACACTCTTTCGGGTATCGTTATAAGAAAATTTCGGGGGAAAATAGGTCAGTACTCTGTGAACGCCCTGATATCGTTCGCTTGAGAAATAATTTTCTCAGGGTTATAAAGAAGAAGCGCGAGGAAGGGTTCGAGCCAGTGTACTTGGACGAGACCTGGGTCAATGCCTCGCACACTGCCAGCAGTCAGTGGGTACCCGATGGGGGTGATAAGGGGTCACGTAGAAAGCTGCCTCTAGGGAAAGGAGAGAGACTAATCATTCTCCATGCTGATTGCTCCAGCAAAGGCTTTCTCCCAGGGTGCGACTTGGTATTCAGGTCAAAGTCCACAGATAACAGAGACTACCATTCAGAGATGAATGGTGCGGTTTTCCTCGATTGGGTTAAAAACAAGTTGGTACCAGCTCTACCAGAGAAGTCTTTTATCGTAATGGACAATGCCCCATACCACAGCGGGCAGGACCCCGACAGTAAAGCCCCGACATCGAACAGTCGAAAAGGTGATATGATATCATGGCTTGACAAATTTCAGATCGCACGGCCTCAGCTATATGAGATCATAAAACCCCACAAAGTGAACCTTTCTACAAAGTTGACAGTTACATAAAAAGGAAGGGTCACGATATTCTGCGACTTCCACCCTATCACTGTGACCTTAACCCCATTGAAGTGATGTGGGGTATTGTCAAAGGAGATGTTGCCAGATCAAACACAACTTTTAGATTACGTGACGTAGAGGTTGTGGTTAAGGAATCCCTTAACAAAATCACGACTGAAACTTGGCAAAAATGTGTCAACAAGGTAGCTAACGTCATTGAACAAGGTTACTGGTCTCGGGATGGCTTACAACAGGCAACTGTGGCACCACTTGTCATCCCTTTAAGTCGTGACTATGACACTACGACGGACGAGGAACCAACAGGTCTGCCGGAATAGATTTTGAGATGTCCCCCGCCGTGACTGGCTGTTCCGTTTCTGCGGTTTCACCCCACTGCGACAGATAACAACTTTTGCGTTTTCAATGCTGATAGTTTCTTAAACAACTTTTTGGTGGAATCTGGAAAATTTTCAAATATAAGAAAGCTGTTGGGTATTAGTAAATGATAAACATGTGTACTATTTATATTTATGTGGCAATTTTGTACAATGATAAAATTTGCAATTCATCGGTCCGTTTCTGACTCAAACGGACTGTAGCTGTACTGGCCAAGGTGGAGATGGCATAGTTGTACAACTTATGTTTGAGATGGCGTAGTTGTACTGGTCAAGGTGAAGATGGCATAGTTGTACAACCTATATTTTTAAACTTATCCTATCTCACGGTATGCACTTCTCTCTCTTGATTCGCCACTGAGTGCAATGATGTAAACATTTTTCCCTAGGCCTCTCTTGTCCATCCGCCCAAGCACTCCATGCTACCCTCCTTATAAAACAGCTTCCAAGCTCTCATGAAAAGCATGAGGCATGCACCACTAGCTGCCCACGTGACTATCTCCGAATCATCATTCTCTTTCTTGTCGCACACGAGTGTGGACGTATTTTGCTTTGCTCAACGTTTTCAACTTAGTCTACAACATGGGGAAAGTTGACCAGCCAAAGAAGAGGAAAAAAATGCTCCTGGTGTAATAAAGTGTTCTCCGCAAGTGATCCAAATGGATATTGTATTGACTGTATGGGACAGTGTAAATGGGACTCTCGTTGCGATAAATGCAAGGTTCTTACTTGGTGACTACACTCGGGCTTGCTCTCGTCGTGTTGCTGACAGGGCTTGTTATGCCGCTTCACTTGACGGACCCAGTCCCTCCAAGTAAGGAAAGTTTAAGCATCCTACTTTGTCTGCTCGGCGGTCACAGTCCCCTCACTCGAATGAAGAGGATTTCATGAGAGCGTCGTCAGATTCTTACTTATCGGAAGACCTTCGGCATTTGTTGGGCTCTCAACATTTCAGCCTGAGTCCTTCGTCTTCTACCACGTCCTGGGTCGTGGTTATCGAGACTGCCACCACCCTTCAGGAGACCTCTACACAGCGAGACCTTCGACGTACGTGTCTCTCGTTCACCGGACCAGTTATCTCGGCAACCTGGCTTATCTGTTTCAGACAAGAATCAGCTGATCTCTACGCCTGACTGCGCAGAGCGCATGCGCAGAAGCTGTTCTCGCTCTCGTCGTTCATCCAGTAGTGAGAGGAACCAGTCTACCTCGCCTCAACGCCTGTCAGTGGTTATTTCGTCGACTCCTTCCCATTCGGCAGAAAGAAGTGTGTCTTGCATCCAGCTACCTTGATCTTCTGCTTTGCCGAAGCCTGCCAGATCGAATCACAGTTCGCCGGATCACACTTCGCCTGTCCGCTCCCCTCCACCTCGACTACAGTCTACGCTTCGGCATTCTCCGGATCGATCGTCTTCTAAACAGACTTCACCTAATCGAACCTTCGTCGAATCAACGTTAGCCGAAATGGAAGACTTCACTGAAACGGCATGTGATGAACCGACTTTTTGCCGATACGGCTTTCTTCCAAGCGGTATTCAACGGAACGCCCTTCTCCGGATCATCTGTGTACTTCCCCGAACTCTGTTGGATCCTACAGTCATGTCTCCTCAGCACGGACACGGCTTTCACCGAGTCGTTTGGACCAGGCCCCTATTATTCTTCGGATTTGTTCACCGGAAAGACCTGGTAGATCTACTTCACCGCCGAGACGCCACTCTTCGACTCGTTTGCATTCAACTAAGCAACGCCTCCATCTACTTCGTTGAGATCGGTTCTTTGATCGAAGTCAGCTTGGTCTTCGTCTTCTCGTCAGCATGGGACTTCCTCTTCTACGCACTCGACCCGTCAACTTAGATCTCCTACACGATCGACTGCTGCCTATCGTTCAAGATCCAGGGATTATCATTCTCTTTACGATACTTCCCCTCCTTGTTCCCGAACTTCTCATCGGGTCCCCATATGTGCGTCTTCTTCCGGTTCGTCCCCCTCCAGACATCAATATGGTTCTACAGATAGGAGATCTACGATTATAGATATCATGATATGCGTGCTACAACCTCTGACTTAACTAGCAGTCCCACCGAACTCATCCAAGTATCATCGTCGAACTGATTCGGCAGGCTGGTTCGCCACGACATCATCGAACTAATTCTTCTGCACAGAATGGCTCATCTCGTCCGAACCACATCGGCGAACTGATTCACTACAACATCCCGTACTAGTTAACCAGATCGATCTGCTCATCACCGAACAAGTTCGTGGGTCCAAACTGAGTCGCCACACCAGAACCAGATCATAGTACCGTTTCAGATCTTACCTCGCCGAGCCAGATCACTTAACCGATCCTGGTCATCGAACCGTGCCAGATCGCAGATCCAACAGCGTTGGGGCAACCGGAACTACGCCTCTGGTCCCCTCAGACCCTTAATCTACACTTGGCGCATCTCCAGAGATTACTCATAGCTAAGGCTACTCTCGTCAAGTTGCCACAGCTATCACTTCAGATCATCGTAATTCGACCCGTTCTTTCTAAGACAATAGTGGAAGAAGTTGAAGGCTGTTGTAACATTAGGGAAATCCATCTCCCAATCTGCCTCTACTCAGGTCGTTTCTGCGTTCCTGCAGCATCTCCGTGCTACTAGGGAACTCAAGGGTACTACGTTAGCTACCTAACAGGCTGCTATCAACTCGGTTTTGGCTACTAACACGGGTACGAAGATCTCCACTCTTCCAGAATGGCAGAGTTTTCTTCACTTCTACAACTCACCGACCAGTCCAGGAACTTCAGACTTTTGGCCTGGGAACTGTCTGTTGTCCTTCATCATGTGATTCTACAGACTACAAACCTTTAGAAGACAGGGACTTCGAGTGAAGCATGGTAGCATGGCTACTGCTGCTCGTATATCTGAGCTTCACTGCGCTTGATGTCAATCGCGTGTGGTTAGAGCAGAAGAAGCATGGCAAGGTTTTTTCCTGGGTCTCCACTGGGACTTCATCGTGAAAAACTAACTGCCAGGGCAACTGGACCGGATGTTTACCATTCCCCCGTTGTCCATCTTTGGGCCTGATGATACTGAAGATTTGATACTCTGCCCTGTTAGGGCTCTACACCTTTACCTTGCTGCCTCCAAGGATCGTCGATGGCTAAGAAAGCGCCTCTTCATACCCTTGTCGGCTGCTTCAAGAGCTGAGGTTTCCCGAGCCACGTTGGCTTTCTGAATGCGTGGCGCGATCCTGTGAGCCTCCACTTTGCAGGGTTGCCGCCACCAATCCTCATGAGACTCGACTCGACGATGGCCTTCCGTAGCAACTGCTCCTTGACCGCTCTCATGGAAGGTTGCTTCTGGCTTCAGATATAGTCTTCTCTTCACATTAACTGCGAGACTACACTAGTTCTGTCCTGGGACTACACTAGTTTGGACCTCAGCAGCTTACATCAGCCCACCAACGCTGCTGAGGGACAGTTCCGCTTGCGCCTTACTGCTTCTTTCTACATACTGAACAAAGTTGAACAGGATCTCAATCATTGTTCTCAAGTTATGGGTTTAAGAACCCTTCACTTGGCTTCCATACCAAGGCATTGGAATACGGCGATGCAGAGGTGTTCGACATTCATCCTTACTGTCCTCTATTCCACAGAGCAATTACGTCAGTGAAGTGTGACACTCCCTAATTCCAGTGGATTTCATTGCGTTCCGACTCCGAAGTTGACGGGCACATCCTTTCACTAGGCTTAGGCAAAGGAGTGAGGGTCAATTTGATGCTGTCCCGGAACTGAACGTTAAAACGTGGAGTTCCCGAGTTGTGCTTCTCTTTCACCTGCCCCTGGTCGGTGTCTGTGGGGGTCTTCTCTAAGCTGGGGCTGGCCCGATTATTGTCAACCCTCTTTAATTTACGGGGGTACCTTGGAAATTGTGGCAAGTGACATCCTTTCTCGCTGAGCTGCGTCCTTCTTCTGAGGTTGCGGCCGAACACCACATCGCTCGGGAGCACCCATCTCCCTGGGAGACGTTGTGCTTAGTAAGCCAAGGAGTTCAAGAGAACTCAGCACAAGCATAGGAGTTGCGTGCATGCGTAACAGGCCTCCCTTGTGCATCGCTATCTACGGTCGTTTCCAGCTTTACACAGTTCCTGCTGTTCGCACTGTCAAGACACAGGGTATCTGCGTCCCGCCGTCCGACCGTGGGATAAGTGCATACCTTGAGATAGGATAAGTTTAAAAATATAATTTTTTTAATATAAAATGTATATTTATATACTTATCCTATCTCACGCGACGGATTCCTGCCCGCTGTCAGATTCTCCAAGATGGATATTATCCAGTGGCTCCAAGAATGTGAATGATGATTCGGAGATAGTCACGTGGGCAGCTAGTGGTGCATGCCGCATGCTTTGCATGAGAGCTTGGAAAGCTGTCTTATAATGAGGGTAGCATGGAGTGCTTGGGCGGATGGACAAGAGAGGCCTAGGGAAAAGAGTTTACATCATTCCACTCAGTGTCGAATCAAGAGAGAGAAGTGCATACCATGAGATAGGATAAGTATATAAATATACAATTTACATTAAAATTTTCAAGTTTGAGATGGCGTAGTTGTACAACATATGTTTGAGCTGGTGTAGTTGTACGTGCCAAGGTGGAGATGGCATAGTTGTCCCCCGCCGCAACGTGGAACGGAGTACTATGTATTCAGCGGCGTCCGTACCTACGTCCCAATGTCTTCAAATTTGGTCACAGCCAACATTGGGGGATCATGCAGACACCAGTTGATTTGAGTGACCTTGACCTTATCTTCAAGGTCACGACATTTTGACCACTATTCAAAATCTTAACCAAATATCTCAAGAACTGTGGTACCCAACGTCTTCAAATTTGGTCACAGCCTACATTGGGGGATTATTCAGACACCGGTCGATTTTGGTGACCTTGACCTTATTTTCAAGGTCACCACGACACTTTGACCACATTTCAAACTCTTGTTAACCAAATATCTCATGAACTGTTGTACCCAATGTCTTGAAATTTGGTGACAGCCTACATTGGGGGATTACACAGACACCAGTCGATTTGGGTGACCTTTTATTTGGTGACCTTGACCACTTTACAAAATCTTGTTCAAGGTCATGAACTGTTGTACCCAATGTCTTCAAATTTTACACTACTTGGGGATTACACAGACACCATATTTCATGGACCTTATTTCAAGGTCACCACGATGTCGTGATATCTCATGGACTGTTGTATCTTGAAATTTGGTGACAACCTACATTGGGGATTACGCAGACACCAGTTGATGTGGGTGACCTTGACCTTATCTTCAAGGTCACCACGACACTTTGCACACTTTTAACTCTTGTTAACGTGATATCTCATGGACTGTTGTACCCAATGTCTTGAAATTTGGTGACAACCTACATTGGGGGATTACGCAGACACCAGTTGATTTGGGTGACCTTGACCTTATCTTCAAGGTCACCACGACACTTTGACCACTATTCAAACTTATTTAAACGCGATATCTCATAAAACATTGCACCCAATGTTTTCAATTATGTTGACAGCCTACATTGGTTGATAATGCAGACACCAGTCATTTCAGGCATCTTGTATGTGACCAAAAAAATAAGAAATAGTGAACATAGATATTCCATTCTTTAACAGCAGGAGACATTGCCATATCAGTGGCAAACACTTGTTGTACAACTTATGTTTAAGATGGCGTAGTTGTACTGGCCAAGATGAAGATGGCGTAGTTGTACAACCTATGTTTGAGATAGCGTAGTTGTGCAGCATATGTTTGAGATTGTGTAGTTGTACTGGCCAAGGTGGAGATGGCGTAGTTGTACAAGTTATGTTTGAGATGGCATAGTTGTACACTTATATTTGAGATGGTGTAGTTGGACTGGCCAAGGTGGAGATGGCGTAGTTGTACAACTTATGTTTGAGATGGTGTAGTTGTACTGGCCAAGGTGAAGATAATCTATATTAACTACAAAGTAGCAAAAACTGTAACCAATAATGAAATAATGTGAATTTTATTCCCTTGAGACGTCTCCAATCTGTTTCCCATGAGACATATCCCTGATATGTAACCGGTGAACACGACATCAGCTCCCATGTCTGTTCATCAGTTAGCAAAGGCGTATCAAAGACTGTGGAATAAACACACTCATAGTTAAACAAAACTAAGTCCAGTAAATTGTAACTTCAGTGTCAGTGCTTGAAATGAAGCAATTTTCTTATTGTCAGCAATTTGATGTCGCACCATGTCAACACACAAAATGGCATGATGCGCTGGACACGACCAAGCATCACATAGAAAGACAAGGGAAGACACACATATTTTTATTGCAGATATATAGGGATTGTGTATGTGCTCAGAATGTGGTTCGTTCAGGGTTGCTTTTTAGATGGGTATATACACTAGCATTGATTTTGAAGGTTATAAATGGGGTCACTTTATGCAAGGCAAGATACGTAGTTATGCTGCCAATGGTGTTATATGAAGGTGCATGTCTGTTGTGATTCAGGTGTTCCAGTAGTCCTGCTGGTGCTGGAGGGGGGACCAGGCACTCTGGAGACTTGTAAAAGTGCCATTCAGAATAACACTCCCGCTGTCATCATCAAGGTACTGTAATATACTTTCAACAAACATTGCTTCCTCATTAACAGTTCATTTACTTGAAATCTAACTTGAATATTCGTCAGTTGTCATCAAAGCTAATATGGTTGCCAAAACTTGATGTGGGAAGTCCAATCCTTTAGATTGCAAGATATACTACCAGTTTGTGTAAAGAATGTTATTCCTAATTCTGTAAAAGATATTTCTTGTTGAGCCAACTTTTGATTTTAGGCATAATTCATTAGATAAGCCTCTTCTCAAGCTGACTTACAGGTACTTTAATCAATTTGCAATCGCCTCACAGGGGTCTGGACGAGCAGCAGACATCTTGGCTTTCGCATACCAGCATGCAACAGAACAGGAAGTGGAAGTGAAAGACAGTACTGGCAAGATAAAAAAAATGTATGTTGATTATCATCAGGGAATGACACACTGACAATCTTGTCGCTAGAGTGATTGACATCCATGCTTCTGTGATGACCCTAACTTGGACACTTATATCTAATTCTTTTTCAGAAGAGGTCCTCTTTGGGGTACTTATAAGCATTTTTATGATCATTAAAAATTCCTACGGCAGTTGGAACTATATTTTGAATAAAATATTTACAAAACAAAAACTCGTTTTTGTCTTGTACGACCACCACTGGGGCCCTGCAACCAAGAGAAGGTAACTCTAACCTTCAACCTCGTAACTCGCTTCCCATGCTGTCGTTCACATAGTGAAGATGTGTGTGCTGTCCTGTAAACTATTTCAAGTTGAGTTCCTAGAAAAAAATATAAAGATGAGTGAGAAAGAGACAAATATTGTATGTATGGTTCTTTTCTATTCGCATGGGCGATATATGGAACTCATTTCGAAAAATTTTCATTCATAAATGTTGTAACTTTTCCATCGCCTCACCACTTCAAACCATGTGTTTGCTAGATAGTAGGCGGGTGGCCTACTAACCCTTTTCTGTGTGTGTTTTCGCTTGGAAGGCTTCTACGCTTTAGATTTGGGATTCTTGACGCGTGTGTTATTATTACATCACATTCCATATACATAATTATTTGTGACACGTCATCACGTCTAGCTGGTGCTTTTTGTTGTTGACAATGTAATTCGACATCCGTCACTGCACCACTTCAAACTATGTGTTTTCAAGATGGCAGGCGGGGTGGCCTACTTTCCCTTATTCTATGTGCGTTTTCTCAGGCCTGATGTCTATCATACATGGCCAAGAGGCTGTCGATGGTATACTGGTTAGTCCCTGAGGCAAGTGTGAAAAAAGAATCACGGCTGTGTTGCCTCAGGTGTCCATGAGGAGGCCGAACCGTTTGAGTTCCCGGAAGCTTCCAGCAAGGCGTCAAGGACATGGCCTCGCATTCTACTGTCAGTCTGCCGTCCTTCCCACTTGACAGCCCAACACTGTCAGCTCCACACGGCACATCTGGAGGGAGCTGGTGGAAAGGGGAAAGAGCACTGGTGATTCTTCATCAGTGACTCTGGCACAGCAGCTGACGAAGGTCCGCACTCATCTGGCTAGGGACAGCATTTATAGCTGTGCCAGCCAAATGATGAGTGCGGTTATGGGCCTATGACACCTGTGACTGTTTCGAGGAAAACGGAAGCCTGTTGAGCTTCTCGTTAATCCCTCAGGTGCCCCGCACCGGCAAACGACATGTTGCCGACTGTATGGGTTTACTGTATTCTGCCGCAAATCCCTGTCAGACTGCGGCACACACTAGTGTCGGTTGATTCCAGCTCAGATAGCCAGATCACAGTGCCGGTTATGTTAACCGTACCTGGACGACTGGCTCCTCAGGGTTCTAGAACATTAGTTGAGTATGGAAACTGGGGCGTTGGGGTAGCCTTGTGGTTTAGGGCGTTTGCTCATCATGCTGAAGACCCGGGTTTGATTCCCCACATGGGCACAATGTGTGAAGCCCATTTCTGGTGTCCCAGGCAATGATTTTGCTGGAATATTGCTAAAAGCGGTGTAAAACCAACCCGCTCTCACTCTTACGAAACTGGGCTGGATTGCCAATCTCAAGAAGTCAGACCACCGCCCCGAAGCAGGATTCGGTCTTTCTTGGGGGTGATGCACATTTGAGGATGAGACCAATACAGCAAGCTTTGGCACAGATGGAGTCCCACTCAGGGAGCTACTGAAAGTTTCTTGAGACACCAGAGTGGTTGATTCCTCAACTGCAGTGGTGGACAGACGTCGGGCCCTGGAGATGCCGACGCTCTCAGTCTAAACAGATCCCCGGCTGTGGCATGTTCTCGGCGACCTGCAGTCTCTGGACACAACCTGCACATCAGTGTGCTGGAATTGACAGCAGTCAGGTTGGTGTTCGAACCCGCATGGACATTCTCACTCTGAACGGGGCGCCACACTTGATTCAGATTCACTGAGTGACTTGGCGCCTGTCGGGTCTAACCTCCAGTCACGCTGAATTCATGTAGCAGTTGCAGGCACAATTCTGGCTTCGAGGCGGGATTCGACACCTGTTCAGTTTGTGGATAGGTAAGGTGCGCTAGTGTGCAGATAGGGGGATTTCAGAATCCCTATTCTGAAGATTTAGTTTGGATTATGGTGGCCTCCACCTTTCGCAGGTACTCCATGGCTATTTCAACGTTTCACACCCCTTTCGATAGTGCTCTGCCTATGCAGCACCTTCTCGTACAGCGGTTTGTAGCTGGCATGAACAGGGTTCGACCACCTCGGCCACGACCCAGCCCACCTTGAATATTACCATTTGCTGTCAATTGACTGTCTGGCCCTGACTTTTCAAGTCTATCATCTCTCTCACTTCACTTGTTGACGTGGAACATGGCTTTTCTTTTGGTGGTGATCTCTGGTAAAAGGGTCAGGGACATCTATGCAATATTCACTGACCTGGCACTGACAGTATTTCATCCTGATCATGTCAGTATTCGCATCCCGGATACCTACCACTCTCAGATCGATACTGCTTTCCACGTGACAGCTCATATCAAACTTCCAACACTATCCTTCCGAGTGCTCACCCGTTGGATGGTCGCAGTGAACGGGTACCCATCTGTTCTGCTGTTTGGTGGCAGGAAGACTGGGGAATCTGCCAGCAAGCAGACTTTATCTCGTTGGCGTGTTTCCGTAATTTGTTCGGTTACAGTGCTAAGGATTACCTTCCCCCGAGGGGTTGAAGGCACATTTGGTGAAGGCAACTGCCGTTTTGATGGTAATATGCAGCGGCACTGCTCAATGAAGAGTTCTGTTCTGCCACTCTTTGGAGCTGGCAGAGCACCTTCATTCGCCATTACCGACTTGACACGCATTCTAAGGATCGTGCTCGGTTCGGTCATTCAGGTTCTCCTGCCACCCTGACCCAGTAAGTAACTGGTCATTGGTATCGGTTCTGTGTTCAATGTCTGTATGGTTCATATCACTACATCGTATAGCCTTACCACCCTTTTGGGTCGGGTTGGGTTTGGGGGTATCTTACGATGGAAATGGGTACGAACCCCCCATGGGTCACTGTTTGGCATGCCTTTCTTCAAGCCACATGTCACAGGACCAGGTAAGTGTCATAGTGAGCCAACACTAATTCGGCTACACTTTTCGCTATTCTGGGGATATTTGTACGCTAACAGCATTTCCCTCTTCTTGACACTTCTGTATTTGGGAGTCTTTGTTAATCAGCACTTGGGGTGATGGGGGATTACACTAACCCTCCTCGCACCGAGAGCGTTTGGTGGGGTGTTTTATCCTTCTTTTCACTCGTACAATGGCGTTTGCACTCTGTCGATTTCCTCAGAAAGTTTTTATGGGGTTAATAATTTCTCTGGGTTTCATCGGGGCCCCGGGAAAGCCCTCTTCCAAATAGAAGGGGGGGTAGGTGGTGTGGGGCTTCTTCGAATCATTAGTTTGCAGTTACTTATTAGCTCGGCAGTTGTTTGACCCCTGATCCTGACTCGTGTCCTCGCCTAATCGGCGTAGGACATCACGTGTATGTTTATCTCTATTCTACCATAACCTTCTTGAGATTTTAAAAAAACACATACTGTGTTGGAAAATCGGACGTATATAACGTGATTTTATACTTCTGAATGACTTTAATTAACCAATCACAATCCAGTATTTACTGAAGTCATGGTAGAATTATGATCAATATGTGGTGAAATGTTTGAGCTGATCAACCAGTGATTCCTTGACATTGAAACTGCATCTTTGTGATCTACGGCCATACGATTAATGAAGGCGGAGTTGCAGCTACCACTAGTACATTGCCTGTGAGAGCCATTTTAACCCCATTCATGCAAGTCTGCTTATTACTGAATAATACCTCACTCACTCGGATAAAGGTTATAACAGACATTTCCATCAACATTACAGAATGCAGCCAGAGCTGACCTACGCTGTGGAAGCAGACATTACTGAGATGATCAAAAAAGACTTTGGGGAGAAGGAACTAGCCACCAGGGTGGGCTGGGTTCGAACTTGTCTCAAGAAGAAAGACCTGATCACAATCTATGAGCTGGACTCTCGCATGTCCACCAAGGATGTAGACATGGCCATATTGAAGGCACTCCTGAAAGGTAGGTGGATGCTCTACTGTCTGTGTTCCTGTGTTCCTGTGTCCCTGTGGTTTAACATGATAAGCTCTCCTACAGTTACTAGTTGCATATCATTATCAAGTGTCCATTCATCATGCTCCAAACCTTACCAGGTAACTGAATATGTTTCAGGTGTATGTGCAGCACATAGTGGCTTTTGGGGTATAAATATTGTAAACTCTGTATTGATTTATCACATGTGTGTTCCCAGTGTACTTGTCTTCATTGCCGTAAGATACGTGTCCACATCCATCATTTAGATTTCTGTCCTCATGTAAAAGATTACTATAACATTTATAAGTGCTTCATTACTTATCTATTCATCTAGAATAGTTTCTCTTCTTATGTTGACGTATGGAATACTGATTTAACAAGGTCCATCAGATGTGACAATCACTCTACATCCTATGGGTATGGCTATGGCCAAACAGACTTCCATGTATCTTGGCTCGGTGACATGGTTGTCTACGTCATACCGCTGCTCGTACTATCAATCACTGGCTTAAATCTAACAGGTCAGTGTGAACTGATATCGGTCATTGGTATTGGGAGCTGCATGGATAAGTGATGGGTGATTTCTACTGGCGAGGTGTAATCACATGAATGGCAAGTGTTACATTCACATATTGATGTGTGTCCGACGGCCTGGTGATTTTCTGTCCACAGCTAATAGACACGAGGTGATGGATCAGTTGAGGCTAGCACTGTCATGGAACAGGATAGACGTTGCCAAGAGTGAAATCTTCACAGACCGTGAATGGGAGGTAAACAACTGTCTATACCATTGAAAACGGAACTGAATTTCAGATGTCTGAAGAATTCTGCAACGCTTGAGTCAATTCTCAGTTGTATGAGATTTGTTTTTTGTTTCTTTGGGGGAAACTTTAGGCAGTTATTTTTGTCAGACGTACTGTTGGTCTGTACCACAAGCAAAGAAACTTTGAGCTCATTCTTTTAAATCTGATCAAGGCATTAAATTAGAAAAGTGATGATTGGTAGAAATACTAAACGAGTACCACTATTGCCTACTTCCAGATGGGTCAGCTTGACCAAGTCATGTTCACAGCCATCGAGCTGAACCGTGTGAACTTTGTTGACTTATTCTTGGACCACGGTGTCAGTCTGATGGATTTTCTCACCCCAGCAAGGCTTCTGAGGCTCTACAATCAGGTAATATTACACAATAATAGACTTTATACATGCTTCATGCATCTATTTTATATATAAAGAAGGGTCAATGTTGACCAAAGACAAAGTGTATGTTGATAGCTTGGTCCATGAAAACATGTATTGACCTAATATAATTGTTTGTGATAAAGAGATTTCAATATATCAAACTATGTGATCGCAGACATCTGCTTGGCTAAGGCTTAGGGAATCCCATTTCCAGGTAATTATCGTTCAACTTTGTGTAACTGAAGATAATACCATAACTTACCAGGCCATCTGTTCTTGGCATCTGATTCACATACAGAAGGACTGTGTATAGTGGGAACACTTGAAGTGATATTCTTCAACTGTAGGTACTTGTCTTTAAGAAACCTTGGGACATTATGTGGGACATCTGATGTCTGTTTGACAGAGATGATGAGATGGTTATTTCATGGTTTCAGATTCCCAGGAACTGCCTGCTGTACACACTCCTGACCAAGGTCCATGGAGCATCAACAGAGGTGAGTGTTCCACAGACAGCTTCTTACTGCAGCTGTGGGGATGGTAGTAGGCAATGGTTAGTATTGTGCGAATCGAGTAACCCCACAATGGAGATTCCTTGATGGCAGGGATACATCAGTGATCTTTTGACTGTTGGTTGGGTTATGGCTATGGGATACAATGTGACTATGTCTGTCATGAGAGGATGAGGTTGTGTTGCCATTTTACCTGTCATCCTTTAGAAACAAAATTGTTTTATCCCACTGACATGTAATGCGGTGGGATAAAGTCGTCACCTTGTCCGTCCGTAATCATTTTGTTTCCGGAGCATAACTAAAAAAATCGCTCAATATTTTTCAACAGTACTTGGTAGATATATCAAACAGAACCTTAAGTGGTGCCTTTTGCTATTTGCAGATTTTTGGCATTTTTATTTTTCCTGGTTTCCATGGAAACGATTCGGACTTAGTCCCAAAAGTGAGGGGTGGGTTTCATTCGGAGCACAACTCGAAAACTTCTTAATATCTTTCAGCAAAACTTGGCAGATATGTGAGGCAGATGCCAAAGTGGTGCCTTTTGCTATTTGGCCGAATTTTGGCATATTCATTTTTCCTGAGTTTCATGGAAACGATTCGGACTTAATCCCAAAAGGATGGTGGGCTTTGCCTCCGGAGTATAACTCAAGAACCGTTCAATATATTTCAACAAAACTTGGTAGATTTATCAAACAGAACCTTAAGTGGTGCCTTTTGCTATTTGTAGATTTTTGGCATTTTAATTTTCCCGGTTTCCATGGAAACGGTTCGGACTTAGTCCCAAAAGTGAGGGGTGGGCTTCGTTTCCGGAGCACAACTCGAAAACTTCTCAATATCTTTCAGCAAAACTTAGCAGATATGTGAGGCAGATCCCAAAGTGGTGCCTTTTGCTATTTGCAGAATTTTGTCATTTTTATTTTTCTCGGTTTCCATGGAAACGATTCAGGCTTAGTCTCAAAAGGGCGGGGTAGGTTTCGTTTCCGGAGCACAACTCAAAAACTTCTTAATGTCTTTCAGTAAGACTTGGCAGATATGTGAGACAGATCTTGAAGTGGTGCCTTTTGCTATTTGCTGATTTTTGTCATTTATTTTTTTCATGATTTCCATGGAAACGATTCACACTTAGTCTAAAATCAAGATGGACTTTAAGTAACTGTCAGATGATTTGTTCTTTCAAAGATGTGGGGGCCGGGGGAATATGTCATCTTCTGATGACTCTTGTTTGAATGTGGTGTGGTACACATGTAGGAATGTGAGACTGTAATGACACATGTATGACTGTGAGACTGTAATGACACATGTAGGACTGTGAGACTGTAATGACACATGTATGACTGTGACACTGCAATGACACATGTATGACTGAGGCAGTAATGACACATGTAGGACTGTGAGACTGTAATGACAAATGTATGACTGTGACACTGCAATGACACATGTATGACTGAGGCAGTAATGACACATGTATGAGTGTGATACTGCAATGACACATGTATGACTGAGACTGTAATGGCACATGTATGACTGTGAGGCTGTAATGACACATGTATGACTGAGACTGTAATGACTGATGCATGACTGTGAGACTAATGACACATGTATGACAGTGAGACTGTAATGACACATGTATGACAGTGAGACTAATGACACATGTATGACTGTGAGACTAATGACACGTGTATGACTGAGGCTTTTTTGACACAAGTATGACTGAGACTGTAATGACACATGTATGACTGAAGCTGTAATGACACATATATGACTGAAGCTGTAATGACACGTATATGACTGAAGCTGTAATGACACATGTATGGCTGGTCAGTCTCGTTGGCTTGGTTGACACATGTCATCGGTTCCCAGCTGCGCAGATCGATGCTAATGCTGTTGATCACTGGAGTGTCTGGTCCAGACTTGATTATTTGCAGACTGCCGCCATATAGTTGGAATATTGCTGAGTGCAGCCTAAGACTAAACTCACTCACTCACTCACTCACATGTATGACTGTGAGACTGTAATGACATATGTATAACTGTGTGGCTGTAATGACACATGTATGAATGAAGCTCTAATGACACATGTATGTAGGTACACAAGTTCAGCCTGGGGGATGTGGGACATCTGCTGCAGGATCTGATCGGGGACTACTACCAACCGTACTACCTGACAGACAGCCGCTACAAGGAACTCAACACGGAGCAGCTGCTCAGTGCACCAGGTATCTGTACATGCTTGCCAACAATTACACTGATTTGATACAGAGTACAGGTTTTTGAATTGTGAGGTACTGTGAGATCAGTATGTAAATTTAAGACCAAAGACATAAACATATATGCAGTATGCATTGCAAACCTAATTGTTTTGATCTCAAGATCTCTTTGTTTTTGAGAACCAAATGATGATTCATTAACTGTACTTTGTTCCATGTTACAGAGCTCGAGCTGGGTCTGTGCCACAGGGCTGTAGTGATGTGATGTTACATCGTCCTATCCAAGAGTTGTTCATCTGGTCTGTCCTCATGAACAGGCAGGAGATGGCAATCCTTTTTTGGAAGGAGGGGAATGTAAGTCTGACATGTGCAAGATGCATAAGTTTCACAATTATTGTGGAAGTTTCACACGTAAGTTTGTAGGTAGCAAATATCTCAAATATCTTCACAAAAGTTGGAGAATGTAAGTCACTCACTTGAAGGAGTTATAAGTTGCATGCAGGATCGAGAATGTAAATCTCATACAGGATGAAGGAAGGAAGTCTACAAAGGTGCTGGTGTGGGGAGGATTTAGTCACAACTGCAGGAACTGTAAGTCTCATGCAAGTTGGGTAACGTAAGTCTTATACAGGCTGGGGAATGTAACTCTTACACAGGCTGGGGACGTAAGTCTTATACAGGCTGGGGAACGTATGTCTTACACAGGCTGGGGAACGTATGTCTTACACAGGCTGGGGAACGTAACTCTTACACAGGCTGGGGAACATATGTCTTACACAGGCTGGGGACCGTAAGTCTTATACAGGCTGGGGAACGTAAGTCTTATACAGGCTGGGAACCGTAATTCTTACACAGGCTGGGGAACGTAAGTCTTACACAGGCTGGGGACCATTACACAGGCTCTTACACAGGCTGGGGAACGTAAGTCTTACACAGGCTGGGGAACGTAAGTCTTACACAGGCTGGGAACCGTAACTCTTACACAGGCTGGGGAACGTAAGTCTTACACAGGCTGGGGACCGTAACTCTTACACAGGCTGGGGAACATAAGTCTTACACAGGCTGGGGACCGTAAGTCTTACACAGGCTGGGAACGTAAGTCTTATACAGGCTGGGGAACGTATGTCTTACACAGGCTGGGGACCGTAAGTCTTATACAGGCTGGGGAACGTAAGTCTTACACAGGCTGGGGAACGTAATTCTTACACAGGCTGGGGACCGTAAGTCTTACACAGGCTGGGGACCATAAGTCTTACTCAGGCTGGGGAATGTAAGTCTTACACAGGCTGGGGACCGTAATTCTTACACAGGCTGGGGACCGTAACTCTTACACAGGCTGGGGAACGTAAGTCTTACACAGGCTGGGGACCGTAAGTCTTACACAGGCTGGGGAACGTAAGTCTTACACAGGCTGGGGACCGTAAGTCTTACACAGGCTGGGGACCATAACTCTTACACAGGCTGGGGAACGTAAGTCTTATACAGGCTGGGGAACGTAAGTCTTACACAGGCTGGGGAACGTAAGTCTTATACAGGCTGGGGAACGTAAGTCTTACACAGGCTGGGGACCGTAACTCTTACACAGGCTGGGGAGTAAGTCTTATACAGGCTGGGGAACGTATGTCTCACACAGGCTTGGGAAACATAAGTCTCCCAGAGACTGGGGAATGCAAATCTCACACAGGCAGAGGAACGTAATTCTTACACAGTCTGGGAAATATAACATAATGCTTACCCTTTGTGAGAGTGTAAGTCCCCAAGCATTGAGAAGATATCCTTTGTTTCAGGAGCAAACCGCTGCAGCTCTGGTTGCCAACAGCATTCTCAAGGCTCTGCGTAAGTGTACAGATGATGCAGAGCTGATGAAGACATTGGAATCAAATGCAAAGTGAGTCAGTCCATGTTCCGGTAGAACCCTTAAGTTTATCTACAACACGCCTGTATATCAATGTGAAGTGTCAGGCAAACTAGCAGTTAGAAATCTTAAATGCCCTTCAATCTGCCCTCTATCCCCAGTTTGTCATATGAGCGAAATATTCTCAAGCACGACGTTAAACCCAATTTCACCTCACCTCTATCCCCAGTATGGGCAGTGGGGTAGCCTGCAGATGGTTAAAGCATCCGCTTGTCATGCTGAAGACCCGGGTTTGATTACCCACACTGGTACAATGTGTGAAGCCCATTTCTGGTGTCCCCTGCAATGATATTACTGGAATATTGCTAAAAGCGGTTTAAAACCATTCTCGCTGGCTCGTGTGTTTTATTGAGTTTTAGAAACTGTTCCTTCCTGCACTTGTGTCCATTGCCCAAAGTGACTTGGAAGACCTCTCCCTTTCTGAGCTGTATCGCCAGTGAGCATGAGGATGTCACTCCTGTCCTTGTCTCCCTTACTACCCTGTGTGCTTCATGTTTTTCTGTCGAATGCCCACATGGCTACATTGTGCAGCCCATTTCTGGTTTCCCCCGCCGTGATGTTGCTGGAATATTGCTAAAAGCGGCGTAAAACTGAACTCAGTCATGTTTTTCTGACCCTGCCTTTGTCCTCAGTGAGCTGGGGGACCTCTCTTCTCCTTACCTGTGTCCCCAGCTACTGCGACGACCTAGCAGTTTAAGTCTTCTATGTGCCACCTGTCCTGTGCTTTTAGTGAATTTGAAGACCTGGCAGTGGGAGTCCTCAACAGCTGCTACAACTCTGATGAGCAGAAGGCTCAGGACCTGCTGATCAGGGAGCTGGAGAACTGGGGCAGGGCCACTACTGTCCTCATCGCAGTGGAGGCAGACAACAAGAAGTTTGTGTCTCAGACTGCATGCCAGTCTCTTCTCAACAGTATCTGGATGGGCAAGATGTCAATGGACACTGGGAAGATACTGGTATGTGGACATGTGAAGATAGTTGTCAAAAGTACAAGCACCTGTAACAATACTTGGCATTCATCAGACATCATTGAGTCTAACCACGTGAAGATGCAATTTGTCTTTAGCTGGCAATGCTTGTCATAAGAGTTGACTAACAGAATCTCTGATTTGGTTGATGCCTGTGATCATTTCCCCATTACATCCATTGATGCTGATATCAGGCACTTAATTGTCTGGTCTAGACGTGATTATTTACAGACCATCAATATGCAGCTTCGATATTTGCTATATTGGGCTTTCATTGGTACTTAATCTTCAAGAATGGCACTGCATTGTCCAGTATTGTTCTGTTTGCAGCTTGTGTCCAGCTTGTTCATCTTTCCTCTCATCTGGTTCCTCATCCGGTTCCGGGAAGAGGAGAAGGCCAAGTTTGAGGCTCTCATTTCATCACAGTCAGATGGAAAGAAGCCAGCAGTAACGGTGGGTCTCATAAGGAAGGTAGCACAATCACTAACATGATGAGGGTAGCACAGCAGGGAAAAAAAACTTTCCCACAAGACCACAGGAGTGGACAATAATTAGTGGTCCTGTCTGTACTTCACTGGTCCAAAATAACATTCGTAGATTTACTTAACTATCAATACAAAATTCACTGGCCACCAGGACCACTGCAAACTTTAGTGGTCCTGATGAATTTTTACTAGACAGAGACCACAGGACCAGCATAAATTGACGCTGCTGATGCCTGTGTATCAGCTGTAACTTGTCTGTCATAGGACCAGCCATCACTGAGCCGTGAGAACACAATGTTGCAGCGAACTCCTACACGGCTGGACATGAAGGAGCAGAAGTGAGTAGCCAGTAGTAGTAGTAGCCATCACTGAGTAGCCATTAGTGGTAGCCATCATTGAGTAGCCATTAGAGGTAGCCATCATTGAGTAGCCATTAGTGGTAGCCATCAGTGAGTAGCCAGTAGTGGTAGCCATCAGTGAGTAGCCAGTAGTGGTAGCCATCAGTGAGTAGCCAATGGTGGTAGCCATCAGTGAGTAGCCAATAGTGGTAGCCACCAGTGAGTAGCCAGTAGTGGTAGCCATCAATGGGTAGCCAGTAGTAGTAGTAGCCATCAGTGAGTAGCCAGTGGTAGTAGTAGCCATCAGTGAGTAGCCAGAAGTAGAAGTAGCCATCAGTGAGTAGACAGCAGTGGTAGCCAGCAGTAGTAGTAGCCATCAGTGAGTAGCCAGTAGTATTAGTAGCCATCAGTGAGTAGCCAGTAGTAGAAGTAGCCATCAGTGAGTAGCTAGTAGTGGTAGCCAGCAGTGAGTAGCCAAAAGTGGTAGCCAGCAGTGAGTAGCCAGCAGTAGTAGCCAGCAGTAGTAGTAGCCAGCAGTGAGTAGCCAGTAGTATTAGTAGCCATCAGTGAGTAGCCAGTAGAAGTAGCCATCAGTGAGTAGCTAGTAGTGGTAGCCAGCAGTGAGTAGCCAAAAGTGGTAGCCAGCAGTGAGTAGCCAGTAGTAGTAGTAGTAGCCATCAGTGAGTAGAGAGTAGTGGTAGCCAATAGTGGTAGCCAGCAGTGAGTAGCCAGTAGTATTAGTAGCCAGCAGTGAGTAGCCAGTAGTGGTAGCCATCAGTGAGTAGCCAGTAGTGATAGCCATCAGTGAGTAGCCAGTAGAAGTAACCATCAGTGAGTAGCCAGTAGAAGCAGCCATCAGTGTGTAGCCAGTAGTGGTAGCCATCAGTGAGTAGCCAGTAGTGGTAGCCATCAGTGAGTAGCCAGCAGTAGTAGTAGCCATCAGTGAGTAGCCAGTAGTAAGTAGCCAGCAGTGAGTAGCCAGTAGTGGTAGCCATCACTGAGCAGCCAGTGGTAGTGGTAGCCATCAGTGAGTAGCCAGAAGTAGTGGTAGCCATCAGTGAGTAGCCATCAGTGAGTAGCCATCAGTAGTAGTAGAGTAGCCATCAGTGAGTAGCCATTAGTGGTAGTATCCATCAGTGAGTAGCCAGTAGTGGTAGTAACCATCAGTGAGTAGCCAGTAGTAGTAGTAGCCATCAGTGAGTAGCTAGTAGTGGTAGCCAAACGGTGAGTGGTAGCCAGCATTGAGTAGTGGTAGCCAGTGAGTGGTGGTAGCCATCATTGAGTAACCAGTAGTAGTAACCATCATGGGTGAGTAGCCAGTGGTGATAGTAGCCAGTAGTAGCCATAGTAGTAGCCATCAGTGAGTGGCCAGCCAGTGAGTAATGGTAGTAGCCATCAGTGAGTAGCCAGTAGTGGTAGTAGTAGCCATCAGTGAGTAGCCAGTGAGTAGCCATCTGAGTAGCCAGTGTGGTAGCCAGCCATCAGTGAGTAGCCAGTATAGTGGTAGCCATCATTGAGTAGCCAGTAGTAGTAGCCATCAGTGAGTAGCCAGTAGCCATCAGTGAGTAGCCAGTAGTGGTAGTAGCCATCAGTGAGTAGCCAGTAGTGGTAGTAGCCATCAGTGAGTAGCCAGTAGTAGTAGTAGCCATCAGTGAGTAGCTAGTAGTGGTAGCCAATAGTGGTAGCCAGCATTGAGTAGCCAGTAGTGGTGGCCATCAGTGAGTAGCCAGTACTGAGTAGCCAGCAGTAAGTAGCCAGTAGTAGTAGTAGGCATCAGTGAGTAGCTAGTAGTAGTAGTAGGCATCAGTGAGTAGCCAGTAGTAGTAGTAGGCATCAGTGAGTAGCCAGTAGTAGTAGTAGCCATCCGTGAGTAGCCAGTAGTAGTAGTAGCCATCAGTGAGTAGCCAGTAGTAGTAGCCATCAGTGAGTAGCTAGTAGTGGTAGCCAGCAGTGAGTAGCCAATAGTGGTAGCCAGCATTGAGTAGCCAGTAGTAGTAGTAGCCATCAGTGAGTAGCTAGTAGTGGTAGCCAGCAGTGAGTAGCCATTAGTAGCCAAGCTATAGCTCTGTCTGTTAAGTATATAACAACTTGTTGCAGCCTATTTTATGCCAAGCTATACCTCTGTCTGTTGAGCATATAACAACTTGTTGTAGCTTTGTTTATGCCAAGCTATATCTCTGTCTGTTGAGTATATAACAACTTGTTGTAGCTTTGTTTATGCCAAGCTATACCTCTGTCTGTTGAGCATATAACAACTTGTTGTAGCTTTGTTTATGCCAAGCTATACCTCTGTCTGTTGAGCATATAACAACTTGTTGTAGCTTTGTTTATGCCAAGCTATATCTCTGTCTGTTGAGTATATAACAACTTGTAGCTTTGTTTATGCCAAGCTATAGCTCTGTCTGTTGAGTATATAACAACTTTTCAGCCTTGTTTATGCCAAGCTATAGCTCTCTGTCTATTGAGTCCTAGCTCAATGTTCCATTTCTCAAATCATACGATGTATTACTCGTTTCAGTGAAGAACCCAAACACAGGGGAAGAAGGATCAACCCTTTCAGGAAGCTGTTTCTGTTCTACACAGCACCTGTCATCATCTTCAGCCTCAATGTGGTAAGTTGACAACAAGGGACGTGTTTACAGAACCATCATAGATTATAAATCATGCTGTAAAATATACACCCACATGTGTTGAGATGCCATGATTGTTTTTGAAGAAGGTTTTGTTGATTTGAAAATGAATTCATTAACAAGGCTGATGATGTACTTCAGTGGGTAAAGCAAAGGTGCAGTTTGGATGTGAATACTGATGGAACGTCACCCAATATCAACAGTGTTTGACCCACAATTTTGATGAGATTCTATTTCATACCTGTTGTTCTTGACCAACACAATGTTGTTCCAGTCCTATCTGTTGTTTCTGACCTACACAAAGTTGTTCCAGTCCTATCTGTCGTTCCTGACCTATACAATGTTGTTTCAGTCCCATCTGTTGTTCCTTAACTATGCTATGTTGTTTCAGCCCTTTGTCATTCCTGACCTATACAATGTTGTTTCAGTCCCATCTGTTGTTCCTTAACTATGCTATGTTGTTTCAGCCCTTTGTCATTCCTGACCTATACAATGTTGTTTCAGTCCTATCTGTTGTTCCTTAACTATGCTATGTTGTTTCAGTCCTATCTGTCATTCCTGACCTATACAATGTTGTTTCAGTCCCATCTGTTGTTCCTTAAAGGTCACATGCAACCAAAAAATCAAACATAATTAAAACACAATTATCACTTATTCATGACATATAATATACATTGCTGGTTATGAAAAAACATATAAACAAAATTATTAGCGTACAATCGCAAATCAAAAGTGCAATATTGTGTACTTGGGTTTACTTCCCAAGAAACGAAGCAGCCGGGATACCGAACCCAGTCAGAGCGGGTGGGTGTGCACTCAAGTGTAACGGCTGGTTCATTTGCAGATGCCCTCACGGCTCATTGTGTGTGTATATATAGAGATGTTGGGTTTTGTAAATACATGCTCATTTTTTGTGTATAACATTTGCAATCAACAGACATCATAACATGTCATGTGTTCAAGTATCACACCTGCCTGTCTGTGTAATTACATAATGTGACAGAGACCGAACTCGGGCCATAAATCAATGCATTTTGTTTATGGTGTATAGCCTGATTGGTGTTAAGTTCAAATTGCATGTGGTCAGTGATCGCAGTTGTGTATTGAATATTGTCATTAGCAGACAGGCAGGCAGACACACAGGTGTCATTTAAACAAGACATTGAGTTTTGTCTGTGACAACGACATATCTATATCACAGTTAGAAATTCTGTCAACGCTAAATATTGACATTGCTTTTAAGTATCGAACTGAGAAAGTGACACGGTAAGAAGAACGTGTGGTGAAATAGACAAATGAAATTATATAAACAGTTTATATACTGTCATAACATATAAAAAGTTCGCGCCTGTGAGATATCAACAAAACATTAGGAAAATAGCTCACACCAAAGCCTTCACCGAGTATTCACCGGACAGCCCGCTTCCAAGTTGCGCGAACCTATTTCACTGGGCATGTGCTATGAGCGCATCCCAGCTGTTGAAACCAGTTTTCCCCCGAAAAGTCTGGGGAAAATTAGTGAATCGTTTGAACTCCGATTTCGCGCGTTTTTTTTCATCGCGTTATTTTTCAACTTTATAAGTTGAATTTGCATTTTGATGATTTGTTTCGTAAGTCCATAAGGTATCAGAATCTGCAAAGTTGTGTTTTATGTTGCATGTGACCTTTAACTATGCAATGTTGTTTCAGTCCTATCTGTCGTTCCTGACCTATACAATGTTGTTTCAGTCCTATCTGTTGTTCCTGACCTACGCAATGTTGTTCCAGTCCTATTTGTCGTTCCTGACCTATGCAATGTTGTTCCAGGTGTCCTATCTGTTGTTTCTGATCTATACAATGTTGTTTCAGTACTATCTGTTGTTCCTGACCTGCACAATGTTGTTTCCAGTCCTATCTGTTGTTTCTGACCTAGACAATGTTGTTCCAGTCCTATCTGTCATTCCTGACCTAGACAATGTTGTTCCAGATGTCCTATCTGTTGTTCCTTACCTATACAGTGTTGTTCCAGTTCTATCTGTTGTTCCTGACCTAGACAATGTTGTTCCAGTCCTATTTGTCATTCCTGACCTATGCAATGTTGTTCCAGGTGTCCTATATGTTGTTTCTGACCTACACAATGTTGTTCCAGGTGTCCTATCTGTTGTTCCTTACCTATACAGTGTTGTTCCAGGTGTCCTATCTGTTGTTCCAGATGTCCTATCTGTTGTTCCTTACCTATAGAGTGTTGTTCCAGTCCTATCTCTTGTTTCTGACTTTGTACAATGTTTTTCAGGTGTCCTATCTGGTGTTCCTGGCAATCTACAGCTACATCCTACTCATCAGTTTTAACAAAGCCTTCTCGGTTTTGGAAGGAGTTCTCATATTCTGGGTATTCACCATCATGGTGGAAGAGTGCCGGCAGGTAAGTTAAGTACAACTTTCAGGGTTGGGATAGGGGTAGGAGGATGTTCTTGAGTTGCACACCCTTATTTGCCTCCCAAGATGGAGGTTCATAGTTACAGTGAATTAGTGTTGTTTGATGTTACTGTCAGCATTATTCCAAATTCAGCATGTATTGCTGAAGACCAATTCTAACCTGGATCTCCACGGGTCAAGTGGAATAAGAACTTAAATATAAACTGGTTGGCCATAGATGATTGCATTGATCAAAAGGAAATTGCACTGTTTTATTCTGAGCTCTACTGTCTTCAGTAGTTGTCCTGTCATGAGACTGCTTGTGCTGCAGATTGTTGCCAACAACGCTACGTCCATCAAGTCCAAGCTGTACAGCTACTTCACCGACTCATGGAACATCTTGGACATCATCACCATCGTCCTCTTCACCACCGGCATGATCCTGCGCTTCATCCCCAATGATGAGTGCTTTAATGCAGCTCGGGTTGTCCTCAGCATCAACCTCATTTCCTTCTTCTTCCGCATCCTGCACATCTTCTCTGTGAACAAACAACTGGGGCCCAAACTTGTCATGATCAGGAGAATGGTAGGTGCCAGTGAGAGGCTCACTGAGGGATTTGCTGCTGCCTATGTACTGAGTCAGTCTGCAACAACTTGACATTAACAATGGCATTGAGTCTTCCCTTCTGATCAATCACAGATGACAGTATTTGTCAAGAAACTGTTTTCATCTACATCCTGCCAATATCGATTCCATGTTGTCCATTCCAGATTGATGACCTGATGTCATTTGTTGTGATCTTGATGGTGTTCATTGTGTCGTATGCCATAGCATCAGAGGCCATCTTGTACCCTAACCAGGAGTTGACGTGGGAACTTATGTACCGTCTGCCCCGGAAAGCATACTGGACCATCTACGGAGAGCTATTCCTGGAGGAAATTGAAGGTACTTGTCAGTATATTGGAGAGGGAATGGTGTTTAACAGATATTGTCTGGACTGCAGTGATGCAAACTCCTATCTGTGGATATCCATTTTAATCATCTGCTTTATCTGCTGTAAAGTCTGGTCTACAAGCCATTGGTCATTTTCTCCAAATTCTTGGGGCCCAACACTTCTTGATGTAAGAAGCCACTTAATTGGTGTGGGTGGTCAGACCCTGTGACATGGCATCCTGACGATGATGTTTTCAGTCACTGGGGTTGATTGACAGTGGGGCAAGCTGACAAGGGGTTGATTGACAGTGGGGCAATCTTACAAGGGGTTTATTGACAGTGGGGCAAGCTGACAAGGGATTGATTGACAGTGGGGCAAGCTGACAAGGGGTTGATTGACAGTGGGGCAAGCTTACAAAAGGATGATTGACCGTGGGGCAAGCTGACAAGGGGTTGATAGTGGGGCAAGCTTACAAGGGGTTGATTGACAGTGGGGCAAGCTTACAAGGGGTTGATTGACAGTGGGGCAAGCTTACAAGGGGTTGATTGACAGTGGGGCAAGCTGACAAGGGGTTGACCGTGGGGCAAGCTGACAAGGGGTTGACAGTGGGGCAAGCTTACAAGGGGCTGATTGTCAGTGGGGCAAGCAGACAAAGGGTTGACAGTGGTGCAAACTAACAAGGGGTTGACAGTGGGGCAAGCTGACAAGGGGTTGATTGACAGTGGGGCAAGCTGACAAGGGATTGACAGTGGGGCAAGCTGACAAGGGGTTGATTGACCGTGGGGCAAGCAGACAAGGGGGTTGATTGACAGTGGGGCAAGCTTACAAAAGGTTGATAGTGGGCCAAGCTGACAAGGGACTGATTGACAGTGGGGCAAGCAGACAAGGGGCTGATTTACAGTGGGGCAAGCTTACAAAGGGCTGATTGACAGTGGGGCAAGCTGACAAGGGGATTGACAGTGGGGCAAGCTTACAAGGGGTTTATTGACAGTGGGGCAAGCTTACAAAGGGTTGATAGTGGGGCAAGCTGACAAGGTTCGATTGACAGTGGGGCAAGCAGACAAGGGCTGATTGACAGTGGGCAAGCTTACAAAAGGTTGACAGTGGGCCAAACTACCAAGGTTGACACAAAGGGCTGATTGACAGTGGGGCAAGCTGACAAGGGGTTGACAGTGGGACAAGCTGACAGTGGGGCAAGCAGACAAGGGTACACAGGGGGGCAGACTGACAAGGGGTTGACAGTGGGGCAAGCTGACAAGGGGTTGACAGTTGAAAATGTTTAAAACTAATTGTTGTATCACAGGGACAGCTGAGCCAGCTTGTAGTGATGACCCAGCCCTTTACTTGAATGATCAGGCTGATCGATGCCCAACCAACCAGGGCAAGTTCCTGGTGCCAATTTTGATGGGTATCTACATCCTCCTGACCAACGTCCTCCTCCTCAACCTCCTCATCGCCATGTTCAGGTAGAAAGACATCTTACACTGAACATCAACAGGACAATTATTAATGTTACAAATAATATTTCACCTTTGCATCAGAATGTTATGGTCTAATTTGTTCACATGATCTTGCTAATATATATTGTGTTATAAGTTACAGCAATATCACAAAGGTCATGTGTGGTTTTATGTGTCAAGCTTTAGGTTTCTATACCATGAGCAAGAGATGACAAGTAAAAGACCTAAAGTGGGATGAATAACAACACAGAATCCCTTCATCATACTGCTACAACAATCTCATCTTACTGACACATTTTCACCTGCCTTGAGAAAGAATTAGAACAAGTGCAAATTGATAGAAAGCAGCTCAGAAACTTATTTACCTCCAAGCTGTGGTACATATTCTTGGTACACAATTTGTTATACACTTCTGAAGTGATTTACTCTCTGAATATCGATATATATTACGGTACACATAAAAGATATATAGAAGGCAAACATCATTAGTGCAATATAAATTGTGATTGTTTCTCTTTCAGAGGATGTTTAGAAATGCAAATGGTTCAGGCTAAATACTGAGACTTTCGAACTTTCAGTTTTTAGGAGCAAGTCGTTGTTGATCTGCAGTGGTGTTGCTGGTTCGTTGTTCATATGAAATGTTGTATGGAAGTGTAGGGCTCCAAGTTTCATGTATTTTGGGTGATTTATTAGCTGTTTTAAAGTTGCACCGTGGAAGCTGCTGGAGGTACATTCAGGATCAGGTGATTCAGGTGCTGCTATATTTCAGCGATAGTTCATCGTTTGACTTGGTGGTGCTATGTTTCAGCAATAATTCATCAATCGACTTTAGTGCTGCTGTTTTTCAGCCATGTTTCAACATTTGACCCAGGTGCTGCTATGTTTCAGCCATGTTTCAACATTTGACCTAGGTGCTGCTATGTTTCAGCTATGTGTTTGAGATGATGCAGCAGAATACTGATAGCATCTGGAAGTTCAGTCGGCTGCAGGTTGTCATGGAATACTGTCTTCGACCCAACCTTCCACCACCATTTATCATTATCAGTCACCTCATTCTCCTCTGTCGCTGGTTCAAGCACTGCAGCTGTTCCAAACTTGGCACAGAAAGTTCAGGGTTTTGTAAGTTGCATGTTGTGCATGTGCATGTGCATGTACTCTCTTCCTCCACCTCTATGGGCTTGAGCATTATTCTCCCCCTGCAGCTGCAACTGCTGCTGCTGTATCCCCTGCTTGTCATGTGTCACTAACATTCGAAGGTTTTAGCACTAAGACAAGAGTAACGCTTCTACTTTTCCTTAGACGTACACTATTTGATACAAATTGGTCCAAATTGGTCCTAACTTGCTTCTGCTTCTGCTGTGGAACTTGAGGTAACCTGAGCGTGACTTTAGTGTTTCATTTCAGGGGATCAGTTTGTTTTGCCTGCTGTGAAATGCATGTCTATTCTTGTTCACTTACCTGTAGAAGTTTTAGCCTGCACTTCACATACCTGGCTTCTGCAACCTGTCTGTTTCTTTCTACAATGACTTTGAGTGCTTAGAATATCCCTGTTTTATAACCCACTACAATAATCTTGTGAGGCTTATCAGGCTTATCAGGCTTGTGAATAACCCTCTACAATCACATTCACATAGTCTAACTTGGATATCCCTGTGTATAATCAACTATGTGTAGCTAGTCTGGCTTCTATATCCTTGTAAGTAACCCTCTGCAATCACCTTGTTTGGTTTGAATATCCCTGTGTTTATCCCCTATATTCAGCTTTACTGCCTTGAATATGCCAGTGTCTAGCCACTAAATTTACCTGGACTGCCTTGAATATACCTGTGTCTAGCCCTTATATTCAGCTGGACTGCCTTGAATATACCTGTGTCTAGCCCCCTATATTCAGCTAGACTGCCTTGAATATGCTTGTGTCTAGCCACTAAATTTACCTATACTGCCTTGAATATGCTTGTGTCTAGCCCCCTATATTCAGCTATACTGCCTTGAATATGCTTGTGTCTAGCCAACTATATTCAGGTAGACTGCCTTGAATATGCCTGTGTCTAGCCGCCTATATTCAGGTAGACTGCCTTAAATATGCCATTGTCTAGCCCCCTATATTCAGCTAGACTGCCTTGAATATGCCAGTGTCTAGCCACCTATATTGAGCTAGACTGCCTTGAATATGCTTGTGTCTAGCCACCTATATTCAGGTAGACTGCCTTGAATATGCCTGTGTCTAGCCCCCTATATTGAGCTAGACTGACTTGGATATCTCAGTGTAATACCCATTATGTTTATCTAGACTGCCTTGAATATGCCTGTGTCAAGCCCCCTATATTGAGCTAGACTGACTTTGATATCTCAATGTAATACCCATTATGTTTACCTAGACTGCCTTGAATATGCTTGTGTCTAGCCCCCTATATTCAGCTAGACTGCCTTGAATATGCCATTGTCTAGCCCCCTTTATTCAGCTAGACTGCCTTGAATGTGCCAGTGTCTAGCCACCTATATTCAGCTAGACTGCCTTGAATATTCCTGTGTCTAGCCCACTATATTCAGGTAGACTGCCTTGATTATGCCAGTGTCTAGCCACTAAATTTACCTAGACTGCTATGAATATGCTTGTGTCTAGCCAACTATATTCAGGTACACTGCCTTGAATATGCCTGTGTCTAGCCCCCTATATTCAGCTAGACTGCCTTGAATATGCCATTGTCTAGCCACCTATATTCAGCTAGACTGCTTTGATTATGCCAGTGTCTAGCCACTAAATTTACCTTGACTGCCTTGAATATGCTTGTGTCTAGCCCCCTATATTCAGGTACACTGCCTTGAATATGCCTGTGTCTAGCCCCCTATATTCAGATAGACTGCCTTGAATATGCCAGTGTCTAGCCACCTATATTGAGGTAGACTGCCTTGAATATGCCATTGTCTAGCCCCCTTTATTCAGCTAGACTGCCTTGAATGTGCCAGTGTCTAGCCACCTATATTCAGCTAGACTGCCTTGAATATTCCTGTGTCTGGCCCCCTATATTCAGATAGACTGCCTTGATTATGCCAGTGTCTAGCCACTAAATTTACCTAGACTGCTATGAATATGTTTGTGTCTAGCCAACTATATTCAGGTACAATGCCTTGAATATGCCTGTGTCTAGCCCTCTATATTCAGATAGACTGCCTTGATTATGCCAGTGTCTAGCCACTAAATTTACCTAGACTGCCTTGAATATGCTTGTGTCTAGCCCCCTATATTCAGCTAGACTGCCTTGAATATGCTTGTGTCTAGCCCCCTATATTCAGGTAGACTGCCTTGAATATGCCTGTGTCTAGCCCCCTATATTCAGCTAGACTGCCTTGAATATGCCATTGTCTAGCCACCTATATTCAGGTAGACTGCCTTGAATATGCCTGTGTCTAGCCCCCTATATTCAGCTAGACTGCCTTGAATATGCTTGTGTCTAGCCACCTATATTCAGATAGACTGCCTTGAATATGCTTGTGTCTAGCCCCCTATATTCAATTAGACTGCCTTGAATATGCCTGTGTCTAGCCACCTATATTCAGCTAGACTGACTTGGATATCTCAGTGTAATACCCATTACCGTATATGACCGTCTATAAGCCGAATTTTGAGGACCAAAAAAAGCAGTCTGTAGAAGGGGGTCGTCTTATCCATGGGTTACGCTTTCGTCAAATGTTTTCCAGGGGTAAGAAAACAACATCGTATCACTTCGCGTGAACAAACAACAGAAGACGACTTTGTCAGTAGAGACGTCAAATTTGCAATTAAACATCACTAGACAAGATTATTTACCTTTTAAGTTATAAGTTGTTTTTGCTGGGCATTGTATTATTTGCAGGGATTAAGATTACCGTGCGTATTTGTCTCGTACACAAAGCCGATATAGCAATCAGCTGTGCACACGTTTCCCGGCAAACATGCACAATAATATAATGTGACGAATTCTGACGCAGTCATCATTAAAGTATAATACAGAATACCATTATTTAACCCAAAGAAATATATCCTAGCATTGTGTAATTTTAGTTACAGTTTTTGCTCTATAAATTAATTAAGATTACCGTGTGTGTTTGAGCCGGAAATAGCAATCAGCTGTGCACACGTTTCCCGGCGAACAAGTTCAAACATACACAATAATATAACGGGATGAATTCTGACGCAGTCGTCAGTAAAATATAATACAGAATACTATTAATTAACCCAAAGAAATATATCCTAGCATTGTGTAATTTTATTTACAGTTTTTATGTAAAATATATAAAATCAACACTAAGGTTATACGGACCCTCATGAACGTGGTAAGCACATGGAATGGGGTAGGAAGCCATTTAAATTCACACATTTTTACCGATGTTACTGTAAACTAGCAGTCAATGGAAAACGAGGCGGTAATCAGTTCGTGATTGTTGAATGGGGTAAAATAAGCAAGCCAGTTTGTTGCTACAATAAATATGATATTTAGAGAAGCAAAATATATTATGCATTTTCTGTCAACTACACTTCGTTTCGATCCGTGAGTAGACACAATATATATGACAGTAAAATCTTTGAATAATGTGTCTGTGTTTGCCGCGATTAGGACCCCATCGTGGGGGATCGACTTATGCACGAAACATACCATTTTGACACTGATTTTAAGGGTCAAGTTTGGGGGTCGTCTTATCCATGGGGTCGTCTTATGGACGGTCATATACGGTATGTTTACCTACACTCCCTTGAATATGCCTGTGTCTAGCCACCTATATTCAGGTAGACTGCCTTGAATATGCCAGTGTCTAGCCCCCTATATTCAGATAGACTGCCTTGAATATGCCTGTGTCTAGCCACCTATATATTTAGGTAGACAGCCTTGAATATGCCAGTGTCTAGCCCCCTATATTCAGATAGACTGCCTTGAATATGCCTGTGTCTGGCCACCTATATTGAGCTAGACTGACTTGGATATCTCAGTGTAATACCCATTATGTTTACCTAGACTCCCTTGAATATGCCTGTGTCTAGCCACCTATATTCAGGTAGACTGCCTTGGATGCCAGTGTATTTACAAATCTGTCTGCAATATCCCTGTGTATAACCTCCAACACGGACATGGTTTGGCTTGAATATCCCAGTGTCTAGCCCACTATGTTTACATATATCTGTCTGCAATATCCCTGTGTATAACCTCCAACACCGACATGGTTTGGCTTGAATATCCCAGTGTCTAGCCCACTATATTTACATATATCTGTCTGCAATATCCCTGTGTATAACCTCCAACACCGACATGGTTTGGCTTGAATATCCAAGTGATTAATCCAATGCGTTGACATGATGTGCCTGGAATGCCCGGTGTATACTTCACTGCCATTCTTTGTCAGGCTTGAATAACCCATGACAATTTCTTTGTCAGCCTTGAATAACCCTCGACAATTTCTTTGTTTGCCTGGAATAACCTAACCCCATTTTCTGAGGTCTAGTATTGTGCATGCTGTGGCTGACTTAACAAAGTTTGGTTCCAACTCACACCGTTTAACTCTACATTCTAAAGTTGACTCTTTCAGACTAGACACATTAATCCTGAACTTGATGACAGTCTTCATTCAGCAGCAGTGCACGTCAAATCAACTGTCAGATCGCTTCTCACCTTGTCTTCTAGCACACACATGCACGCACGCACACACGCAGAGACTTTTCTGGTCCAAACTCACACACACACAGAGTCTTCTGGTCTACATACAGACACCCTGTAATCTTTGTCTCTTTTTCCCCCCACCCCACCCCCCAAACACACAGAGAGTCTTCTGGTCCACATACACACACCCCCTGTCTTCTGGCGCACGCAGCGTCACACACACACACACACACACACACACACACACACACACACACACACACACACACACACACACACACACACACACACACACACACACACACACTTATAGTCATCACACACATACACACACCCTATCTTCTGGTCAAAACACACACACACACACACACACACAGTCTTCTGGTTCACACACACACTGTCTTCAAGTCCACACACACATACATACACGCCCTGTCTTCTAGTCCACACACACACATACATACACGCCCTGTCTTCTAGTCCACACACACACATACATACACACCTTGTCTTCTAGTCCACACACACACAAACCCTGTCTTCTAGTCCACACACACATACACACACACCCTGTCTTCTAGTCCACACGGGGCAGTGGGGTAGCCTAGTGATTAAAGCGTTTGCTCGTCATGCCGAAGGCCCAGGTTCGATTCCCCACATGGGTACAATGTGTGAAGCCCATTTCAGGTGTTGTCCCCCGCCGTGATATTGCTGGAATATTGCTAAAAAGCCGCGGAAAAACCATACTCACTCACTCACTCTAGTCCACACACACACACACACACCCTGTCTTTTGGTCCTCACACACACACCTTGTATCCTAGTCCGCGCATGCAGGCACACACACACACACACTCTCTCTTCTAGTCCTCACACACACACCCTGACTTATAAACCACACACACATGAGCCGTGAAGGTCCAGGTTAGAATGAACCTTCAGTAACCCATGCTTGTCATAAGAGGCAACCAACGGGATTGGGTGGTCAGGCTCGCTGGCTTGGTTGTCATCGGTTCCCAATTGCGCAGATCGATGCTCATGCTGTTGATCACTGGATTGTCTGGTCCAGACTCAATTATTTACAGACCACCGCCATATAGCTGGAATATTGCTGAGTGCGGCGTAAATCTAAACTCACTCCACACACACCTTGTCTTTTGGTCCTCTCTCATTCACTCACTCACTCACACACACACACCGGGGTAGAATAGGTCTTCAGCAACCCATGTGCTTGTCATAAAAAGGCGACTATCTTGTCGTAAGAGGCGACTAACGGGATCGGGTGGTCAGTTTCGCTGACTTGGTTGACACATGTCATCGGTTCCCAATTGCGCAGATCGATGCTCATGCTGTTGATCACTGGATTGTCTGGTCCAGGCTCGATTATTTACAGACCGCCGCCATATAGCTGGAATATTGCTGAGTGCGGCGTAAAACTAAACTCACTCACTCACTCACACACACACACACACACACACAAATAATCTTTTGGTCCCCCCACCACACACTGTCTTCTAGTCCACACACACAGTCTTCTAGTCCACACACCCTGTCTTCTAGTCCACACACACACACACACACACACACACACACACACACACACACACACACACACACACACACACAGAGACCCTGTCTTCTAGTCCACCGCATACACACACCCTTTCTTCTAGTCCACACATACTCACACCCTGTCTTCTAGTCAACACACCCACCCTGTCTTTTAGTCCCCTCACACACACACACACACACACACACACACACACACACACACACACACACACACACACACACACACACACACACACACACAGACCCTGTCTTCTAGTCCACACGCATACACACACCCTTTCTTCTAGTCCACACATACTCACACCCTGTCTTCTAGTCAACACACCCACCCTGTCTTTTAGTCCCCTCACACACACGCGCACGCACGCACGACGCACGCACGCACGCAACGCGCACGCACGCACGCACACACACACACACACTGTCTTCTAGTCCATATACACACACCCTGTCTTCTAGTCCACAAACACACACATACATACACACCATGTCTTCTGGTCCTCAAACACACACCCTGTCTTCTACTGTCCAGTAGCTTGTTGGATATCCAAGTGGTGTTTATTCCCTACTGTTCAGGAGCTAGTTTAGTATCCAAGTGTTGTTTATTCCCTACTGTTCAGGAGTTAGTTTAGTATCCAAGTGTTGTTTATTCCCTACTGTCCAGTAGCTTGTTTGATATCCAAGTGTTGTTTATTCCCGTACTGATTAGGTGATTTCTTATTACCCTTTGGTGTTGATGTGCTATGTTTAGCAAGGTTGTTTGTTGTGGAAGTTTTGTTCTGTGGTTTTTGTCCATGTTCTTCCTCTGTCATGTCTTGATGTTCTCAGGGATGGATTGCAATTAATTTTAGGAATGTTCAGTTGGAATGTTTCTGCTTTTAGCTCTATTTTACAAAGTCTCCAAAATTTTGATGAATTTATGAAATGCCTGTTTTTCTTTGACCATGTTTCAACCTTCAGTGAAAGTAGGTTCAGCAGTATTGGGTAAATAAACCACTAAGATGAAGACAAAAATTCGGAATGATAGTTTGTCGCTGGAACATTCATGGTCTTGGGGAAACAGGATAATGTTTTCTTTGTAAATCTTGACAATGACATGGTTGGTGTGGTTTTCAGCTACACCTTCCAGCAAATCCAGGACAACACTGAGCTATATTGGTACTTCCAGCGCTTCCAGCTGATCATCGAGTACCACTCACGCCCTCCCTTCCCTCCCCCATTCATAGCCGTCAGTCATTTTTGGTCCTTGTGCAAATGTTGCTTCCATCGGTGTTGTGCAAAGACAGGGGATAATCCTGGTGGTCTGCGTAAGTAGAAGCTAGACATGGTTACAACCAAACACTATCGTCTTACTGAGGTCACAATAACATTTCATGTGGAGAACCACATGGTTCCGATTCTTACAAAATATTCTGATACAGTCAAAGAGAACAAATTTTACATAAACATTTGGACGTATTTTGTGATAAATACTCAGTATGAGATATGTTGTTTGTGACCAGAGTGAACGGTTTCCCAACTCTGCTATAACATATCATCCTATCTCCCTGTCTCTCTCTCTCTGTTTCATGGCGATTTGTTTCTGATAGTATTTTCTTTCCTACTGACATGATTTCTGTTTTAAAGCTGAAGAATTTTTATTCATGTGTATTCGTTTCTTATTGACCTTGGAAATATGTCTTAATAAAATTGTACTGAAATGCCAGCAAAGTATCTGATATATCTAAGTAATACTTATGTATGAGGGAAATAATATATTGTTTTATTTTTCCTTATCCTGACTCATGCTCTTTTGCTTGTCTTCTTCTTCTTGCAAAAGAGCATGAGTCAGGATAAGTATAAAATATCAATTTTACTCCAAAAATTACATTTTTGTAGAATATCATTTATATCTTAAACGCCACAATTTGAATTGCTGAGATGCATTGCCTTTGGCATTCCAGAGGACTATGGTCGTTTGTTTGAATCCTGGTGTAGCCTGATTTATGAGTCGAGGTTTGTCACCACCATTACCATGCTTGTAGGTGTCACCGAAGTGACAAACGTCGGAGGACTTTCTCTTCCACGTTAAGCTGACATGCTGTCGTAGGACTGGAATACTGTTCAAAGCAAAGTTCACTTAAAGTATAGGATCATCAAAGTATATGTTTTAGGACAACAGTATTAGGTGTTTCTACTGAGATTCATGTACACAGTACTTGTGTAGCATCTGTGTCTGTTTAACCCATATGAAGTCACAGTGTACATATGATGTGACTTCAGGGAAGGTGTACAAGGATAAGAAAATGGAAGAGAAGCAACTAGTGCAGTGGGAGAATGTCATCGCTGATGCCTTCCTCTTGAAGACTGACGAGCAGGAGAAGGAGTCTGTTGAGAACCGTGTTCAAGCAACCCTTACCAGGTGAACCACAAACAGATCAGTCCTGAGAATGTGGATGATGAGTAAAGCTGGGCTGTGTTAGGAGTATCTGTGAACCACAAACAGATCAGTCCTGAGAATATGGATGATGGGTAAAGCTGGGCTGTGTTAGGAGTATCTGTGAACCACAAACAGATCAGTCCTGAGAATGAGGATGATGGGTAAAGCTGGGCTCTGTTAGGAGTATCTGTGAACCACAAACAGATCAGTCCTGAGAATATGGATGATGGGTAAAGCTGGGCTGTGTTAGGAATATCTGTGAACCACAAACAGATCAGTCCTGAGAATATGGATGATGGGTAAAGCTGGGCTCTGTTAGGAATATCTGTGAACCACAAACAGATCAGTCCTGAGAATATGGATGATGGGTAAAGCTGGGCTCTGTTAGGAATATCTGTGAACCACAAACAGATCAGTCCTGAGAATGTGGATGATGGGTAAAGCTGGGCTGTGTTAGGAGTATCTGTGAACCACAAACAGATCAGTCCTGAGAATATGGATGATGGGTAAAGCTGGGCTGTGTTAGGAGTATCTGTGAACCACAAACAGATCAGTCCTGAGAATGTTGATGATGAGTAAAGCTGGGCTTTGTTAGGAGTATCTGTGAACCACAAATAGATCAGTCCTGAGAATGTGGATGATGGGTAAAGCTGGGCTGTCTTAGGAGTATCTGTGAACCACAAATAGATCAGTCCTGAGAATGTGGATGATGAGTAAAGCTGGGCTGTCTTAGGAGTATCTGTGAACCACAAATAGATCAGTCCTGAGAATGTAGTTGAAGAATTTGCCGGAACCGGAAACTTATATGTCCAGCCAGACAAGAGTCCAGATACTGAATCCAGATGAGCAGGTGAAAATATGTATACCTTTCCTGTCATCAAGGCGACCATGATCATGTGATATTCTCTGTCTAGATTGGACTTGCTCGCGACAAAGGTTGACGACCTCCAGGACATGCAGACAGCAGGGGGCTCCGTCATGGCGGCTGGGTCTGTACTGAGAGAGGAGGCTGCTGACAATGTACCCAATGCAGCGCTGTACATGCCACCCGAGCTGGATGACAGACTCAAACTCATTGAGAGCCAGGTAATGGGCACTGTTTGTCTACTAAGATTCACATGTAGTTTGTCACTGCATTTGTTGGAATTTGTAGCTGATTATATGTAGTGTCTTTTTCTGTATTTAGTCTCCACTCTTTACTGGGCAGATACTACCCTGATACTACATGCAGTGAATGGAAGGATGTATTTTGCAATTATCAAAACAAGTGTCACGATGACATTCACATAAGGGCATTTCTGACATCAATGCTCCAAGACTTCTTTGAATTTGGCTTAAGTATGACAGTAATATAATATACTCTGAATGTGTCATGATTTGAAAATGAAGTCTTTCAAATTACATTTTAGTACATTGACTCTTAATATAGACCTCCTGTCTAGATGTATTTTCTGAAATCATTAGCATGCTGAAGATATCAATGAATTATGCAAAAATGTGTGGTGTTCAATCCATGATAAGTCTTAACCCATCTGACCTTGATTCTTGTCAGATATATAATAGTCTGTTCTCCCCTGTACTTGTTACCTTGTTTCCAGATGGTGCACACATTCAAGGCTCTGGACTGGATCATGATGTCTCTGGCCCAGAACAACATGGCATGCAAGGAGAAACGCCCACTACTGCCTGACCCAGAGCTTGCCATTAAAGAACGTAGGTCCTTATTGTGCTAAGGAACCATATATTCTTGCACATCCATGGGTGAGAAACCCATGTGAAAAAAACTGGTGTCAAACATGTGGGAGATTGTTTCTCATCTTCATGATTGGCTACTCCATGGTGATGACCTGAGGTCAGATTATGATGGACTTCTTACCTGAAATTCATTGATAGTTATTCCTCCTTCGATTGAATGCAGACTGGTTGCTCATGCCAAACACCTTTATACCTACTTGTTGCATCATAAACAAGTGTTAATTTAGTAAAACAAACTTAGAACAGCATGATTATGTCTCAAGCGATTACAATGACTTCATACTCTCAATTATTTCATGCTTGCAAGAAGGAACATCATCTACATCGACGTTGCAACACTGTCGTTTAGAGTGTTTCATTAATTTCCTTTGATCTAATCTTGTTTGCATGTTATCTATGCATTGTGTATTATAAACGCCACTGCTATGACAAATTATTAAATGAGAATCTATTCGACCCTCAAGTGGTGCAATTTTATGGTTTGTAAGAAACTGATTATTGTTCACTTCTGCTGTAGGTTCACATCTACCTCTGTGTGTGTGCACATCTGCTGTAGGTCCACATCCACCTGTGTGTGTACATCTGCTGTAGATCCACATCTACCTCTGTGTGTGTGCACATCTGCTGTAGGTCCACATCCACCTGTGTGTGTACATCTGCTGTAGGTCCACATCTACCTCTGTGTGTATGCACATCTGCTGTAGGTCCACATCTACCTCTGTGTGTGTACATCTGCTGTAGGTCCACATCCACCTGTGTGTGTACATCTGCTGTAGGTCCACATCTACCTCTGTGTGTATGCACATCTGCTGTAGGTCCACATCTACCTCTGTGTGTATGCACATCTGCTGTAGGTCCACATCTACCTGTGTGTGTGCACATCTGCTGTAGGTCCACATCCACCTGTGTGTGCACATCTGCTGTAGGTCCACATCTACCTGTGTGTGCACATCTGCTGTAGGTCCACATCCACCTGTGTGTATGCACATCTGCTGTAGGTCCACATCCACCTGTGTGTGCACATCTGCTGTAGGTCCACATCTACCTGTGTGTGCACATCTGCTGTAGGTCCACATCCACCTGTGTGTGTACATCTGCTGTAGGTCCACATCTACCTGTGTGCACTTATCTGCTGTAGGTCCACATCTGCCTCTGTGTGTGCGTGCATCTGCTGTAGGTCCACATCCACCTGTGTGTGCACATCTGCTGTAGGTCCACATCTACCTCTGTGTGTATGCACATCTGCTGTAGGTCCACATCTACCTCTGTGTGTGTATTTTGCAGGTCAGCAGCGGAAGGACGAGGAGGACAAACAAGACCGCAACCTGGTACAGTCTCTCCGCATACAGCCCTACGAGTACCACTTTGAGTCCCGCAACTCCCCCTACCGGGCTCCCATCCCAGGGTTCAGCGTTTCACTGTGCCTGATGAGAAAGTGCCCTGGAATGTAAGTGTTTTCATCACATAGAATTGTGGAGATGTGTGCAATACTGTCGTCATCCTCTGCATTCCATTTTGCATAGTGAATTACCATGGACACACCAGCCAGTGTCTGCATTCATCTATCTGTCCATAGATTTGGTTTCTGGAGCAGATCTTGGAAACTGTAAACAAGACAATGCAAATATGTTTTGTGTTCCTATTTCAACATGATATAATCACATCAAGTGTTTACCATTGCTGGGGATATCAATGACTTAGTCCACTGTTTACAGAGCACATGATTATAGAGTAACATATGCCTTGGTGTATTGCAGGAACCCTTCCCTGAATATATGCCAGTTCTACACAGCCAGGACTCCATAAAGAACCAGTCCTGGGCAGACCCAGATCTCATGGCACTGTAAGTTAATGCCACTTTCGCAGCTGCAGTGTCAGTATGCCCAATGACACTATGTGCAGTGACTGTATACCCATTGACACTATGTGCAGTGACTGTATGCCCATTGACACTATGTGGAGTGACTGTATGCCCATTGACTGTATGCCCATTGACACTAAGTGCAGTGACTGTATGCCCATTGACACTATGTGGAGTGACTGTATGCCCATTGACACTATGTGGAGTGACTGTATGCCCATTGACTGTATGCCCGTTGACACTAAGTGCAGTGACTGTATGCCCATTGACACTATGTGGTGTGACTGTATGCCCATTGACTGTATGCCGATTGACACTATGTGGAGTGACTGTATGCCCATTGACACTATGTGGAGTGACTGTATGCCCATTGACACTATGTGGAGTGACTGTATGCCCATTGACTGTATGCCCATTGACTGTATGCCCATTGACTGTATGCCCATTGACACTAAGTGCAGTGACTGTATGCCCATTGACACTATGTGGAGTGACTGTATGCCCATTGACACTATGTGGAGTGACTGTATGCCCATTGACTGTATGCCCATTGACACTATGTGCAGTGACTGTATGCCCATTGACACTATGTGCAGTGACTGTATGCACAGTGACTGTATGCCCATTGACACTATGTGGAGTGACTGTATGCCCATTGACTGTATGCCCATTGACACTAAGTGCAGTGACTGTATGCCCATTGACTGTATGCCCATTGACACTATGTGGAGTGACTGTATGCCTATTGACTGTATGCCCATTGACACTATGTGGAGTGACTGTATGCCCATTGACTGTATGCCCATTGACACTATGTGGAGTGACTGTATGCCTATTGACTGTATGCCCATTGACACTATGTGCAGTGACTGTATGCCCATTGACTGTATGCCCATTGACACTATGTGCAGTGACTGTATGCCCATTGACACTATGTGCAGTGACTGTATGCACATTGACACTATGTGGAGTGACTGTATACCCATTGACTGTATGCCCATTGACTGTATGCCCATTGACACTATGTGGAGTGACTGTATGCCCATTGACACTGTATGCCCATTGACACTATGTGGAGTGACTGTATGCCCATTGACACTATGTGCAGTGACTGTATGCCCATTGACTGTATGCACATTGACTGTATGCCCATTGACACTATGTGCAGTGACTGTATGCCCATTGACACTATGTGCAGTGACTGTATGCCCATTGACACTATGTGCAGTGACTGTATGCCCATTGACACTATGTGGAGTGACTGTATGCCCATTGACACTATGTGCAGTGACTGTATGCCCATTGACACTATGTGCAGTGACTGTATGCCCATTGACACTATGTGCAGTGACTGTATGCCCATTGACACTATGTGCAGTGACTGTATGCCCATTGACACTATGTGCAGTGACTGTATGCCCATTGACACTATGTGCAGTGACTGTATGCCCATTGACACTATGTGCAGTTACTGTATGCCCATTGACACTATGTGCAGTGACTGACACTATGTGCGGTGACTGTGCATTGACTGTATGTATTGACACTATGTGCAGTGACTGTATACCCATTGACACTATGTGGAGTGACTGTATGCCCATTGACTGTATGCCCATTGACACTATGTGGAGTGGCTGTATGCCCATTGACTGTATGCCCATTGACACTATGTGCAGTTACTGTATGCCCATTGACACTATGTGCAGTGACTGTATGCCCATTGACACTATGTGGAGTGACTGTATGCTCATTGACACTATGTGGAGTGACTGTATGCCCATTGACTGTATGCCCATTGACGCTATGTGCAGTGACTGTATGCCCATTGACACTATGTGCAGTGAATGTATGCCCATTGACACTATGTGGAGTGACTGTATGCCCATTGACACTATGTGCAGTGACTGTATGCCCATTGACACTATGTGGAGTGACTGTATGCCCATTGACACTATGTACAGTGACTGTATGCCCATTGACACTACGTACAGTGACTGTATGCCCATTGACACTATGTGGAGTGACTGTATGCCCATTGACTGTATGCCCATTGACACTATGTGGAGTGACTGTATGCCCATTGACACTATGTGCAGTGACTGTATGCCCATTGACACTATGTGCAGTGACTGTATGCCCATTGACACTATGTGCAGTGACTGTATGCACATTGACACTATGTGCAGTGACTGTACTTTGTGGTGAGTTTGCTATTGATCCCATGCATACTGTTAATATGCAAAATATAATAAAGTGAGATTTGAAACATATTTCCCATGAATTCCACTGTTTTCAGACCTGTTGCACAGCGGAACATCTTGACATTCAACGGTTTTGACAACAAATATAACGTGGATAGATCAAGTCATTTGGGCACATATGAAATTGTTGATGGTCTTCCTATCAATCCTCGGGGTCGGACAGGAATAACAGGAAGAGGAAGTCTGGGCCGATGGGGCCCCAACCATGCTGGCGACCCAGTTGTGACCAGGTGGGTAAGGTTGTGGGATCAATCTGGTTCTAGGTGTGAGGTTTGGTGAGGACGATGTGAGGGGTGTGGATTGGATGGGAGTTGTGGTAGACTTGAGTCATGGTGTGTGGGTAGTGTGGTAGACTGGAGTCACGGTGAGGGCGATGTGAGGGGTGTTGTGGTAGACTTGAGTCACGGTGTGTGTGTAGTGTGGTAGACTTGAGTCACAGTGTGTGTGTAGTGTGGTAGACTGGAGTCACAGTGTGTGTGTAGTGTGGTAGACTTGAGTCACGGTGTGTGTGTAGTGTGGTAGACTGGAGTCAAGGTGTGTGGGTAGTGTGGTAGACTTGAGTCACGGTGTGTGGGTAGTGTGGTAGACTTGAGTCACGGTGTGTGTGTAGTGTGGTAAACTGGAGTCACGGTGTGTGTGTAGTGTGGTAGACTGGAGTCAAGGTGTGTGTGTAGTGTGGTAGACTGGAGTCACGGTGTGTGTGTAGTGTGGTAGACTGGAGTCAAGGTGTGTGTGTGTAGTGTGGTAGACTTGAGTCACAGTGTGTGTGTAGTGTGGTAGACTGGAGTCACAGTGTGTGTGTAGTGTGGTAGACTTGAGTCACGGTGTGTGTGTAGTGTGGTAGACTGGAGTCAAGGTGTGAGGGGTAGTGTGGTAGACTGGAGTCAAGGTGTGAGGGGTGGTGGGGTAAACTGGGATCAAGGTGTGAGGGGTGGTGTGGTAGACTGGAGTCACAGTGTGTGTGTAGTGTGGTAGACTTGAGTCACGGTGTGTGTGTAGTGTGGTAGACTGGGATCAAGGTGTGAGGGGTGTGGTAGAGTGGAGTCAAGGTGTGAAGGGTGGGGTAGACTGGGATGAAGGTGTGAGGGGTGGTGTGGTAGACTGGAGTCAAGGTGTGAGGGGTGGTTTGATAGACTGGAGTCAAGGTGTGAGGGGTGGTTTGGTAGACTGGAGTCAAGGTGTGAAGGGTGGTGGGGTAGACTGGAGTCAAGGTGTGAAGGGTGGTGGGGTAGACTGGAGTAGACTGGAGTCAAGGTGTGAAGAGTGGTGGGGTAGACTGGAGTCAAGGTGTTAGGGGTGGTTTGAAAGACTGGAGTCAAGGTGTGAGGGGTGGTGGGGTAGACTGGAGTCAAGGTGTGAAGGGTGGTGGGGTAGACTGGAGTAGACTGGAGTCAAGATGTGTGGGTGGTGGCGTAGACTGGGATCAAGGTGTGAGGGGTGGTGTCGTAGACTTGATTCAAGGTGTGCAGGGTGGTGGGGTAGACTGGAGTCAGGGTGTGAAGGGTGGTGTGGTAGACTGGAGCCAAGGTGTGAAGGGTGGTGGGGTAGGCTGGAGTCAAGGTGTGGGGGTGGTGGGGTACACAAGACTGACTTAAGGTGTGAGGGGTGGAATGGGTTGAGTGGACTGCAGGTGTGGGGTGGTGGGGTGGACTAGGCTCAAGGTGTGAGAGTTTGTGCGGTGGCTGTTGCTCACTGTACTGTGGCAAAGGCCTTACAGAACACAAACCACAGATGTCCTGACCTGTCACTGCTGTTTCAGATGGAAGCTGGATGAGTTCGGCAACAAGTCTTTGGTTGATGGCAAACCCCAGCTGGAGTTTGTGGTGGTACAGAGGTCAGACAACAAACAGTGGGCTCTCCCGGGGGTATGTCTGCCAGTCTATCACTTAACCAGCCAGCAACTCTATAAGGAAAAGTCCATTTTTGTCTCGGCTGCCATAGTAACAGTGTCAAACCCACCACATGGTCTCATTTATAGTGGTCAGTGATGGTTGTCAAATATAGCTGCTTGCATTGCTATTAAAGAAGGACTTTTATACTGACATTATTATACACCTCTTCATTATTATACACCTCTTCATTATTATACACCTCTTCAGATGATACTCTACACACCTCATACTAGGGGTCTAAATGTTGGACCCGACCGCGTGTCATACCAAAAGATGTTAAAATATGGTACTTGTTGGTCCCTGCCTGGCCCTCGGCATTAATGGGTACAACAACAAGGACTGGAGTCAGTATAATGTGTCTGAGTGGGGTACTCATGCTTCACTGCGGCATGGTATCTCAGAGGGCTAGCACTATAAAACCAGCTTCAGTCAGGGCTAGTACAAGCAGCCGCACATACACATACACACGCATGCACGTCGTCGTCATATGAGCGAAATATTCTCAAGCACGATGTTAAACCCAATTTCACCTCACCTCACCTAAATGTTGGCATTTTTCTGACTACTGCTGCAGGCAGAGGTTCAGAGTTGCTTCCCTTGGACACATCAGAAACCCATGAGTAGTTGGAATCCTATTTTGCTCAGATTTTGTTTTTCTTCATGGGGTAGTTGTGGGGCTTGATGGTTCAATGAAAGGAAGGATCTCCCTAGTCATGCTCTCTGAAAACCCACACATGGGGCCCAGTTGTCTTGGGCACTGCAAGTCGCGTCCCAAACACCAGAAAACATGATTGTAGCTTTGAATCAGTGTTCTCCCAAGTTACATTTCTAGGTTTCTCAGCACCATACCAGTTCTAGTGGGTTTAACCATAACAGTACATGTCTCAGGCTGGCTTCAGGCTTTCCTCCTACGTGAAGCTGACTGGCCCTGATGTGCCTGGAACACTGGTTGAGGCAGCGTTAATCCCATCTCACATACTGCTGGGGAACATGCCTGTTTAGCCATAGTGCCAATGATGACTATCTGATAATGAGATCCCATTAAGAAACATTGTGCTTTGGTCAGGCAATCTGTGAGCCTAAGCAGAAGGTTTGGGACATCCTGAAGTCTGACTTCACGGCCGATCCGGAGGAGAGAGAGAAGATCCTGGAGAGGCTGGAGAAGCTGTCTTTACAGGGGCAGGAGGTGAGTGTCACAGACTGTTTCTTGTCATGAACATCGGATGGGTGAAGGAGGGGCTGCAATGTCAAGTTTATGTTCAGTAAGATGGTTTGTGAGCTTGAACAACTAAAAGTTTTGAGTATCTTGTATCAGTAGACAGTTATCAATATGCCTCAAACTTCTTTTTCTATCTGGGGTGCAGATGTATCGAAACTACGCTGACGACTCTCGCAACACTGACAATGCTTGGCTGGAGACGCGTGTGGTCAACTACCACGACGAGGAAGGCACCATACTGAAACACTTTGTTCTGAGGGTAAGGTCCCACAACCACTGTCCTTTTGTCACATGACTGTTATTAATCTTCATCATCATGAAACTTGAAATTATTTGAAATGAGAGATGTTAATTAATTAGATTACAAATGTAATTGGGGAGTTTAGGTCAAAGTTGTTTGGGGTTTTTTTTCAGTGTATGATCTATATGGTTCCTCCGTTCCTTTCATCCAGGATACAATGGCCCAGTTGTTACTGTGTGTCCTAGATAGACATAATCAGGTTCTACTCTTTTTGCTGTGATGAGATGATGTGAATTCTTCCCTTTGTGCCACCAAAGACTGTTTGAAGTGATTGTTAAGCACAGAACTCAGCAGTATAGCAGTGATATGAGAGAGACAAATAATGATTTAAATGAGTTGACACTTGAAAGTTTGTACCAATTGCTGCGTTAAAGAATTTACCAATGTTTTTTAACAATTAAGCTAACAATCTGACCAAACTGTTGTCAAAATCTAACTAGTTATTTGATTCTGTTGAACATTTTGTGCAGTAGCAGCCATTTTGAAGGGACATTACTCATATTTCTTTATTCTTTGGATCTGTTTTTGTAATGATGAGTGGCATGAAGTGAGAGGAAATTAGGGTCTCCCCTTTGACACTTGTAGTAGAACAAAGAAATGAGCCCCTGACATGAGATGGGAAGTAAAATAAAGTCTTTGTTTTGTGGCAGCATGAAGAGAAGCGGGTAGTCTCTGTGCTGGACAGGTAGAGTTCCCTGCATTGCCAGCATAATGTGAAACATCCATGAGTAGAACCAGAGACGTTTTCCTTTAAAATAAGACCCATACAGTTGGTCAGCTCCAACAGAGAGTATGTAGTTGCTTTCCAGAGAGTGTTTACCAAGTTCCAGATTTAGCTTTAAACTTAAATTAGAGCAAACATTTAACCCCATTAGAATTCCTAGTCCCCACCTTGTTTTTGACCTTCTCCCATATGTGGTGCATGTCCCATTCAGACGCTAGTAGCAGACAGCTATACCGTTGGTGACGACCTGCTTCTTGTAGTGTTCAGTGCTAGTAGCAGACGGCTATACCGTTGGTGACGACCTGCTTCTTGTAGTGTTCAGTGCTAGTAGCAGACGGCTATACCGTTGGTGACGACCTGCTTCTTGTAGTGTTCAGTGCTAGTAGCAGACGGCTATACCGTTGGTGACGACCCGCTTCTTGGTAGTGTTCAGTGCTAGTAGCAGACGGCTATACCGCTGGTGACGACCTGCTTCTTGTAGTGTTCAGTGCTAGTAGCAGACAGCCATACCGCTATGACGACCTGCTTCTTGTAGTGTTCAGTGCTAGTAGCAGACAGCCATACCGCTGGTGACGACCTGCTTCTTGTAGTGTTCAGTGCTAGTAGCAGACAGCCATACCGCTGGTGACGACCCGCTTCTTGTAGTGTTCAGTGCTAGTAGCAGACAGCTATACCGCTGGTGACGACCTGCTTCTTGTAGTGTTCAGTGCTAGTAGCAGACAGCTATACCGTTGGTGACGACCTGCTTCTTGTAGTGTTCAGTGCTAGTAGCAGACAGCTATACCGTTGGTGACGACCTGCTTCTTGTAGTGTTCAGTGCTAGTAGCAGACAGCTATACCGTTGGTGACGACCTGCTTCTTGTAGTGTTCAGTGCTAGTAGCAGACAGCCATACCGCTGGTGACGACCCGCTTCTTGTAGTGTTCAGTGCTAGTAGCAGACAGCTATACCGTTGGTGACGACCTGCTTCTTGTAGTGTTCAGTGCTAGTAGCAGACAGCTATACCGTTGGTGACGACCTGCTTCTTGTAGTGTTCAGTGCTAGTAGCAGACAGCTATACCGTTGGTGACGACCTGCTTCTTGTAGTGTTCAGTGCTAGTAGCAGACAGCTATACCGCTTCTTTGTAGTGTTCACCTAGTAGCAGACAGCTATCTTGGTGACGACCTGCTTCTTGTAGTGTTCAGTGCTAAGTTTGGAAAGGTCACCAATATGCCATGACATATCTGTCTGTGAGGAAAATGAATTCATAGTTGCCTAAATGAAAACAAAACATCATATTTTTACTGCAGTAAAACCTCTGAAGATGTGTGTTGCTGTAGGTATCCTTCTCATAAAGTGGTATGAATATGTCAGCTTTGAAAAATAGTCATTTTGTAGCAAAGATACAAAGTAAGGTCACTTAACAAATGATAGTAAATAGGAGTGATAACTGTAAATAACTCTTACTTATTCTAAATAACTGTCTTCACTGCCTCCTTCAATACATCATTTTTTCAGGCTTTATAATCTACATAGAAGGAATATGATTTCCGAATACATCTACGAAGTGAACAAAATAGGAACTCCCCTGATACTGTGTTTTGGTTTGTCAGGTGTGATGTGTTTCTGTACTACCTTCCTATTGTTCTGCTGTATGAAACATGTTGAATTCATGTTTACAGTTATGTTGTACACTTCTTAAAGTTCTTACAAGTTTCTTCGAGGTTAGGATTTCCGACTCTGCTTAAGTCTTCTCTCATTTGATCATAAGACAGCATGTATGAAAGATTATATGTCTAAGATTCCGATTCATATCCACCCTCACATCCCTGTTACTTTTCTTCACAGCCTAATAAATCCCAGGTGAGCTAGTCTTGTCCAGTTGTTTCCTGCCTCAAACCCTCACATGCCTCTAACTGTGGCCTTGCCTCGAACCCTCACATGCCTCTAACTGTGGCCTTGCCTTGAACCCTCACATGCCTCTAACTGTGGCCTTGCCTCAAACACTCACATGCCCCTAACTGTGGCCTTGCCTCGAACCCTCACATGCCCCTAAATGTGGCCTTGCCTCGAACCCTCACATGCCTCTTACTGTGGTCTTCCCTCGAACCCTCACATGCCTCTAACTGTGGCCTTGCCTCGAACCCTCACATGGCTCTAACTTTGGCCTTGTCTCAAACCCTCACATGCCTCTAACTGTGGCCTTGCCTCGAACCCTCACATGCCTCTAACTGTGGCCTTGCCTCGAACCCTCACATGCCCCTAACTGTGGCCTTGCCTCAGACCCTCACATGCCTCTAACTGTGGCCTTGCCCTCACATGCCTCTAACTGTCGCCTCAGACCCTCACATGCCCCCCTAACTGTGGCCTTGCCTCAGACCCTCACATGCCTCTAACTGTGGCCTTGCCTCAACCCTCACATGCCTCTAACTGTGGCCTTGCCTCAGACCCTCACATGCCCCTAACTGTGGCCTTGCCTCGAACCCTCACATGCCTCTAACTGTGGCCTTGCCTCAGACCCTCACATGCCTCTAACTGTGGCCTTGCCTCAACCCTCACATGCCCCTAACTGTGGCCTTGCCTTGAACCCTCACATGCCTCTAACTGTGGCCTTGCCTCAGACCCTCACATGCCCCTAACTGTGGCCTTGCCTCAACCCTCACATGCCTCTAACTGTGGCCTTGCCTCAGACCCTCACATGCCTCTAACTGTGGCCTTGCCTCAGACCCTCACATGCCTCTAACTGTGGCCTTGCCTCAGACCCTCACATGCCCCTAACTGTGGCCTTGCCTCGTGAACCCTCACATGCCTCTAACTGTGGCCTTGCCTGGAACCCTCACATGCCTCTAACTGTGGCCTTGCCTCAACCCTCACATGCCTCTAACTGTGGCCTTGCCTCAGACCCTCACATGCCCCTAACTGTGGCCTTGCCTCGAACCCTCACATGCCTCTAACTGTGGCCTTGCCTCAAACCCTCACATGCCTCTAACTGTGGCCTTGCCTCGAACCCTCACATGCCTCTAACTGTGGCCTTGCCTCGAACCCTCACATGCCTCTAACTGTGGCCTTGCCTCAGACCCTCACATGCCCCTAACTGTGGCCTTGCCTCGAACCCTCACATGCCTCTAACTGTGGCCTTGCCTCAGACCCTCACATGCCTCTAACTGTCGCCTTGCCTCTAACCCTCACATGCCCCTAACTGTGGCCTTGCCTCGAACCCTCACATGCCCCTAACTGTGGCCCTGTCTGGAACACTCTCTTCCTCAGCATTTGTCTTTCCATCAGGCTGCATGTTGTCATTCTTGTGATTGTTACCCCTCTATGTCATGATGCATGGTGTCGCTATAGTGATTGTATCCCTCTTTGTCATGATGCATGGTGTCACTATAGTGATTGTTATCCTTCAATGTCATGATGCATGGTGTCGCTATAGTGATTGTCTATAGTGATTGTTGTCCCTCTATGTGATGATGGTGTCACTATAGTGATTGTCATCCCTCTATGTGATGATGCATGGTGTCACTATAGTGATTGTCATCCCTCTATGTGATGATGCATGGTGTCACTATAGTGATTGTCATCCCTCTATGTGATGATGCATGGTGTCGCTATAGTGATTGTCATCCCTCTATGTGATGATGCATGGTGTCATATAGTGATTGTCATCCCTCTATGTATGCATGGTGTCACTATAGTGATTGTGATCCCTCTATGTGATGTATATGATGATTGTATAGTGATCCCTCTATGTGATGATGCATGGTGTCATGCATGCATTGTCACTATAGTGATTGTCTATGTGATGATGCATGGTGTCATCCCCCTCTATGTGATGATGCATGGTGTCACTATAGTGATTGTTGTTATCCCTCTATGTGATGATGCATGGTGTCACTATAGTGATTGTCATCCCTCTATGTGATGATGCATGGGTGTCACTATAGTGATTGTCATCCCTCTATGTGATGATGCATGGTGTCACTATAGTGATTGTCATCCCTATGTGATGATGCATGGTGTCATGGTCACTATATGATTGTTTGTGATCCTCTATGTGATGATGATTGTCATGGTGTCACTATAGTGATTGTTATCCCTCTATGTGATGATGCATGGTGTCACTATAGTGATTGTCATCCCCTCTATGTGATGATGCATGGTGTCACTATAGTGATTGTCATCCCTCTATGTGATGATGCATGGTGTCACTATAGTGATTGTCACTATAGTGATTGTCATCCCTCTATGTGATGATGCATGGTGTCACTATAGTGATTGTTATCCCTCTATGTGATGATGCATGGTGTCACTATAGTGATTGTGATCCCTCTATGTGATGATGCATGGATTGATTGTCATCCCTCTATGTGATGATGCATGGTGTCACTATAGTGATTGTGATCCTCTATGTGATGATGCATGGTGTCACTATAGTGATTGTCATCCCTCTATGTGATGATGCATGGTGTCACTATAGTGATTGTCATCCCTCTATGTGATGATGCATGGTGTCACTATAGTGATTGTGATCCCTCTATGTGATGATGCATGGTGTCACTATAGTGATTGTTATCCCTCTATGTGATGATGCATGGTGTCACTATAGTGATTGTCATCCCTCTATGTGATGATGCATGGTGTCACTATAGTGATTGTCATCCCTCTATGTGATGATGCATGGTGTCACTATAGTGATTGTTATCCCTCTATGTGATGATGCATGGTGTCACTATAGTGATTGTTACTTTTCTATGTGATGATGCATGGTGTCACTATAGTGACTGTTACCCCTAGTTAATGTCATTGTGGTCATTCATGGTTTCCATGTGTTAATTGTTTGTTGTGTTCTGCTATTCCATTTCAGTTCAGATATTGGAAGTCCATGGTTGGATATGAACCTGTTAGTGTAAAATCTACAACCCTTTTTTTCAACTCTTTTGTTTTTCAACTTCTTACAAGTCTTTTGTCCTGAGCATGCATTGATGTTCAATCTATGCTTTTTGATCCATTGTTGTGTTTTTTGTTTGTCAATAGTTAAGTAGGTCTGCATTTATGGTATGCTCATGGTGTATTCTGTAGCCTTGATGTTGTTACCAAATTTGTTCAGTCTTATACATGATGTACCAGTATTGTAACCTGCATTATGACTGCCCTCATCCTGGCTGGGTCGTAGGGTTCACCTCCTCTGTCAGGTCATCGTAGTAGCAAGTATTCTGGTCAAACGCAAATCATCAAAAGAGCTTCAAAACTTCATTTTTCGCCTTCCTCTTGTACGCCACCTCCCCTGAACCAACAGCATGTTGTTACATTGTGTTAAAGTGCATGGTTGTGACGTGTTGTTTACATCGACAGAGAGTGGATCAGGGTGATATGCATTGATCCCAACAGAAAACATATCTTTTCATAGATTGCATGCTTCGAAGAGTACACTCTGTGTTATGGGGTTGTTATATAAAGGGTTTTCTTGTGTCTGCATGTGTTGAAGTGCTTTTGCTATGTATTTTTGTCAGATTGAAAGGTTAATGATACTATCAATGAACTTCTTTCAACAATATTGTAAATTGGCTGATCTGATGACCCAGCTCTCTAAAACTAAGGGAGAATACCAGCAATGTGTGATCCCTGGTTTGATGATGTGATGTCATACTGAGATGTGACATACTGAGATGTGATGACACACTGAGATGTGATGACATACTGAGATGTGATGTCATATTGAGATGTGATGTCATACTGAGATCGAACCCGGGTCTTCATCATGACAAGCGAACACTTTAACCACTAGGCTACCCCACCACCCCTGAGATGGGATGATGTGTCATACTAAGATGTGATGTGTCATACTAAGATGTGATAATGTGTCATACTAAGATGTGATGGTGTGATGTCATACTGATGCATTATGATATCATGTTGTGATATTTTCAATGTGATGTTGTTATAACTCATGTGTGTTTCCAGGCTGGTGACACAGTGGACGCGGCAGTATGGCAGACGATGACATCATCATTGACGCTACACGGGAGCCATTCCTACTTCTGTCAACTTGTGGCTGAGAAGCTTGGCGCTTACTTCTGAGCAGTGCTACATCTAGAGTCAGTGTGATGTTTGGTGTCTGGAGGCTTGAGACCATTCAGCTGGAAGTTGGGGTACAAGCTATTGGTGTGAAACAACTGTCTCTGGACAGTGTTCTAGTTGAGAGTCTCCAGCATAACTGATGTCTTGCACACCATGTCATGTCACAGATTGCTTCACAAGGAACATTCTTATAGTGTACCACTAATTTCATGAAGGACAAAGTGTTATGGATATCTTGCCATGCCCCTAGTCATGTATGATGTCATGGCAACCCCAAGCCTGTGTAATGTCATGGCAACCCCAAGCCTCATGTAATGTCAAGTCCACCCGAATTCTATGTAATGTCATTACAACCCCAAGTCTATGAAATGTCATGACAACCCCAAGCCTGTGTAATGTCATGGCAACCCCAATTCTATGTCATGTCATGACAACCCCAAGCCTGTGTAATGTCATGACAACCCCAAGCCTGTGTAATGTCATGGCAACCCCAAGCCTCATGTAATGTCAAGTCAACCCCAAGCCTCATGTAATGTCATGTCGACCCCAAGCCTGTGTAATGTTATGGCAACCCCAATTCTATGTAATGTCATGACAACCCCAAGCCTGTGTAATGTCATGGCAACCCCAAGCCTGTGTAATGTCATGGCAACCCCAAGCCTCATGTAATGTCAAGTCAACCCGAATTCTATGTAATGTCATGGCAACCCCAAGCCTCATGTAATGTCAAGTCAACCCGAATTTTATGTAATGTCATTACAACCCCAAGCCTCATGTAATGTCATGGCAACCCCAAGCCTCATGTAATGTCATGGCAACCCCAAGCCTCATGTAATGTCATGTTGACCCCAAGCCTGTGTAATGTCATGACAACCCCAAGCCTCATGTAATGTCATAACAACCCCAAGCCTCATGTGATGTCATGACAACCTCAAGCTTCATGTAATATCATGTCAACCCCAATTCTATGTGATGTCATGGCAATGCCATGTCATGTAATGGTAACTGGCATTTATACGTAAGGTCAGTCGTATATCTGCTCCATCAACTCCAAACTAAGCAATATTCCCAACACAAGAACTGTCACTATAGGTGTCACTGGACCAGGCAACTATCACTTCGGACATGAAATTAACTCGTCAGTAAACTGCATTTGAGAAGTTGACCTCTGTCACGTGTGTGGACGTGTGTCTTGACTCCAGGACAGAATCTCAGTGTTTGTACGGGTCAATGTGGCTATGATTTGAAGTGATTTGTTTGTGCCAGTAGCGTATTGTACTTGCTTAAGTAGAAACCATGGTCTGTTGTAATGTGGAGTAACTGCTCATAGGCTAAACAGATAGTTTCTAAGAGTTTTACAGGAATTATTGAATCAAATCAATTGTACTTGACATGAAAAATACTTGCTACTTACCAGTCAGATTCCTTTGTTTATATGACTCAACATTGGCTTATTGTGATTGCTACCATATCCATATGTCTGTATCTTCAGTGTACGTTTATCTGTACATCTCTGTTCGGCTACCATCTCTTAGCTATTGCTGCATGGTCAGTATTATATATAATCCATCACTATACATCTCTGTACAGGCTCGCTGATTTGGTTGATACATGTCATCGGTTCACAATTGCGCAGATTGATGCTCATGCTGTTGATCACTGGATTGTCTGGTCCAGACTCGATTTTTTACAGACCGCCGCCAAATAGCTGGAATATTACTGAGTGCGGCGTAAAGCTAAACTCACTAACTTACATCTCTGTACCACCACTGCATTGTCTCTGGTACGTCAGTACCTACCATCTTATGTTCTTGTTATTAATGCAGATGACCCACTGTACATAACCACATCAGAGACGATATTTCATTATACTGGAGACATTGTATCAAATCATTCAGTTTTAATTTATTTTATGATCATGTATGTTATGATGACCTTATGATGACCTTTAGTAGGCCACTATCAAGCTGCCTGTGATATCTATGTGTGTCAGTGCAGACACTGACGACCTTGAAGTGCCGTTACCTCTCACGCTGTCTACCTGCTGTATATACCTAACTGTGCCACATCAAAACTGAAGCAACTACAGGTCATTTGTTGGTTTTTGCTCGGCAAAATGTGAGATGTTTTTGATGGGAGTCTGCACCGGGGTAAACAATACATATGCTGTATCAATGTATTTGATGTATGTACCATAAAATGAGGGGAAGCTACAGCAGACACTCTCTGAGTCCTCATAACTGCTGATTCCAGCTGTGTGATGGAGGAACTGTACGTACAAGCTTTCTATTTATGTAGTCATCACTTGTGTATCAGTTACTGAGTTATCTCCTCTTGTCTTCACAAAGGACTAAATTTATTGAGTTATCTCCCCTTTTTCTACTCAAGGAACTTAATAATGACTCTTCTGGGGTTTTTTAATTCAGGATTTAAAGTATATATACAGCAAAATCATTTGTTGTCCTTTCTGCAGATTGTGAATCCATAAAACAGATTGCACTGCAAGTAAAAGCAGCAGAGAACATCAAAATAGATTGAATCAGATGTAACTGTCACAAAGTTAGACTCCTTGGTCATTGATAAGTTTCTTTACTCTTCAGTATACTATAGTGTTTTAATAAATGAAATGTAAAGAAAGAAGAATGTTAATACCTAGCCCTTAGCCTTCTTGTGAAATTTTACTTGTCCTCTACCTGCAACTTTCATCCCAGCATTAACACTGGAAAAAAAACATTTTAAATTTTTGGATTGGTGACCAAATCATAATCTGAGAAACACAAGTAAAAAATGTTGCCCTTATCAGATGAAAGAGCAGATGCTTCTTCCCATGGTGTGGGTTAATCTCAGCATCTCTTACTTACCCTGACAATAGCAGCAATGTTCAAGTCCGAACCACGGCCTCGATAACTGTGCAGTGTTACCAGTTCCAGATAGCATATATATTTGGAAAACTTGCACAGGATTTTTCACAATATTAAATTGAACATGACTCTTGTATCAAAGTATACACAGTTTTGATATAATTTATTTTACAAGTATAGTTTTATGATTTATTTGTTGATATATGTGTATGCATTGTTATATGAATATGTATGTATTGTTATGTATATGTATATGAAAGCATTGTTATATGTATATGTGTATGAATTTTTATATGTATGCATTGTTTTATGTATGCATTGTTTTATGTATGCATTGTTAACTGCTGATGATCATGATGTTGAGAGACCTTATTTTTGTATTTGCTCCAAGAGCATAGCATGACTTGTGATGAATAACGTTGAATGGAGACACATTCCCATCTCTGCATTGAGTGATTTGCTAACCAGAATATGGTTTTACCATAGCAGGCAGTTTTTACAGGCCAGACAAATTTTATGTATATTTATATAATTTTCTAGCCAACATCAAGAATGTTGCTAGAAGCCACAAAGCGTTAACATTCAAGACATGAAAATGAGTGTACATTTTCTATAAGAAGTATGTTCAATAATGGATTAAGTTCACCCATCAATAGTGGTATAAAAGAGTAATACAGGTATTTTCAGTCTTATACTATGTACTTTCCGTTTTAGTTTTAGTTTCATCAGAGAATATGTGATCTTGTTAATATAAATAGCAGTGAAACAATAAACATTCCATTCTTTATCCGACAGTTCTAATATACATACATTTATATCTGGTATGGGTACCTCAAGCATTGTAGATAACCACTGCCTGTCACCTCCCCTTCCCAGACTCATCTCTCGTACATGGGATATCTGAATCTTGTGTACAGGAGACTCATTTTGTACATTTTAGACCTGCCTTTTATATATTTGAGATCTATCTCGGGTATGTTTTTGCCCATCCTTTTGCATAATCCGAAACTAGCATTTTTTTATTTGAGACAGTATCTTGTCAATGAACATATAATTTATTAACTAGGTAACTATTAACTACACCAAATGTGTAAATTATGTGATTTAGATGGAACATGTTATAAAGCTGACAATCAGTGCTGGCATAGATTCCCGACGTGACCACTAATGGTTGATCTGCTTACACGCCAGTACCCACATGTTGTAACTAAAGGTATGTGTAAGCTAATTTGCTAGCAATTTGTATTGAGGGTTATATATTGTCCAGAAATTGGGATGTTTAATCTGTAACCCCAGGCAAGTAGTTTACCCACACAAGCTCCTGCCATCCCCAACCTCCCATGTAATGGCAGACGATGTCTTCTGACCACTGTCAGTCTACATTCCTGCTTTGATGAAGAAATTAGAACAAATATGAACCTATCATAACTATCTATTGTCATGAGTCAAACTTTGATGATTTTGCCTGGGCAGGTGTTTTGGGTCAGTTTGCTTGTAATTGGAAGTCCATTTCTTTGAAATACAGAGCTTGAGATGACCACACTGAAAATGCTGTGTCATTAAGTCAGTCCTGTGTGTTATTTGGCCTTGCTTCATGTCGTCCCTGTTCTCTGTGTCTGTACAGTGCTGAACCAGGCTGCTCAGTATAAGACAATCATGTTCTTTTGGAAGATGCTGCTCAAAGTTGATGTTCAATCAGCCATGTATAATCAATCATATATGCAATAACCTGTGGATGTTGTTCAAGAGCTGTACTGGTGAAGTATTGAAACACTCAATACCAATTTTGTTTTGAATTTGGAAATTCACAAAAGAAAATCAATCTAATTTTGTCATTTCTTGAAGAAACTGGAAATGTTGATTGGTGTTAACATTGAATGATAGCAGAGGAGTGGATGTTGTCTGAAACCAACCTTTCTGACAGAGCTGGTTGTACAAGTGTACCATCTGGATCTTCCACTAATGCAAGAGTTTTAAGTGAAACAAAGGTTACTATTTTCAGGGATATTACTACTTAATAGTTTTGCCTTAGGTATTTACTTTCATCACATTCTACACCCTGATCTCTGTTTAGACTCCCAGAAAGATCTGGTCAGTATGTACACATTATGGTATTGACTTTGTTTATGACCTAAATCATGCCAATAAGAATACGTGTGATATCTATTGTGTTGTGTTGTTTACTGAACATGTGATGATGCAGTAATATACACATCCGGAATCTGGCCGCCTACTGTGGCAGGGTTACATACACTTTGACATCTGTGCCACTCTGGTCCACCTTGCAATATACACCAATAATAAACAAAACAGCATGTGTTCTCCACTAGTTAAAGAACTATCGTTAATCTGCTCCAGCAATTAGACTCATGATGCTGATCACTGGATTGTCTGGTCCAGGCTCGATTATTTACAGACTGCCGCCATATAGCTGGAATATTGGTGGCATTAAACAACATACCAAGCAATTAGAGACTTCGGTCCTATGAAACAATCAGGTGCTTTTATGTCAAGTGGGATACATTGTGAAGGAGTTGAGTGAAGTTACAATAAGCTAAATTCTGCTTCATGTGGTTTGTCCAGAGTTTTAAGAGGTTATTCTGTGTTTAACAGAAATTAGGCATAAACCTGCCCTCAGTATTATTTGTTACACTGCTATACTGAGTCTAACAAACCCTAGTAGAAGGTCACGTCAGCTAACCTTTTAGCGACTGATGACCGTCCAATCAAAAGCGAGACGGCCGAACGGATTAACCAATGAAACAATGGCAGTGTAACGAAAAATACTGAGCCTAAGTTTACTTTGACTGCCTAATTGAGCCACCACCAGCTTGTGTTTTGACATATGTTCTTGTATGTATTCCTGCCAATGATGGCCATGATCCCACTGAACAAAGTATAGTACAAGTCACTAGTGACCTAACTGTCTGAACACACAGAACAGGGAAGGTCATCTTTTTAAGTATGGCATTTATTCCCACGTAACAAAGATGTTCACATTCAAGATGAAATATACATAAATAGTAGTTGTCATACAAGAGAAATAACTATATTGTTTCCTGTGAAGACAGGTCACCAACACTGTCTTCTACTCCAAGGCTTCCATCGTTATCAGCTTTATCACAAGGGATGGACGCCCATTGTTATATGTAAAATTATCTTGCCAACTACCATAACATTCCTCATTAAATGTGTCCACTGCTGGTCCCGCTCTTTGTTTACACTACCATCCAAAGAACTTTTTTAATGAACAAAATTTGCATCAGCATATTTAAAAGCCTGATTGCAACATGTCACACTGTCCCTTGTTAAACCAAATATGCCCAGTCGAATCATAAACCACTGGCCTTGGTATCAGACAGATCAAGCATTTCAAGAGACATTGTGTAGTAACATGCCAAAGAAACAAAAGTTATAACAGTCAATACTAGAGGGCTGTCCCTAAGCTGTTTTCCATGACACTTGTGGTCTGCCTGTTAGCAATTGATCTTACTTTGATTGGTTTCCTGTGGACATGTTAATTTATTTATTCACATTTGTAATATGCATTCACAATATTAATGCTTGCATCAAATCTGCTGAAAAATCACCATTTTCCATACAGAATATAGAGAAAAGAAGAACTTTTAGGAGCTAAATGTTGTGAGTTGAACATTCTTTCAATATTCACAATACAGATCGTCCTTGTGTTGGAATGTCCATTTACACACAATCACATTATGTTCTGGATCCACCTGGGCATGCTGCTGATAGCAACACTGAAGCCGTCAGTAGCGACATCATCTGCAGCACAGCGATCCCAATGAGAGGACACTTCAACACATATTGTCTCTACCACATCCAGTAGGCAATGTTCAATGCTCAGACAGTTGGAGGTCTAGCGGAACTGGTTTGGGCTGATTCTCAGTCCTATACAGTCTTTGCCGATCTCTGTGACCTTCAAAACCAAAAATTTAAATATCACCCACTGATGCCAAAAACATCTTAAATCAGCCATGCATTCGCTACATCAGGCAATCTAACATAAAAATTTTGACATACGATTATTTCCTTAATATATATTTCACATACCAAAACATTCAGACTTGAAGATAAGCTAATGTATGAATTGTGTATAAGGTATAAAGACACAACTAGTCATGTTCAGATCTGTCCATGTCACTGCCCACTACAACTTCCTGTCATCAAATACTGACCTGTGTGACCCTACAGACTTGACCCTTGAACTCTGGCAGGTAGCAGGCTCCACTGAGAGGACACTTAATGACAGGCTTGCCTCGGTAGATGGGGACGAAGGTGGCCCCACAGATGTCGAATGGGTTGTGCTGGTCATACTTCAGTTCATGCTCATCTACAGGGTTCTTCTCACATGCAGCCAGGATCTTCCGTGTCTGCAGCATGACAATAGCATGACATTCTCACATGACATAACAACAGGAACTACTTCTCTCCACATGCCATCTAAACCTCTCAACACGATCTCTGCACAGTTATAGTGTATAGTGTACAGACCGTCTACCTAGCTGCTATGTTACTATTGTAGTGTTCCTACCATGTTAGGAACAAAATGGAAACCTGTATGGAACTCACCTGTGTTGCAACATCAGGTTTGGGTCCAAGTTCCAGGAGGCGCCGAGCAAATGATGCAGCTGTTTTGTAGTTTTTGAGCTTGAAGAAGAGATTGAGCGCTGTCCTGAGTGTGAGGATGAGGTGGACCGGCTGGAGGCTGCAGTGGGTGAAGTAGGCTGCCATCTGTACAAAACCAAACGTTATATTTTCTAGTGGTCTGCACAACAAATAACTACAGGGTTACCTCTCTGCAAAGTTGACATTCTTCGAGATATTGTGTGACATACATGTCCATAGAAACATTTTGCATCATTTCTAATCCTACCAGGTTGGTTTGTTTCTGTCCTACACAATTCTTAACAGGTTGCACTGAAGCAGGAACTTACTTATACACCCTCACTTTGATGCAGTAATGGTTATTTAATCACAAACATTTTGACAACCTGAACATTATTTCCATCCATTCTCATAAAGAGGATGGGAAACCTATCCTGCCCTGATGTCCAGTTTAGCCATGATGTACGACTTAATGTGACAATAAATGGGGTAACTGGCAGCTCAATCCTCACCTCACAGACTCGCTTCTGCTCCTCGAGGTTGCTCTTGGGCATCTCTTTCCTCTTTGCTTCCAGCGACAGGCCTACGATGTACTCACGGCAGATCTCAATCAGCTGCTGGGCCTGAAAATATCCACATAAAATACAATAAACAGAACACAAACCAAATAAAACAAATGAAACAACATCTCTTACATCATAATAATCAATAATCTGACGATGTTCTGTTCATTTCATCAACACTTCCACTGTACCCAACAACATCTCCTGCATCCCTCCAGCGTACCCAACATCATCTCCATCATCAACTGCAGTCATCATCAACTGCAGTCACCTGCCTCAGCAATCTCCTGTATCCCTCCAGTGTGACCCCATCCTACCCCTCTACATGTGACATATACAACCACCTACCTCAGCAATCTCCTGGACCCTCCAGTGTGACCCATCCTACCCCTCTACATGTGACATACACCATTGCATACACCTGCACAGTCACCTACCTCAGCAATCTCCTGGACCCTCCCAGTGTGACCCCATCCTACCCCTCTACATGTGACATACACCATTGCATACACCTGCACAATCACCTACCTCAGCAATCTCCTGGACCCTCCAGTGTGACCCCATCCTACCCCTCTACATGTGACATACACCATTGCATACACCTGCACAGTCACCTACCTCAGCAATCTCCTGGACCCTCCAGTGTGACCCATCCTACCCCTCTACATGTGACATACACCATTGCATACACCTGCACAGTCACCTACCTCAGCAATCTCCTGGACCCTCCAGTGTGACCCATCCTATCCCTCTACATGTGACATACACCATTGCATACACCTGTACAGTCACCTACCTCAGCAATCTCCTGTTTGTTGTCCACAACCAGTAGGGGCACACTGAGGAGAATAGAGCGGAACTTCTCACATGCATCAGCAAACTTGCCGGTGGTTGTGAGTTGGTAGGCGGCTTGGAGCTGCTGCACCAACATGTTCAGCTTCAGACCCACGGCAGGGGCACCATTACGAGCTCCAGCCTCTTTCCTGAACAGAGGAATTAGTCTGAATTGTCAAACACATGTAAAAACACAAACCTCCTCCAAATCTGGGTAAATCTTAGCAGTTCTTGGGTCAAATGACATGGCTTTGATCGCGTATTTCCACCCAGAAAACTTGCTGTTCTTAGCTTTCACATGTCTACAAAGCGTCTAGTTGATGACTTAACCTCTACCTTGAAGATTTTATCCTGACTGTAACTAAATGATAATGTTCAACACATACCAGTTTCGGTGTGGGTAGCTGAAGAGAGGTGGAATAGACGCCAGCCCGAGGTATGCTGTTCGTGAGCGGGCATATGTCTGCAGGAACAGTTGCTTGTAGCTCTGGAAGTTGACCACACCCACCTGGTCGTGGAGCAGCTGGAGGGAGACGAAGCATGCAACAGTGAGGGAGGCACAGATGGAATCATTTTACTTATTTTACAGATTACAAATTTCATGAATGCTGTTGACAAAACAAACAAAAAGCTTTGACATGATTCTACTAATACATTTCCTAAAGCGAAAGAATTTCAACCTTTCTCCCACTATCACTAAGAAGACATTAAAAACAAAAACATATTCAATTGGCTTGAGTACATTAACATAAAATTCTACAAAATGAATGTCTGCACTGGTGAATGGCTTACCCTCATGGCTGTCTCGAAGGACCCGGCCAGAAGATGGTCCACTGGCAGCTGAGAATTGTTGCACCACACCTGAGGAGGGAGGGAAAGCACACATTGAATTTGAAACAAAGGCGGGCAGTGGCTTAGTGGTTAAAGTGTTTATTCAGCACACCAAAGGATTCAATATCCCACTTGGGTACAATGTGTGATGCCCATTTCTGGAGTCCCCTCTTCGAGATACTTCTGGAACATTGCAGAAAGTGGCATAAAACCATACTCACTAACATACTCCCTTCTTCTATTACTTGTCCAGTGAGGGAGTATGGTGATGTGCCACTTCTGGTAACAGTCAGTATAATGAAGGCAGAATGGGCCTCAAACACAGTATCAGTGGGAGGTATCATGATGAACCACCTCCATAATAACTTAGCACTCCATCGATATAATATTGTATCAGTTTATAGCATATCAGATATACTTATTGCAGAGATGGAGAGCATCATAGTACAGTAACTCAGTACTAATATGTAGAGATTGTATCAAAGTCCAATACTGACAACACATAGCTGCCTTGTCTCTCAGATAACAATTGTTATTTCGTTACAGACTTCAGACTGTGACACTATGAATTGGCTATACAGTACTAACAGCCAAAATCTGTTCATAATTTCAATGGTAAGTTCTCAAAATTGACTTCAGTAACTTCAAATGATACAAGTCTTGACAGGACAGACATAACACTATAGATTTCATATCCATCAATACAGACTTGTTCATAGCAGACAGTGTAAGGCTAATCAGCCACGGACTCTTTACCTGTGTCTGACTGGTGCCCTTGGTAGGAGGAACAAAGTAGCCTTCCTCTCCAGTCGGTGTTGGGCCAACATCCTGAAATACACAGTTCACATGAAACAAGCATAATGGTGCCAGGATTTCAGTCACTGGGTCTACATGTCCCACTTAGTAATAATCCATTTATAAAAATAGCCTCACTATTTACAAATCTGACAGCTGGATCAAAAGGACGAGGTCAGCTTCACTGCTAAGGGAGGCAACTCTTGTATCTACTGAGCAGCTGCACAGACATGAACTCACCAGATCAGGTGGAAGTTCAAGATCGTCGTCACCCACGTCCCAGCCACCGCCTTCACCTTCACCACCAACAAGTTCCTCGTCATCAAACCCTCCACCAGCTCCGAATCCTCCCTCTGAAAACATGTCACATCAACTGTTACCAAGCTGCGGGTCTGGGCTGCGGCTAACAGGAAATACATGTGTGATGGTAAATAGAATCATACAAACACCATCAAACACTTGGTCATTGTGAAACCTGGTTAATTGATGAAGACAATGTAACAATATGGTCTCAATGGAACCCCCTTTTATTTACCAAAAATATGCTGATCAAGTCGTTGTATCCATCATCAGACTACTTAGTTTATTAGTGAAGAATCTACCCATGAGTCTCAGCATCAGAGACTGCCACACAACTTGTCAACTGTATCCCTATCAACTGAAAGGTGTTTTACTGTACAAGTGGTTCAGTTTCATGGTGACATACCTTCATCCAGAACCAGCTCTGCATCTTCTCCCCATCCTTCCCCGGCACCGTCCTCGATGTCAGCTGCTGCTGCAGCCAGACCAGACGGCTTGCCTGGATCATGGACAACACTGACTTAGTCAGGTTTTATGCAGATTTCAAAAATACTTCCTGTCTGTGTTATTGCATTTATGTCATGAATTGAACCAGAAACTTGAACAAATGTCTTTACCACTAGGCCATGCAACCGTTCTATAGACTTGACACACTAACTGCTCCGTGTCAGTAATAGACATTAACATGGATGTAAGACAATAACATTAACACTCTGTATTAACACCATATATTCTGATACGTGCTATGCCAACTATTTATTTTACCATATAAACTGTAAGATCTAAAGTGATGGATGCCCCTGTAACCATGCATTGTCTCAATACAGATATAACATAGCTTCAGACTTGATGAAGAATGTTCGAGAAAATACCTCTGGCAGCCATTGCTCCCTCAAAGAATCCTTTGGACACGGTCAGTAGTGGCCAGTTGCTCTCCTGTTGCATGATGGGAGGTGGTGGCTGGAGAAGGCGGGCACTGGGGTACAGGTCAGGGACACGGTCGTTCTCACCAAAACTCTCCTTGATGAGCTCCGCCTCCTCCGACATACCGTGGGTCTCGGCAGTCAGGTATGCTAGCGACTCTGTAACAAGACTTGGACTTGGACAGGGATAGACAGTAACCACACCAATCCATTCAACACACAATACAGGCACAGATAACCAAATATTGATGGGGTATGCCTAGTACAGCACATATTTAGGTACATTTTTTCCCCTTGTTGCTTGCATCACCCACATGGATTGCTAGGAATTACTGAAACATTTGCTCGAGTTTTACATGACACAGAAATATGCCCAGTATGCACAAATGTATAGAAGACACAGAAAAATAAATATGAAGGACGCATGATGATATTCATCCCACTAAATTCTTGAATAGATATTTCAAATTTCAAAATTATTTTGTCTTACAGCTCAATACACTTCACCATTTCACTACTTTACAGGACAATCAAATTTCTCATCAGGACTCTTGAAATTAATAAATGGGCACTGTCTGAATCTCTAGTTTTGTAGGCCAAGGTAAAACCCCTGTGGAAGTATTGTGGAGCAGATATGCAGGTGTAATGATCACTGTGCATTACATGAGGCAAGGTTAATTTCTCCACTTTGGCTAACAGGGACCTTGAACACTCACTCTGTCCAACACCTTTGAGGATCCGGACCCTCTCGTTCACGTCTCCAAGAAGCAGGGCGGTCTGGAAGTGTCCACTTGTGTCCTTGCGAATCTCAGCTGAAAAAGGAAGAAGGATGATTACACAATTACAGCAATCCTTGCATACATGCGACAGAGAATTTTTTGCAACTTTCATCCTTAATTCTTGTCTTGCATGTCTGTGAAGAAAATCTGAATTATAATCCTGTATTGGATTGCTTTTCTGACTTTGAACAGCTGAGGTTCAGTGAGCAGATTTCTCAGCCCCGTGAAGGTCCAGGGTAGAATCGGTTGTCAGCCACACATACTTGTCCCAAGAGGGGACTGAAAGGACCAGGTATTCAGACTTGCTGGTACAGTTGTTGCAGGTCTTCATTTCCAAGCACATACATCGATGTTTGTGATGTCAATCACTTCAACACTCTATATCAACAGTCACCCATCATATAGCTGGAATACTGCTGAATGAGGTTTGGGGCAACATGCAAACAATTACATCTAACAGATAACTGATAACATATTTCCTTATTTGTCCTCTGCTTACCAATCTTCATCATCTTGCGCAGCTTGTCTAGGTTGCCAGTGATGAGGTACAGAAAGGAGAGCTTGTCAAAGTTCTTGGTTCTCTGGTACGCCATCTCCACCACCTGATGGTTCCCCTGTAACAGCTCTGCCTCGCCCAGCTTCTCCCAGCAGCTGGGGTCGTCAAGTGCACGTGCCGCCTCCAGAGCGATCTGCCAATAGTCAGTGAGGTTAGGTGAATCGTGTTGTTGTGTTCCATGATTGTTTCACTTATACAGCACAGTGTAAGCACATGTGATGCGTGTATGGCTACTTGAATTAGTCCAGACTAATGGCGGTCTTATAAGTGCTGTCTCTCTGAAATACTATGCCGTAGCTTAACATGGATACCCTAACCAAACACAATACACTGACTCCAAGCAGACAACTCATGTTATAGTAATACCTAACCATAACCATCATGCATCCATCCATCCATCCATCCATAGCCGATATCCTGCTCAGCTGCTCAAAGGTGCTTTGTTTTCCCCTCGTTCACTGGATGTCAATCTCAACGGCACGTCGTATTATCAATCTCAACTCCCTGGGGAGCATACAACTCTTGCATCCACTAGGCGCACCGAGTTAGTGTGGCTTTCCCATCCTTACGAGGTACCCATTCACAGCTGGGTGGACTGGGACACATAGTCACAGTACTTTGTCCAAGATTACTGTACGTTGTTGTACCCACAACTAGGTGTTTGCATGTATTCATGTGGCCACCATCTCTGGTCATATACCAACGGATTCGTGGGTTCTGTTAAGTGATCTCGGTGTAGTCAATGGTACAGCAACTTGCAGAATCTCAAATCCTAAGCAGCATGCTCCTGTCACAAACTGAATGGAGGGCCAGCTGAGAGAACTTTCAGGAAGACTTTTTTCAAACAATTTGTGTGAAGACCTGGTCATATCACAGTGTAAATGAATGACACTCACTTCAATGTTGCCACACTCCAGGGCCAGGCCAAAACGGGTTTTCTCATCCTTGACGAAGTGGAGAGCAACCTCAGGGTAGCCCTTCTTCTGGAGGTAGGAGATGATAGACTGACCCACCAGCTTGGCATTGCGGACCATGTGTAGCACCTGAATGACAACAAAAACAGAGTAAAACCCTGATCCTAACTAAACTATACAGAGGGAAATGAATGAAGGGACACCACTTCATCCTTAACAACAAACAAAACATAACAACATGACAACTTCATTACCAAACTATTAACGTAAGTCTCCCATTGATCATGACAATGTATGAGTTTCTGTCAATTTATAGGTAAAAATGAAATTCATAAAACTGACCTCTTCATATTTTCTGTTCACGAGAGCCAGTTTGAACTTGAACTCTGTGGGGTCGATTTGCAGCACACGTGGTCGACATTCTCTGTCGAGACAGTAGACGTTGTTGCCCTTGATGCGGGTGATGTATATCGGCAGGTCCAGGGTACGGATGATGCCATGGTCCCTGTAGTGAGAGCAGGTCAATAAAAGGTGGTCTGAACACAGCCTTTAACTTAAATTCTAAGATGCCTAGCGGTTAGAACAATCGAAAAAAAAATACATTATCAGACAATAAAGGTATAGTTTTTTGATGACGTAACAATTGAATGACGTTATCCCGTCACTGCGCCATTCTAGTGTGCCCCCTCGTTATCGAACCATTTTACATTACGTCACAATGTAAGCGACGTCACGATGCATGTCAGTTGTCATCGCCTAGTACGGCCTCCTACAGTAAACTACACTGTTGCATCCAGTTTCTTGGTTTGCTGTTGCTTCACGCAGCTAACATCACTGGTGGAAACATTACGTTTATGTTTTACGACGGTTAAAATGTGTCATTTCGACTCACAAGTTTTCAGCGACACGGTAGCGTTAAGTAATGTTTACATTCCCACAATGCAATTGTGGAATGTTGCTTGACTACTCAACTTCCTCTGGATGTACTGATCTAAACTTATGCTGGTAGTAGAAATGCAACATTCATATTGCCCCATATGGTTTACGTTAATGACAGATGTAATTAAAATAATTCAGAGAAGATATTTAATCGAACGTAAACCGTCCATCAAACTGTTATCATTTGTTTTTTTCTGGTAACGTTAGGTCTTAACGAGGGGGCAGACACATCAATAGAACAGCCAGTTAGCCCTGTGCGCGGGATTCTTAATTTAGGTCACCGACACCGTCGTTTGTTTTCTGCCTTAAATTAATCGTAATTATCTTTAGAAAGTATTAAATTTGGCATCTTAGAAAGAAATACACTTAGCCCTACCTCCATGTATAGTGTAATAAAACACACTTTAAGCCCTGAACTATTATATCGTTAAAGCACTTTCGGACGCAAGCGTCCTCGTGCTTTAACTATAATAGTTCAGGGCAAAAGTGTGTTTTATTACACTATACATGGTGGTAGAGCGAAGTGTATTTCTTAACTGTACCCCCATGCGAGGAAATAACAAATAGACATATGTCAACATGTTCTGTTTGAACACATGCTTATGAAGTAGATGTCTTTTAACTTCAACATCATACTGGACCTACCCATTTGTAAGTGCATATTTGATGTGGTTGCTGGTGGTGTAGACAAAGACGCCACTCTCGTCCCAGGCTCCACTCTTGACGCGGATGTTCTCATGTATCGTACACAGGTTCTCCAGCTTCCGGTTGCAGATGGAGATCACTGCAATGGACACAACAACATTCACTATGTTATTTCTATAATTCATACAACAGTTCACTTTCTGCACAGCACTGTGTTCAAGTTCACCTGGCGCCAAGTATTTCAGGCATATCAGCTTTACTTAGGCAGAGTGCCTCTTTAGACACAGGAAGTAAGATGTCTAGTGTCTTCCTTGAGAGACACATGGTTGGATAAGTCCAATCAACAGTGCAGTCATGATAAAGTATGTACTTCTTCCAAAGACACAATAGACTCTTAACACCAAGGAAGGTAACCGCACTGCAATTTGTTGCACCTTTGTTTACATAGCCCCCTCCAATCAAGAATGTCTATGCCGCTATTAAAATCTATCTTCGTATGACATCAAGATTTTTGTTCCATGAAGTACATATAAATATTCCAGCTATAAGGCAGTGACCTGTTTAGAATGGAGAAGGCGGTGACACATTATAAATGGACTGTGGACCAGACAATCCAGTGATTCAAAAAGTGAGGTACAATGCCATGGAATAAACCAACTGACCAGGGTTGACCACCCGATCAATGTAGCCACCAGAGAAGTCAGCACCTACTACAACCAGTTTTTTTATAGGAATTTAGAAGTCGGAGGAATTTGAAGACAAACATGAAACAATAATGAATAGCACCAACTTTCTTTGTAACAACGTCTCAGGGTCACTTCTTGCCCTTTCGTCATGTGACTGAAGCAGCATTGCAACAGTACAAACATTACACATGTTGCCATCCATGAACATGCCACAACGTGCCTCTAGCTACTCCCTGTATGTGTTAACACTGGAACAACTATGTAGGGACCACAACCTACCATGCTTGCTGAACAGGGCCACTGAGGACATGTCGTTGGCCCACACCACATACTTCACCTTGGAGATCTTCTGGGTGGCCAGGGTTCTGCCAACACAGCACACATGAACTCAGACACATCAATCTCATAAGGGCATTTGTATTTAATAGTTGACCAAGTCACAGAGTGCAACATTACAGACATATTATGGCAACAGTTACTGAGTCAGACAGTGTCAGCAAAGTACCATGTTCTCCTTTCACATGAGACAATGAAAGGAATACAAGATACACTACTGGTCCAATATCCTAGTTATTGCTCTAAATTTTCAGGTAGATAATCAGAGCCCTGACATTGGTTATTAATTGATCATAATCCAATTATAGCACATGATACTATATAACATCATAATTGATTAAAAAGTCTGCTGGGGGATTTCTGCTGATTTTGCAATAACAAATGTTTTGATGGTAAAACTGAAGTGATTCTTCCATTGTATCCAGACTACTTCAACCCACCTCTTCTGCTGCACATCGAACAGGGTGACGGAGTCATTGTCCTTTAGCAGCAGACATCCAGTGCCAGCATAGAAGATGTCCTCACAGTTGGGGGCCTGGACCTTCTTGGTGATCTCGTTCTTCAGGTTCTTGATGATGATCTGCAACAACGACATACCCACATCAACTACTTACTTTTGTTGGTTGGAAGACCATAATACAAACTCGAACAAACCTGTGGAGGTTGCAGATTCTTTGAATATATTCCTCCTTGGGGTACTAATAAGCATTTAAATGTCCATTTAAAATCCCTATGACAGTTGTAACAATATTTGAATAACATATTTACAAAACAAAAAACTACGTCCAGTGAGGGAGGCGTCCGTCTGAATTGAGAGGGATGGTGTCGGGGTGTCTAGAGGGATCACCCTGGACAAGTTCCCGACTTCCGTCCACCACCGCAAGTGAGGAATCAACCACTGGCTGCCTCAAGTATGGACTCCATGCTCTCTGAAGGCCAATACCAACCGCATAGCTCTCAGTTCCAACATCGCTGATGTGGAAGGTGGGCTTCGGCTTCGGACCAGAGTCCTGGATGCCGCATAGACTGCCCAGACCCCCAGCCCGTGAGGGACGTGATCGGGTCTGAACTGTGAGAGCTGGCGCTGATTTCCAAGGGGATCCCCAGAGATTCCCGACATTTGTCCACCACTGAAGGTGAGGTGTCAACCACTGGGACTGTGAGACTGGGCGCCCAGATCCCTCCGTGGTGAGTCCACAGACGAGCCAGCTTGCTGTATAGACGACCAACTCAAGGCCTCACCACACTATAGAGATCGCCGCTTATATGGCTCCAGTAGACGGAGCCAAGTCCGCGGCTGGTGCCTGGGGCTGGGAGAGGAAAGAAGATACCATCTCCTAACTCTGGTGATCCGTCGGGCGACAAGGAAACGGTAGATCCTTGTTCGCTTGAATCAAGGGCCCAAGAAAACCAAGTCCTGGGTGGGCACCAGGTCGGATTTCTTGAGGTTGATGATCCACCCCAGTCGAAGTTAGAATGTCTATCACCGTGTGAGTAGCATCTTGACTGGCTGGCTGAGTTAGTGCTCCGAAAGCAAACCAGTCGCCTAGGTAAGGGTAACAACGCCTTCCCTTAAGTAATCCAGCTAGGGTAGCTGGGACTAACTTGAGCTTGTGAACACTCTTGGGGCAGCTCGATATGTCAAGGGGAGCACTTGAATTGGTAACACATCCTGTCAGAAGAGAACCAAGGTACTCGGTTAAACGATGGATGTATTGGTACATGCAGATACAAAAAAGATCCTTTAGGCCCATTGACGGAGCCATAGAGTGAGGAATAGAGAGAGTATGCCTCCCACTGGGATATGGGGTAGAGCTGTGAGGTGGACCCTAGTAGCGAGCTGACTGGGTGACACACGGCTTGGAGCTGCAGCCTGATGGGTTAATCGGAGGTCGGGCAGACCCTCCCGCTACCAAGGGAAAAGGCTGGGAGCTTGGGGTCGAGACTGCTCCTTGCCCCTACCTCATGGACCTGTGCCTCCGGCCACTCCCCCTACCAAGCGTCAAGCCAGCCGGCAGATCTTAGCCAGCTCGGGCGAGGAAGGTGGAACCGAGCTGGGCGGTGACACCCGGTGCTCCAACAAGGCCTTAGGAATCCTTGAAGGAGGCAGCTGCAGCAGCAGCCTCCCAGATGACCTGTTGGGCTCCCCCTGGAAAGAGGGTCATTCCCACGGAGTAGTGGGCCAGCAAGGTCTGCTATGCCGGGCTGCCGAAGTACCTAGACGCCGACAGCCACAGCCATGATCCCCATGACTGCGCATATCACCAAGCCACGCCAGATCAGAAGAGTCGCTACGAGGTGTGCCTGAACTTCCTCGAGAGCTGACGGAGCAGCACGACATGCGCGCAACGCCGCCAGCAATGCCCCTCCTCACCAGGGCCGACCCTCTTAACGGAGAGAGGGTAGGCCTCGGGACTTCTCACCCGCACCTGCTGTATCGCTCCGCAGACCTCCCTCGTAGGGTCCGGGTACCGCAAGCCGCAGGGGCTGCGCCTCGCCAGGGCAAAGGTTGCAGGGAGTGAGGGCGCTTGCCGAAAGCAGCCGAGCTGCCCTCGGAGGAAGCCGAGCCCTCCCCAGTGGCTAATGGAAGTGAACACGCACTCACCAATCGATGGGAATCTAAGCAGGTCAGGAGTCCCTCCATTGCTGGTAGCGCTGCACGACGATCCGCAAGTCAAACCGGACTCCTCGGGTGCACCAGACAAGAGGGGATCAACCACGCCCGGGAGACCAACCAAGGCAAAATGCTGGAGCCAAGGCCCAAGCAGGGCTGCTCGAGGGGCAAACGCCTGCTACAGGCAAGCTGGAACTCCAGCCGAGTCCACGCAAATCCCACAGGCACAATGCTTGCAGGCCTCGGCAATTCTTTCGCCGACCTCCCGCAGAGCCGGGCAAACGGAAGCCCCGCCATGCTCCTCAACCTCCCCTTAAGCTCCATTGCCTGGCGCTCGAGCCCGAAGGTCAGAGGCTGGCCTCCTCCAGAAAGAGGGACTCCTAACCTCACCTCGTGGGCTGCCAACGCTAGGAAGGCACAGAAAGGGAAGAGCAGACAGACTGCTCCACGCCAGCAGCGCCAGTAGCATGACCCTGGTCCTCGTCCCCGACGCTGGAGGCAGGCCAGGCAGAACTGGTGCCTCCGCGCTCTCATGGGCGGGAGTGCGTGAGGGACCGAACACCAGGGAATACTCAACGTCCCCGCGCCTAACTCGGTGAGGGGACTGGGAGCACCTCCCCTCCTCCGCAAGCCGAAGGCCCGGACCAGGCCAGAGGCAACGGGTCAACAGACGCCAAGGCTGAGGGATCGAGCCGGAGCCCGCCATCCCACCCCTGATCTCTCCGCTTCCCCCTGGAGAAAGTGAGCGTAGGAACTCCTGCCGGAGACCTCCAACTGACTCACTTTAACGAGGGACTTCTACAGAGTCCATATGCTGCTGGAAACAAGGTTTCCATTATACATGTCGTGCCACCAGTACTGGCGGAGAGAGGGGTTTGGCCACGGATTTTTCCCCTTTTTGACGGGCTTTTTAGCCTTAGACGGGGGACCCAAGGCCAGTTCCCCACCACCACACGATCTCCCCGGTAGAAGAGCGATGATCCGCCTCCCTTTTGGGCCCGGGAAAACCTAAAGACATATGGGACAAGATTCCGTGATCGCGGACCCGTCTTCTCAAGACATTGTGGCAACGATTGTTCATGCCTGTCGCACCGCCCGCGGAATACTTTTGTCCACAGACCGAACAGGATGAAAAGGCCTGAAAGCAAACACGCTAAGCTATGTAGCTAACGGCCACAAAGCAGCATATAAACACGTAAAAACATTGAAAAATAATGCGGAAGGTTACCAATGGAAAGTAATAGTTGGCTTTAATACGCACATATTTATTTAGACCATTGGCACGCTAAACTTCCCGCCATGGTAGAGCAACACGTATGGCAAACCGGAAAGTTCAAGTATTAGAATTAATACAAAGTCACAATTATGAAACAAATCCAACTGTAAAGCTTTTACTCGTTCCTTTTCATAAGCAAATAAAGACCATGCTACATACAGGTGGTGTTTGAGACATATTCAATTTCTGGTTCAATAGAAAGTTCAGCTAATAACCGCCTCATGAAGTATTAAACACATACCTGCCTGTTCATGGCAGTGACAGCAGAAGGAATGATGATACGGGCCTAGGAGCCACCCAGTTGGTGCGAGAGCGCAAGGGGAGGTAACTCCGCAGAGGTAGGGGTCGTATAATAAATAAAAGAGTTTATTTATTGTTCAATCTTTTATTCAAAAACATTGATACAACTGTCACAGGACATTTCTTCAGCTTGAAAATGCATAATATGTACCCCTAAGGATCTATCTCTATGAAGAAGAATACAAATGCCCATGTTGAACACCGAAAACAAAATACATTATCAGACAATAAGCAACGGACTACCTGGCCTAGCAACGACATGCTCTCTGAAGCGCCAAAACCAACCGCGACAGCTCTCAGTTCCAACACGCTGATGTGAAGGTGGGTTTCGCCTTCGACCAGAGTCCGGACGCTGACAGACTGCTCCAGAACACACCCCCAGCCCGTGAGGGACGCGATCGGTCTGAACTGTGAGAGCTGGCGTCGGATTTCCAAGCGGATCCCCTTTGGTGAGATTCCCCGACATTTGTCCACCACTGAAGGTGAGGTGTCAACCACTGGGGACTGTGAGACTGCGCCCAGATCCTCCTGCGGTGAGCCCACAGCCGCAGCCAAAGCTTTGCTGTATAGGGCGATCCCTCAACCGCGCCACCACTCGATTGCAGAGATCGTCGCCACCATATGGCCCAGTAGATAGACGGAGCCAAGACCGTGCTGGTGCCTGGGGCTGGGAGAGGAACGAAGATACCATCTCCTAACTCTGGTGATCCGTCGGGCTTAATAAGGAAACGAGATCCTTGTTTGTTTGGAATCGCTACCAAGAAAACCAAGTCCTGGGTGGGTACCAGGTCGGATTTCTTGAGGTTGATTATCCACCCCAGTCGAAGCATAGAATGTCTATCACTGTGTGAGTAGCATCTAGACTCGCTGGCTGTGTTAGTGCCCGAGCAACCAGTCGCCGAGGTAAGGGTAATAACGCCTTCCTCGCTAACGAAAGCGCAAGGGAGGGTAGCTGGGACTAACATGAGCTTGGTGAACACCCTTGGGGCAGTCGATATGCCGGGGAGCACCCTGAATTGGTAACACATCCCGTCCGTAAGAGAACCGGAAGGTACTGCTTGAACGATGGATGTATGGGCACATGCAGATACGCATCCTTTAGGTCGATTGACGTGAGCCAATCGCCGGGCTGAACAGATGAGATCTCCATCTTGAAGGATGGTACTTCTAGCATGCGGTTCAACCCCTTGAGGTTGAGAATGGGACGGAACCCGCCGTCTTTCTTTGGGACGCAGGAAGCACGCGGGAGTAAAAATCCCGCCTGTTCCTCTCCGGTGGAATGCGCCGATTGGCGGACTTGTCCAGCAGAGCCTGAACTTCGTCAGCTAATATGTCCGCCTCTGCCTGACATGACGGCACCGGAGTGCGGCGTATGCCGGTGGAGTCGGGCGGACCTCGCTTCCACAGTGGTAAATGGCCGATGCTGACGGTGGCCAGCACCCAAGCATTGTTGGTAGCCTTCTCCCATTCCGGCAGGAATAGAGAGAGGCGGCCTCCTACTGGGATATCGGGTAGGAGCGCGTGCGTTGTCCCGAGCAGCGGAGCTGACTGGGCGTGACACACGGCTTGAGCGACAGCCTGATGGGTTAACGGGAGGTCGGGGCAGACAAAAGGCTGGGAGCTAGTCGAGGACTGCTCCTTGCCCCTACCCTTGGCGGACCTGCTCCTCCGCCTACCCCTACCAAGCGGCCGGAGCCAGCCGGCAGACTCGGGTGTAGGCTGCACCCGGGCGGAGGAAGGTGGAACGGGAGCGGGCGCAGACACGCTGGTGCTCCAACAAGGCCTTAGAGTCCTTGAAGGAGGTAGCTGCAGCGCAGCCTCCCGAATGACCTGCTGTGCCCCTGGAAAGAGGGTCGCCCCCAGACGGAAAGGGAGGGCCAGCAAGGTCTGCTGCGCCGCCGCTGCAAAGAGTCGCTACCTGGTGTGCCTGTACTTTCCGGTGAGCTGACGGAGCAGCACGACATATGGGCGAAACGCCGCCAGCATGCCCTCCGCTTCCAGGGCCGACCTCTGAATCGAGGGAGAGGTAGGCCTCATGGACTCACCACCCTGACCTGCTGCATCGCTGTTCCGGTAGACCTCCTCGTAGGGTCCGGGTACGCAGTGCCGCAGGGGCGCCGCCAGGGCAAACGGTGGAGTGAGGCGCTTCTTTGCCGAAAGCAGCCGGAGCTGCTCCGAGCAAGCCGAGCCTCCCCAGGGCGATCGGAAGTGTACGCGACTCGCCAACGATGGGAACCACGAACAGGGAGTCCTCCCCAAGTTGGTATCTCCGCATTCTAGATCCGCAAGTCGAACCGACACGGGAACCAGACAAGAGGGGATCAACCACGCCCTGGACCAACGGCGGCAGAATGCTGGCTGCGTCTGCGAGGGCTGCCGAGGGGCAAACGCCGCTGGGCAAGCGGAACTCAGCCGAAGTTCGAGCAGCCAACAGGCACCGCGCTTGGGTAGGCCCTCGCAATTCTTTGCCGGACTCTCCCGCTGAGCTGAAGTAAAACGGAAAGCACCGGCCATGCTCCTCTACCTCCCCAAGCTCCATCGACTCGGCGCCCGAGCCCGAGTCTGAGGCTGGGTCTCCTCTGAAAGAGGACCCTAACCCTGACCCGGTGGGCGGCCTAGCACTAGGAACCACAGAGAGGGAAGAGCAGACAGAGTGCTCCACGCCAGCGCCTCCAAGCTGCATCACGACTTCGGGTCCCGGTGACGCTGGAGGCAGACCAGGCAGAACTGGTGCCTCCGGCCTCATGGGCGGAGCTGCCGCAGGGATCAGAATCCCAGGAATACTCAACGGTCCCCGCGCCAACTCCGAGAGGGGACTGGGAGCACCTCCCCTCCAGGGCAGCCGAGGCGCCTGGACCCGGCCAGAGGCAACGGGTCTACAGACGCCTTCAAGGCTGAGGGATCGAGCCGAGCCCGCGATCCCACCCCTGACTCTCCGCCTCGTCCGAGTTAGCAAGGAACTTCCTGCCGGAGCCCTCCAACAGACTCACATGGACGGGACTTCACGGAGTCCATATGTTGCTGAAACAATTTATCCATTAAAGACATGTCAAACCCACCAGTAGAAGCAGGAGAGGGGCTTGGCTTTGGGATTTTTTCCTTACGCCGACCGCTTTTGCCTTTAGACGGGGACCTGGGTCAGTTCCCCACCCGCCTCGCATCTCTTTGTAAAGAGCGCGTCAGCCAGCCTCCTCTTTTTGGGCACGGGGAAAACCCAAGACATATTGGACACATCGTCAAGGCCATGGCCGGTCTTTTCCAGACAGGCTACACATTGGTCATGTCTATCGGCCCGTGGAATGCTCTGTCCACAGACCTAACAGGACGAAAAGGCCTGAAAGCAAACACGCAAGCATGTAGCTAACGGCGACCAGCAACATATATATACGTGAAAACATTGAAAAATACGCGGAAGGCTACCACGGAAGTAAGAGTTGGTTCAATACGCAATAATACGACCATTATGGCACGCTAAACTTCCCGCCATGGCAGAGCAACACGCGGCGTAAAACCACGGAAAAGTTAGCTGATAAAATTAATACAAAGTCACAATTATGAAACAACCAACTGTAAAGCTTTACTGTTCCTTTCATAGGCAAATAAAGACCATACATACAGGTGGTGTAGTATCAGACATAGTTTTCTTTATTCAGAAAGTTCAGCTGTAATGCTCATGGACGCCTGTTCACGCAGTGACAGCAGAAGGAATGATGATACGGGTCTAGGAGCTTACCCAGTTGGTGCGCATGCTCAACGGGAGGTAACTCCGTGAGGTAGGGGCCGTATAGTAAATAAAAGAGTTTATTTATTGTACAATCTTTTTATTCAAAAAACATTGATACAACTGTCACAGGACATTTTCAGCTTGGAAAATGCATAATATGTACCCCAAGGACGATTTCTATGAAGAAGAATGTAGAACAGTTCTCTGGAGTTTGACGATACAGTCCGGAGCTAGGGAGACAATCCCACGCTCCGTGTTGAACTTTGCCCCCAAGAACACCAGATCCTGCATCAGAACGAGTTCTGATTTCTTGAGGTTGATAATCCAGCCCAGTTTCACGAGAATATCCATCACACGCAGTGTGGAATCTCTGCTCAACTGTTGGCCTAATGCCCTGAGAAGCCAGTCCAGGTACGGGTAACAACAACTGCCCTGTGACCTGGCTAACTGAGCTGGAATAAGTTTGGTGAACACACTTGGCACCATGGAGATGCTGAAGGGGAGCACACAAAACTGGTAGCACTTCCCATCGAAGGAGAACCTAGGGTACTTCTTGAACTCAGGGTGCATTGGAACATGGAGGTATGTGTCTTTGAGATCGATTGACGATAGCCAATCCCCTGTCTCGACGGATGAGATCACTGACCTGTGTGTCTCCATCCTGAAAGACGGCACCTCTATTAACTTGTTCAACCCTCTGAGATTCAGAATGTAAGTGGAATAAAACCCCTCTCCTTGCTGACCTTCAGGAACCACCTTGATGGCTGCCATGTCCAGTAACGACTGAACCTCGGCACGGAGTACGTCCGCCTTCTCTCTGGAGGCTGGCACTGGTGTGTGCTGAACCCCTGAGAAGGACGGTGGATCTCACCTCCACTGTGGCAAATGGCCATCCCTGAGTGTGGACAGGACCCAGGGATTTGAAGTGGCTGCTTCCCACTCCAGGAGGAATAGTGACAGCCGGCCGCCTACAGGGACGTTTGGCAAATGGCAATGCACCCCCACAGTCGGCAAGTCTCCGCTTGCTTGTGTGGGGGGCAGTAAGAGCTCTAAGGGAAGATTCAACTGGAAGCCGGGGCTGGCTTCCCCTTGCCTCGAAAAGGCTGCGATTGAGCAGGCCTGCCCTTGCCTCATGCTCCGCTTGCTCTGTAAAGGGACAGTCCACTTTGCAGGCTCCTTCGCCGGGGCGGAAGGATAAGCGGCAGCAAGAGGGGAAGGCCGTTGGCGTGAAGTGGAGGGGTGTTCCAACAAGGGTTTAGAATCCTTGAAGGTTGACACCGCCTCCGCGGCCTCCCTTGTAATGCCCCAGGATACAGGGAAGACCCCATTGTGAATGGCAGAGAAAGCAGCGCCTGTTGCGTGGCCGGTGAATAACGTGCAATGGAGAGCCAAAGCCTGCGCATACCCATGACCACACCCATCATCTGTCTGGCACAGCACCTAATGCTGTCCAAAGCCAGAAGAGAGTGGACGTCAGTGAGTTGGCGCGCGTCACCACTAGTGCTCTGATCCCTAACTGCCCCTGTAAAGCCGACAGGTAGGCAGAGTGGACAACCATACGGAACAATTGTGCTGCACACCTGAACACTTCCACTGGAACACTTTACAGTCATTTAAATACTCTTCAATGAGCTCCTCTGTAACATATGATGTGAAACTGAATACTGTATTGATGCTTGGGTGGTTTCTTGAGACATTTATTAAAAGAAGATCAATATCATTTGCCAATGTTTCCAAGGTTCAGGCTATTTGAAAATATAACAATACTGCTTACTTATACACGTCAACCTGAACATTATGGTGTTACTACAGTCCAATACAGAGCTAGGTCTCACCGAATGTGTTCTGTCTAAAACAGCAAATCTGTTCCTGGCGACCCACACTGCTGTCAGGCCAGACGATCGCTTCCCTTCTGGGGCTGAAAGAAGGAGAAACAGGTAAATCTTTGATTAAACTATCTGTATACATATGCATGCATTCTATTGGCGATTATTGCAGCAATCATCTGATATACAAAGCACGTGACTTTGTTACACAATAGGTGTATCCATACACAGACAGGTGTATACCTACAAAGACAGGTGTATACCTACAAAGACAGGTGTATACCTACAAAGACAGGTGTATACCTACAAAGACAGGTGTATACCTACAAAGACAGGTGTATCCATACAAAGACAGGTGTATACCTACAAAGACAGGTGTATACCTACAAAGACAGGTGTATACCTACAAAGACAGGTGTATCCATACAAAGACAGGTGTATACCTACAAAGACAGGTGTATACCTACAAGACAGGTGTATACCTACAAAGACAGGTGTATACCTACAAAGACAGGTGTATCCATACAAAGACAGGTGTATACCTACAAAGACAGGTGTATACCTACAAAGACAGGTGTATACCTACAAGACAGGTGTATACCTACAAAGACAGGTGTATACCTACAAAGACAGGTGTATACCTACTAAAGCAACAGTAGTTATTGTGAAACTGACACATCACCATCTCATTAACATGATCTTAGGTTGAAGAGATGTTCCTATTTATTTATTATCACTTATGTCCTTTCCTCAGTACTTACAGTCTGGATTCTGGGAGTCCGAATCCTTGGGAATGGCATACAAGTCATAAGTCGAGTTCTCCACATTACTTGTTCTCTGAAAGTCAAAGTTGATCGTTAAGAACAAAGGAGCACCTGTGCTCACTTATTCAGTGTGAACAGTTATTTCAGGGCATGTCAGCATGTGGGAAGAATGACTAAAGTGATGCACGTGGTAAACATCAACCACAATGGCAAAAAACACACACAGGTATGATTGACAGCAACCTACAAACATAATTTGGGCATACATTGATTACAACTCTTATCACAGACTTCTGACCCTGCCATGGGAAACAAATCTTGGGATGCATAATATTTCCAAGTCTGAGCTACCCATGTATTGATTATTTACAGACCACTGTGATACATATGGAACTGGGCACCATAAAACAAAACAAACCAACTTACTGTGCAGAGCAGCACACCGTTTTCTGCAGGGTTGTATGACATGCTGTAGACGGGTGTTCGGGAACCTCTGCAACCAACATCATCAATCAGGCATCCAGCTGGGCAATACATATCAATATGAAGATCACAATACATCCCCAGAGGCTAGCCACAACAACATGATCGCAATACATCCCCAGAGAGCCACAACAACACTATCGTTGTCAGTTTTCCCAGGGTGAGTTCATATCTCCAGCTGATCTGGGATTCAACTACAATTTGGATGGATCTCCTAGAGCTGCATACTGACAGTCAGGTCACATCAATAATCCATGCCTCATATTGATCATTAACTGGTGTAATCATTAGAACCTAACTATGAACTTGCATGTAACAAACCACTAGGCAGGCATGTTCTGTTTAAGATACCTGAGACTGTTGTCAACTGCTCAGTCACGTAAGCGGGGATGGCAACAGGAAAATCTATTTTCAGCTGAAAACCTATTATTGTGTTAATGGGGGTTTGAATTGATCAATTTGAAATAAAATCAGGGGGAAATCTGCGGATCAGCGGAAAATTGCCATCCCTGCTAAGATAACATGCTTCTACGAGGACATTACATTGATAAAACCAAACGTTTGATAAATCTCTCCATCACTTATGCGAGTGAGCATACCTACCCTCTCAGCTGCATGACAGGGACATCCTTGGATGTAGTGAAGTCCAATTTGCGGAGGTATCGCTCCTTTACATAGAACAGGATGTTCTGATGAACAGCGTAGGCTGGGCGTTCTCTCTCCAGCTTGTAGATGATCATCCCACTGTCATGTCCTGCACAACAGTCAAGGTATACACATAGCAGTGTGAGAATGAGATGGGGATCACACTGATGTATGTCAGTCTGTCACCGTGTGTGTCAGCTTCATGCGGGAGGAAGGCCAGGAGTGAAGCAGATTTGAGATTTTTTTTAAAAGCACTGACACATGGAATCATAAAAATCGATCAAAGCAATTCATAACAATATAAAAACATACATTAACAACGGAAAAAATTCACCAGGGACACAGTCAAACATTTCTGTCTATAGTAACTGAAAATGACCAAAGGCCCCTGGGAAGTGCTAAAAATGGCTGATAACTTAGAAACCGCTCCTAAAGAAAGACTTGGTGCACTAAATTGTAAGTACCTAAATAGCTGAAGGTATGTGGTATGCTGCAATCCAGCCACAGTATATACCATGATAAACATACTAAACACAACTGACCTGCAGCGAACAGGTTGAGAGAGGGATGTGCAGACATGACCCAGAATCTGTCATGTTCCAGCCGGAAGGTCTGGACACCAGTTCTTGCAACAGAAACACATTTATCCATTAGCCACAGCAAGCAAATATACCACAACAGACAATACAGTCTGCACATTCAAAGGAGGATGTCAGAAGAGATTCAGCACATGCCTCTTTATTTACCTTTTCACTGAATCTTGTAAGGCTCTAACTATGGTATTTATAAGAACATAGGTCAGCTTTGGTTACCTACCTCTTGCTCATGTCCCACACACGAATACTCTTGTCCTCAGAGTTGCTGAGAATCAGCTCCTGCCTGGGATGGAACAACACGCAGGACACATTGTTGTAGTGACCACGGCAAGTGTCCACTTCCCAGGCCTTCGAATCTAGACAAAGAGCATGTCCATTATAGTAACTATTGATGAAATGATCAGTGGACAGATGGCCTGTGAAACAGGGTGTACTTCATCATTCAAGTGACTTATGAAACAGTTTATTAATCTTATGTAAAGCTGAAATTGAACTTAATCCTGAAAGTTAAGGGGTTCTTGTCTTCACCTTACTATTAAACTTTAGAGTTTTACGGGATGCCAAAATTCAAATACCACAGAAAATCTCCCAGGACATTCCTTAATTTCAAACACTGTACCATTACTAGCTTGACTGACTATGTTGACTAATATTCACAACAGTACTGATACAAGTGCATCAAACAGACAAGACAAGAATGTCCTCCTGTTGTATTTCTTCATCACTGAATGTTCCTGAACAGAAATGCACAAAGAGTCCTTTCGGAGATTAGTGCTATATAAATGCTATCCATTATTATTATTATTATTTGCAACCACCAGTACCATGGGCATGCACTTGATCTTACCATTCATTCTCCAGAGCTTGATCTGCCTGTCATCAGCCCCTGACACAATGAGGGGCAGGGTTGGATGGAAGGCTGCCCAGTTGACCCCTCGGTCATGGCCCTCCAGGACATGCTTCACGATGGCATCGGAGGTTCCAAACAAGTCAGTCTGACCTGGGTTGCGAATCCGCTCTTCTATACCTCCAGGTCCAGGTGATACATTCTTCTTACGAAGCCCTACCAAGAAGACATTCTTTAAACTACATGCACCACTGTTCAGGTAACGAAGTTCAATTTCTTATTTTCCAAATGAAAGTTAAGTTAAAATTACAGCAAAAAGTGTAATTGACTATGCATTTTTTTACAACAAAAAAACCCAAAAGATTCCTGCCTAATGCAGAATGAAATTGTTAAAAATTAAAAAATTTAAATATAAATTATATATTTTTATACTGATGCTATCTCACGGTATGCACTTCTCTCTCTGGATTCAACACTGAGTGGAACGATGTAAACTTTTTTCCCTTGGCCTCTCTTGTCCATCCGCCCAAGCACTCCATGCTACCCTCATTAATATAAGACAGCTTCCTAGTTGTCATGCAAAGCATGCGGCATGCACCACTAGCTACCCACGTGACTCTCCGAATCATCATTCTCATTCTTGAAGCCACTGGAATATCAATCTTGGAGAATCTGCATAGCAGGGAGGATGGGTGGGAATCCGTCGCGTGCGATAGGATAATTATATAATATATATTTTGTATTTAAATTTTTAAATTTTTTTAAACTTAGCACATCTCACGGTATGCACTTATACCACGGTCTGACGGCGGGACGTAGATACCCTGTGTCTTGTCAGTGCGATCAGTAGAACTGTGTAGACTGGAAACAACCTTAGATAGCAATGCACAAGGGAGGCCTGTTACGGCGAGCGTAACTCCTATGCTTGTGATGAGTTCCTCTGAACTCCTTGGCTTACTAAGCACAACGTCTCCCAGGGAGATGGGAGCTCCCGAGCGGTTGTTCGGCCGCAACCTCTGGAGAAGGACGCAGCTCAGCAAGAAAGGATGTCACTTCGCCACGATTTTCAAGGTACCCCTGTAAATTAAAGTCATAGACAATAATCGGGCCAGCCCCAGCTTCGAGAAGACCCCCACAGTCACTGACCAGGGGCAGGTGAAAGAGAAGCACAACTCAGAAAACTTGCAATTTTAATGTTCAGTTCCAGTCAACATCAAATTGACCCTCACTCCTTTACATAAGCTTAGTCCAAGGATGAGCCTGGCAACTTCGGAGTTGGAACGCAACGAAATCCACTGAAATTCGGGAGTGACACACTTCACTGACGTAATTGCTTCGAAAAGTAGAGGTCAGGAAACGTGAAATGTCGAACCCTTCCACATCATGATACAGAATCGAGCTCCAGATTCGTCCAACCACCGAGGTGGTAGTATCTCCATGTCTTAGTATAAAACTAAGTGAAGTAGTTCTAACCCATAAGCAATCAAAACATAAGGCAGATATGAAGTTCAGACTTATATTCAGGAAAAAACAGGGACAGCTACTACCTTCATTCAACCAGTTGAAAAAAGGGTACCAGGTGGGATAAGTCATGTGACTAAAAACTTCTAGCACCTCACATGCCGTAGGGTAATCCGGAGAACCAAGTCAGATTGTCATGCTAAAAGCATGTCATGTCGTGGTGACAAATTCAGCATATCACAAATACCCTGAATTTCTCACCACGACATGACATGGTGAGAATCGCGAACGCTGTCAGATCGGCGAATGCTGTTGGATCAGCGACCTGGTACGGGGACCGGGGTCGGTTCGGTGATCTGGATCGGCGAGGTAAGATCTGGAGCGGCACTGTGATCTGGTGCTGGTACAGCGAAATCGGTTTGGCCTGACGAACCAGGTCGATGATGAGGTTCAGATCGGTCTGCCAAACTAGTACGGGGATGTTGTGGGTTGGACGAACGAGATGAGCCATTCCTTGCTGAAATAACAGTTCGGCGATGTCGCAGCGAACCAGCCTGCCGGAACGGTTCGGTGATGATACCTGGATAAGTTCAGCGAAACATGACGGGAAAGCAGGGCGATCTGGCGAAGCAGGTCGATGGCGTTGTAAAGTTCCACCAGGTGAATGCGTTGTAAGTGCCTGGGAGACATCTCATGATCTCTGAGAAGTAGGGTAATATCTGACAAACCAGTAGGCTGGGAATCTTCCGTGTTGGAAGTTGTACGAGACAACACTGGGGATTTGCCGTAAAACGGATCTTATAGATGTGGGCAAAACGAGATTTCGAGCAGGTCGTTTCGGTGATAAAATCCGAATATTGGTAGGCGGTTGATCCAAACGGTTTGGTGAATCATGTTTCCTCGTCGAAGAAGAAAACCAGGAGAGCCAACTGAGTTCAGTGAATCACCAAGAGATTTACCACCTGGCGAAAAGCGCTCGTAGAAAGCCGATTTGTGGGATGCCGTTTCGATGAATGTTGATTTGTGGAATGCCGTTTCGGTGAAATCTTCCATTTCGGCGAACGTTGTTTCTGTTTAGCAGACGATCAATCCGGAGAATGCTGAAGCGTAGACTGGTGTTTTGATGAAGAACGGTTCGGCGAAAGCTGTTTTGTTGAGAGCCGGTCTAATTCTGGGGGAAGGTGGACAGTCCGGCGAAAGTCGAGGTGAAGGGGAGCGGACAGGCGAAGCGTGATCTGGCGAACTGTGAGACGATCTGCTCGGCTTTGGTGAAACAGAAGATCGAGGTAGCTGGACGCAAGAAACACTTCTTTTTGCTGAATGGGAAGGAGACGGCGAAGTAACCACTGACAGGCGTTGAGGCGAGGTAGACTGCTTCCTCTCACTACTGGATGAACGACGAGAGCGACAACAGCTTCTGCGCATGTGCTGTACGCAGTCAGGCGGAGAGATCAGCCGATTCTTGTCCGAAACAGATAAGCCAGGTTGCCGAGATAACTGGTCCGGAGAACGAGAGACAGAGAGCGTAGTTCGAACTTTCCTTCTTTGGAGGGACTGGGTCCGTCAAGTGAAACAGCATAACGAGCTCTGTCAGCAACACGACGCGCGCAAGCCCGAGTGTAGTCACCAAACGCCTCGAAGGTAAGATCCTTGCATTTATCGCAACGAGAGTCCCATTTACTCTGTCCTATACAGTCAACACAAGACGCATGTGGATCACTCGCGGAGAACACTTTATTACATCAGGAGCATTTTTTCGTCTTTTTTGGCTGGTCAGCTTTGCCCATGTTGTAGACTAAGTTGAAAACGTTGAGCAAAGCAAAATAAGTTCACACTCAAGTGCGACAAGAAAGAGAATGATGATTCGGAGAGTCACGTTGGTAGCTAGTGGTGCATGCCGCATGTTTTGCATGACAACTAGGAAGCTGTCTTATAATGAGGGTAGCATGGAGTGCTTGGGCGGATGGACAAGAGAGGCCAAGGGAAAAAAAGTTTACATCGTTCCACTCAGCGTTGAACCAAGAGAGAGAAGTGCATACCGTGAGATAGGATAAGTTTAAAAATTTCTTTTCAAACACAATACATGTAGACACTTGTACTTCCAATACAATTTCTGTAATGGCTGATTCAAAATATATTGATAAGAAGAGTTTACTACCTACCTGAGATGTCCCAGACTCGCACAGTCTGGTCCAGGGATGCAGACACTACCATATCGTCAGAGCAATGGAACTGTGCACACATGACATAGTGACTGTGACCTGTCAGTACTCTGTAACACAGCAATACAGTATCACAACCTTACTGTCTTAACACATGGTGGAAATATGGGAGAGTTATATATGAAGCCACGAACATAACCAAATGTTGAAGACCAAAATATGAGTTGGCGGTTTAATGCCACGCTCACAAGTTTGGACCAGACAATCCTGCTACTGGCAAAATTATCATCAAACTATGAAATAGAAATACAATGACATTCATTACAAAATCAAGTAGCCTGACCACCCGATCTTGTTAATCGCCTCTTACAACAAGCATGGGTTACAGCAGACCAAATAACTTGAAATGTTTATTAGTTTGAAACTTACGAAACACAATTCCTGGACTGCCAGTTCCATATGCGGATTGTCTGATCATCTGATGAACTGAGGATCCATGGGTACTCCTGAAATTCACACACAACCATGAATCGTTCTATTTATTAAACAAAGAATAGAAATAAAAACAGCTCACATTTATATATTACAACAGATATATCAATACCAACAATAACTCACCATATGATATGCAGCATTTTGTTTTGAGGATGATTAATGATCATGAAGCATATACTTCAGATATGGCAGCTATCGTTCAACTTACATGATGAAACACTGTCGTTCTAATGTAGTCCAGATGTCCCAGCAAGGTGAACAAACATCGCCTTTGTTTGTAGTTCCAAACCTGGAAGATGAACAAGATATTACAATATTGACAGTTACTAACAAATGGTAGCTGCTGCAACAATCACTAAGTGAAATTGTTCTCATGAGGATGATCTTACATAGATTACATGTCACTGAGAGAATACAACTTACTTGAACTCACAAACTTCAGTTAGTTAGCCAGACAACTAACTAACTGAACTACATCCACATTGATAAACCAGGTGAATTAATCTGTCATATGCAAAGCTATGAACTGGTGACAGACACTTATGAACATGATGAAACTTACAGTAGCCATGGTGTCACATGACTTTAATCTACATGTGAGTCTGTGTGTTTGTGCCGATGCCATTTGTCACTTTCGTCCACTTTTGAATCATTACTGAGCATATGTGACAACTGTAAGCTGCTAGGGTGGGAGTTCCACGATAGTTTGAGACTCCAGCCAATATGGTTAACACAAAACGACTTAATCCCATTCTCTCGACATTTCAGTATGAAAATTATTATCACAAAGACATATTCCTGTCCTACCTTGATCTTATAGTCATCACCACCAGACACAAACAATGGCTGTTGGTTGTGAAAACAGATGCCTCGGACTGGACCTGTACATTGTTGAAATAATGAGCATTATTAAACAATTGTCATTTACGTTGTAAAAGATACACTTTAAAATGATGGAAATAAACATGATAAATGCTACAATAATAAATCATGGTAAAATGGCACAAAAACACATGGTAAGGGACCGTTCATAATTTATGGCTAGGGGGGTTGATGATGAGTTTTATGGAGAAGCATGTACAATGTGAATGACACCCCCAAAATTAATGTAAAAATAAGTGCACTTGTATATATCTGATATGGAAGAGGTTTTTAGCCTAGTAAATTTTACTGAAATAAGAGACGAACAGAAACAATTCAATTCTTCATGAAAAATTAAGAAGGAGAAAAGACTTGAGTGTCAACAATTCAATATACACAGCTTAAGTTCACAGGCCCCCACTGCGGGTCAGAAAATCGATAAACTAGGCCCCGGTTTAGTATCAACACCCCCTACTATATAATACATAAAGGTTCATCACGGAAATACGGCGACATGATCGAAAACCGGACAATTACGCACACATCAATATAATCCTATTTTAAAGGCCTCACCGGGGATCAAAAGCTTTTGTCCATATTTCCTATGTGTGTAGGAGGCATATACACGTGCTCTCCGTGGGGTGCATTTGTTGGAGGTTTTAATTGCCAAAGACCGAAGTTGCTGTGCCGAAGTATACCAAACTAGGTCACAGCTTAATCAAATTGGTTAATAAAATGACAACAAATGCACGCATAAAATGAGAGGGAAACTCAAACGTCTATCATCCAAGATGTCACTTTCTGATGTTTTATCTTGGTAAGAATAATTTTAAAACGAGTACAAATATTTTTAAAGAAACACATTCATTCAGTGTAATGTGTTAGCCAATCAGATCGCCGGAGGTAGTGAAGTCGAGCTAGTTTGGTATACTTCCGGCACAGCAACTCGGTCTTTGGCAATTAAAAACCTCCAACAAATGCACCCCACGGAGAGCACGTGTATATGCCTCCTACACACATAGGAAATATGGACAAAGCTTTTGATCCCGGTGAGGCCTTTAAAATAGGATATATTGATTGATGTGTGCGTAATTGTCCGGTTTTCGATCATGTCGCCGTATTTCCGTGATGAAGCAGATTTTAGTAGCAACACACCCATTTTAGTATACGTCATTGTACAAATGTTAAATGTGTCCAGATTGAATTTCCATATTGGCAACTCTAAGTTTTTAGCATGATTACGTACCATCGTGTTCATCAAACTTGTCAATCAAGGTACACATTCGGTAATCCCACAGTTGGATGACACCATTGTGCAAACTTGCCAAAATCCATGGCCGCTTCGGATGAAAGGAGAGACCTAGAATATAAACATGATACAATATATTGACATGAAGATAGCAATGACTACGTTTCAGACTAGCAATCCAGAATGTACAGAAATATGATGTTGAAAAGTCCGAGTTGACAGACACCGGATGACCGGTTACGTTACAAGAACTTACCTTTGACTCTTGCTGACTTAGTTTCAAACTTTGTCAACATTTTGCCTCATTCATATGACGAAGTCTTGTTCCTAACGAGATTTCACAATTGCCTTTGCTCGACAGATCGTCTACACTCAGATATGTACTTCTCTGCGACAAAACAGAGCCAGCGTGGAAGTAAGATGTCTTCCGGACACGTAGCCGACAGATCACCAGTGTAACGGGTTCGTTGATTGGCTGAATTGACAATATAGGGAGAATTTATTCATATCTTCTGTTTGAAACTGCTAAAAATCATACAGCATTTTATTTGCCCTAATATCGTTACGAAGCCATAAATGTAAATAAATAGGTATGTTAAAATGAATGGCTGAGTATACAATGGCAATATTTGCTTACCTCAATGTGCCCTTTTTGCTTGGAGCCATTTCCCCGTATTCTATTCTCCCTCACAGTGTTCCGATATGAGGCTCTGTTCCCAGCTACTTGTACTGACTTGTAGTAAAACTATATCGTCCCTGATACAATACATAATTGGTTTTTCTATCCTTTTCTTACACATCATGAACAATGGAACTTACGATGTATGTAATTATAATCATGGATTGACGAATGTCAGCCTAATGACAGTAATGCTTTCTCATTTTTCAAAAGCTGCCCTAACGGAACCTCTAAGAATCGACATTAAAATAATAGAGGCGTGTTTCGTGTCCATTCATGTTTATATTTATTATTCCCACATATTTGTTTGTAATATTAATTATTAATTTATGAAGTGAATACATTTGTACATAAAAAACACAAAATCACAGTATGGGAGGCGAATTTACCAGGTCAGACAGACGAAGTTTAATAATAATAATACAGAAAATGATTTTGGAAGAGGCTAAAACATATCACCGCAACCTCTTCATGTGTTGGATTGACTACAAGAAAGCATACGACTCGGTCCCTCACGAGTGGATTCTGAAGTCTCTACGTTGTATTGACCTCCCTGAACGACTACTTGATTTACTCAAGTCTTTAATGAGTTGCTGGTAGACTCAGCTTGAGATGTACTCGCAAGGGCAGGTGCAGACTTCGGAATCGATTCCAATCAGAAGGGGAATTTTCCAGGGGGACTCCTTCAGTCCTTTCCTTTTTTATTTGTCCCTAAATCATTTGAGCTTTCTGCTCAATAGAGAGGAGGGTTACCATCCCGGACCTCCTCAGCACAGATCCCGAACACCGCTTACTCATCTCCTTTACATGGATGACATCAAGCTCCTTGCCAAAGGAGATACCAATTTGAAAGAACAGGTTCTCCTTGTCGAGTCCTTTTCTAATGATATTGGCATGACATTTGGACTCGACAAATGTAATAGTCTCCATTTGAAACGTGGCAAGGTAGTTAATGGTGGATCGGTCAAGTTACTGGGGGGAGGAGTTATTGAGCATCTTGTGGAAGATCAGGCCTACGCCTATCTAGGAATGCAAGTTCGAGACTAGTTCCAGAGTGCCCAAATTCAAGACAAACTTCAAGGTCAAAGCCACCAATTCTTTTGCTGTGCCAGTACTTTCCTATTCCTTTGGACAAAACAAGACATCCAGAGTCTTGACCGCCTGACCAGAAGGATCATGTCTGATAACAGAGCCCACCACCCTCGTTCCTCTCTTAACCGTTTGTATATGCCAATCAGTTCTGGAGGTCGGGGTTTGATTAATGTGGAGGCTCTTCATGATAGAATTTTATTGTGCACTTTTGCACAAATGTATTTATCGGATGATCCTCTGGTAATACATGTCAAGACTCATGATGAAAGCAAGGAATTCCACAGCTATTTTAAACGTGCCAAGGTTGTTGGACAGAATCTGAAATTTGAGGTTGATTTTGTTGATGGCGATGTACTGCTGGACGGTACAGTGATGGGAGTAAACCAGGTGAAGTCCTTCACTAAGTCTGCACAGAGTCATTTGTGGGTCATTTGTGGAGAAGCTTTCTGAGAAACCATTGCATCGTGTGTACATGCAGTGTGTGGAACAAATTAGCAATCCCACCGACTCCTTCGCCTGGATGAAGTCGGCTGGTCTCAAATGTGAAACTGAGGGCTTCCTTTTTGCTGCTCAGGACCAGTCACTTCCTACTCGCAATCGCCTACATGTGATTCCTAAAGAAAATATAAACATGAAAATCCGACTGTGTAATGCATTTACAGAGACTGTCCAACACCTTGTCAGTGGATGCCCTTCCTTGGCACAAACAGCATATCTTAAAAGACATGATGGCATGGCTCGCTGCTTCTACTACCGTCTCCGCCATGTCTGTGGCTTTGATTCTGAGGTCTATCCATGGTATGCACCCTGAACATGTCCAGGGCGTCATGGAAATGCTTTCAAACTTCTCTGGAATAGGCCCATATACAGCCTCAGAAGAATTCCAGCTAACAAACCTGATCTTTTCCTGTTTGATAAAGGTAATGAATTTATTTATATCATTGAATTTTCTGTCCCTTTTTAACAGCAATGTGATTGGCAATATTCAGAAAAAGCATGATAAATATGCGGACCTCGCCTTTGAAATGTTTCGCTTGCATCCCAAGTACACTGTCGTCAGGCTCCCCATTGTTCTTGGTACCCTTGGTTTGGTACCTCCTGATCTCTTGGCGCAGATCAGGAGAGTGCCCGGGTTTCCCACCGGGAGTACAGCCCTTCTGACACTCTGGGTAATGCAGAAGGCTGCAGTGTTTGGGAGCCTTCATATTCTCTGGAAAGTTCTTGGTGGGTTCGACCAAGCAGCGTTTCCTGGGAGAAGTCCCATTCTCTGTCTGGGATGCGTGTAGAGGGGGCAAGGGCCCTGAGCTGATGATGAGCCTTACCAGCCTGACTGTGCCAGGATCACCAGAACCCTCTCTGCTGCATTTTCATCTTTATTCTGTAAAATATAATAATAATGAGTATTTATAAAACGCTGTATCCATCCACAAGGTGCGTGCTCAAAGCGCATAAAATGAGAGAAAAGACACAGGTAGTGAAATAATAGTATGAAATAAAACTTATGAATGATAGCCTGAAATAAAGCCTATGAATAATAGAAGGAGAAAATGTCTATGAATTAAAGTTCATGAATGGTAGGGTGAAATAAAGTCTATGAATAATAGCCTTGCGTCTTGAGTTTTGATTTGAGTACAGTTAATGATGATGAAAGTTTGATGTCCAGAGGAAGGTTTGTTCCATAGTCGAGGAGCTGCGTGGCCAAAAGACTTCTGTCCATAGCTGGTAAGATTATACTTTGGTTTGATCAGAAGATTCAGATTTTGAGATCGAAGTCTTTATAGGGATGTAGTCTACTAGCATATTAGAAAGATATGGTGGTGCCATTTTGTACACCATACACAGAATTTTAAAGTTGATTCTCGCTTCAATGGGAAGCTAATGCAAATCCTTAAGAACCGGCGTTATGTGCGATGATTTTGGTGTTCTTGGAGTTTGTACAGCTGACGTTTACTGATTCCAATCAGTAAGCTGTTACTATAGTCAAGTCTAGAATGAACAAGCATTTGCACAAGTCTCTTTTTATGAGATGCCGTATTTGACTGATACAACGGAGATGGTAGTAACAAGTTTTACAAAGTTTATCTATTTCCTGAGAATCAAAGATGACGCCAAGGTTTCTTACATGGTCAGCAAAAGGGATTGAAGCATTTCCAACTTCAACAGAGGTGACAGGAATGTCACGCAAATTATGTTTAGTGCCTATCAACAAAACCTGTTTTCTCATCATTTAGCTTCAACATATTTGATGACATCCAGGAACTGACATCAGTTGAGCGATCAGTACTACGTTGTACGGCCTCCTGAACATTCTCGGGTTTGAAGCTGTTAATCAGTTGACTGTCATCAGCATAAGATTGATGGCCCATTGTATTATTTTCTATCACTCTACCAAGACTATCTGTATAAAGCACAAACAGCACAGGACCCAGCTGTCCTAAGCTGCCGACTAAAGTGAGTGAGTGAATTTAGTTTTACGTTGCTTTTAGCAAATATTCCAGCAATATCATGGTTGGAGACACCGAAGATGGACATCACACGTTGTATCCCTGTGGGGAATCGAACCCGGGTCTTCAGTGTGACGAGCGAACGCATTAACCACAAGGCTACCTCACCGCCACCGTCATCTATGACATCACACTTTGCTGTGCGGAGTTGCATCCCTTGGGAACGCAAGAAACGTGCGATCGTGGTTCGCATCCCCGTTATGTGTCTACGTTTGTTACAACACCATACCCGTGCTCGTTCGTTTCACTGTAGGTTTAAACGTCTAAGATGTTTGCGTACTTCCCACGTAATGATGGCTTGCCGAGATATAACTGGAATAATGTCAAGAGCGGAGTTGAACCAAACTCACTGTCGACTGCGCCCTTGATAATCATGTCTCATAATGATATTTGGCAGTATTTCAGTGCTCTGACCCAGAGTACATGTTATAAGCCTGGAGAGTATGGACAATATCAAACATCAATATTTATTTACGTATGGACGCATAAACAATCAATGAATAATGTATCAGATTTGATAAAAGACAATAGTTCAGTTATCTCCCTTTGACTGTTAACATTCTTGTTACTTGGAGTAAACTTATCTCACAGGAATACTTGACGTCACATATATTTTCGACCTATATCTATATCTTCCTGTGTAAAACTATGCAAGGATGTAATGAATCGTAAATCGTTTAATCGGAACAGGGCTAGATAATGCAGCTGTGTGAAACTTTATTACGCATTGAGCTATATTCGCAATGGCGGATATTCGAGTCAAGTTTCCACACTGGTGAACAATTGTCACTAAATTATCCATTAACTTCAACTGTTAATAAACATTCCTAACTGGTGTCCCATACATCATAAGCAGAGCCACATTTTAAAGGTATTACTATCGTCAGTATATATTTTACACATTATATTGATGGATAAATGCTAGAGACCTCTCTGTTGTTTTCTATACTAGGCAATAAGTAAGAAAATTTTCAACAAAAGACACATTGTAGATTTTCATGAAAACTGTACAAATCTGTATTGACAATCTTTATGGATAACAATGTAATCTATATCTTTTGTTTATACCGTACTTCCCAACTTCTAAAATGTCACTCAAAGACGGTACAAATCTGGTCATTCGGGTGTATTCCAGTCCATCTCCCTGTTCTTGTTGCCAGCTTATGATTTCCTGAACAACTCTCGTTTTGTACTCCCCAAGCTGAATAGATATTTCTCTTGTCCTCACCATACCGTAGCTGTGACCAACGCGGTTTGTCTCCAGCAATCCTGTAATCTTTCTTTACCAATTCCGATCAAATGCGAAGCATTCCTTCTCTTTGCTGTATCCCTACTGAGCCACATCCCCAATGCTGTAACAATGTTGCCCTGACAAATAAACCTACTAATTCCAAATGATACAACATTTAAATAACAAACCCCTGAGTGCCTGGTAAAATGCAGATGCAACTATTTCGACCAACTCTTTACACATGTACAAGTCATGAAATGAAAATCTTCACAGTATAAGACGCTGTGTTTTTGTTTGAAGTGACAACAGTTTTCTTAGGAATTTAACATGTACATTTTCAACACTCCCCAAACCCTGATTGTCCCACAGCATAACACCGAGGAACCATTGTACCAACAAGGACGATGCGTATGTTCAGTGTGTGCTATATTAACTGAAGCATCATGTACATGGCTTTCTGCATGTGGTGCTAATGTATGTCTGGACCTACACCATGAAAGCTTTGGTTTCACCAGTAGAGAACAACAGGACAGAACAAACTTATATACATAATAGAGATTAACAAAAACAACATGATGGTATTGTCCATGAGGTGTGATTTCGGAAATAGTAGTGTACAACGTTACCCTGGGGTCTTTTTCAAGATGGCGGCACATCCGGTCCCCATGGGCGCCGCCATCTTGGATCAAGATGGCGACGCCCACGGTGACCGGATGTGCCGCCATCAGGGGAGATCACTCGGGTTCCGGTTCCGGTGCTTCCGGTTCCGGTGTGTGCGCACGCATGGCGATGACGTCACGTCCGGTTCCGGTGGGTGGGCGCGCATGACGATGACGTCACCTCCGGGCCAAGATGGCGGACGCGTTTCAAGAGGGCGGCCCATCCGGTGGGATCGCGTGAGATCTCGCGGGATCTCGTGGATTCTCTCGGGATCTCGCGAGCGTAGACGCGTTTCAAGATGGCGGAACGGACGAGCGGCGGACGGGACGGGACGGAGAGGGAAGGGAAGGAGAGGAAAGGAGAGGGAAGGAGGGAGGAGGGGGGTGAGGCGGACGATGGCGTGGCTAGACAAGTGTGTGTGTGTGTGGTTAAAACACATTGGATGTAGCCTTCTTTCGAGCGAGGTGGGTGGCCCTGAAAAGGGCCGTTGGTATGGGTGGGTGAGAGATCACCGAGGTATCTATTGTGGTGATGGTGGTGCACTGGAGGCAGTGCTGCTGGAATCGTCCATGGGTTCGACAAACTCCAAGATGCGTTGAAGTAGAGAGTACATGGTGTCTATGCGATCTTGAACGAGGAGGACCTTGTCATGGAGTAGAGCCAGTAGATGTTGGCTTTCACGTTTACTCACTTTCTTTGGCGGTTCACTTGGCTGGTAGGTGGATGCCGGACGTTTCTGGCCCTTGTTAGAGCAGTTCATACTCTTATGGTCCTCTTGACCACAGTGACGACAGGGATGTGGACAGACGTAACTGAGATGACCTTCGTTTTTTCCACAGTTGTAGCAGGTGTTGTTATCGTGCTTGTTGTTGTCCTTGGTCTTCTTGGGACATACGTAATGGCGATGACCTTGAGCACCACACTCGGTACAGGTCACCTTGGGACAGTGTAGATAACTGTGGTCATCTGTTTCGTACAGGCGGCAACGGAAGGAGGCGGAGGCGGAGGCGGGGGACGACTGCATGCTTCCAGTTTCAGTGAGCAACTGATGAGGAGAGCTGGAAAACCTCGAATTTATATAGCTGGGGTTGATGACGTCACTTTGACGCATCCGGTTCGCACCGGTTGCATCCGGTTCGCACCACTCTCATCCTGACTCAACAGGGCGATAGGCTAGTGTGACGTCATGGGGTATGACATCATTCCTATAAATAACACATGAGCTCATGGTGCACACTGCTACGCTTAGGACAACCTATTGTGACGTCATAGGGTGACGCGACCTATATAAACCAGGCTCAGCGTGGGTCTTACCAGTTCTCACCATGCCGTCACCACGAATGAACGAAGATGAACTTGAAGAGGAGCCTGTGCCCTACGAGTTGGAGCGGACGACCCAAAGAACAACCAAGAAATTCCGGACTGGTACCCAGCGCTACAACCTGAAGTTCAATCCAGCTTGGCTGCAGCGTCAACAGCCTGAAGACCTTCCCGTCGTTCTCAGAGAACAGTTTGATGCAGTGTTAGCAGATTTGAGAGACGATGTGGGCGGACAGGATGGTGATCGCGTGGGATTGGCCCTGGAACACCCAGCCCTGGATTCAGACATCCGAATCCCATTTCAGCGCATGGAGGACCTCCAGGGGGAACACATCATGGCCCAAGTGGAAAAAGTACAACAAAGCAACCACGACTTGCATATCGATGACACCATGGACATTTTCTTACTGCATGTAGAGGATCCTGATCGTATCGGTGAGGGACACGGCCGGCCAAGGCACCTCGTTGGCTTAAACACTTTCCTGGAAAAGAAACAATGCATCGTTCAAATCAAGAATGAGGATCAGCTCTGCTTTGCCCGTGCCCTGGTCGTGGCCAGCCACCATGAACACAAACCCGATCCTGTGACCAAGGAATGGACGAAGGAATGGCGATACATACGTGATGAACGAAGACCAGCGCAGTTGAAGGCTGCCAAGGGTTTATTTCGTCAACTCAAGATCCCCGAAGGGTCTTGTACAGGGCGTGCCACGTGGGAGTTGTTCAGTCAACGTTTGGCGCCTTACTATCAACTCAAAGTCTACTCCCAAGATGTGTTGAATCGACTCCTGTACAAGAGTGAAGTGCCTCAACCCACCAAGATCCTTCACCTCTATCACCACCATCACCATTACGATGTCATTACATCCATGACAGCTTTTACAGGGTATAGTTACTATTGTGAAACTTGTGACCAAGGCTACGACCACGCTGAAGATCATCGCTGCACCCGAGAATTTCAATGTCACTGGTGTCAATGTCTTGGATACTGTGGCGACGTGAACAATGAAGGGCTCTCCTGTCTCCAATGTGGCGGGTGGTTCCGAAACCCTACTTGCTTTGAACGGCATCGGACGGCCTCCGCCAAGCATCCCAGCACCTGCTCCACCATCCATACGTGTCATCGATGTCTGGCCAAAGTCAACGTGAGGAAAATCCAGGGCATGGCCAACCACCAGTGTGGCACGAATCGTGACTGCAAGATCTGCAAAGAACCCTTGAAACCCAACCACCAGTGTTACATGTCCGTCATCGAACCACCGAAACAAAATGAAGACGGTGAAAAAATGGATGAAGACAAAGAACGGCAACAGCGTCAGTTCATCTTCTATGACTTTGAATGTACTCAAGATCAAGGGACTCATGTTCCCAACTTGTGTGTGGTGCATCTAGGATGTGGAAAATGTATTTCCGAGGCTTCGGATCAGTTGTGCGACAAGTGCCCCTGGCGTAAGGAAGGAGAAGGGCCTAGCCGTATCAAAGTGTTTCGGGGATCTACGACCTTGAAGGACATGGGCGACTGGCTGATGCGTCTGGCGGAAAAGAAAGAGAAGCAGAAGAAGAAACGTAAGGCATCCCAGCAGCAGCCGTCAGGCCGTGCCTCGAAACAACCCAAACTGTCATCACCAGAACCCGATGATGATGATGTAGAACAAGACGGCGACAAAGAACAAGACGACGAAGATGACATTTCCCCTACCATTGATGATGACGACGTGTTGGTCATTGCTCACAACTACCGTGGGTATGATGGACACTTGCTCCAACAGTACTTTCATCAACATCTCGTGAAAGCACCCCAGGTCACACTTCGAGGGAATCACATCTTGCAGATGACCGTGGGACGTCTTGTTTTCAAGGATTCACTCAACTTCCTCACGATGGCTCTGAAGCAGTTTCCAAAAACGTTTGCATTGACGGAACTCAAGAAAGGCTACTTCCCTCACTTCTTCAACACCGAAGCTCACCAAGGCTATGTGGGTCCTTATCCTCCCGTGTCTACTTACGATCCTGACAGCATGTTTCCTGCCGAACGTAAAGCTTTCTTGGCCTGGTACGATGCACGGGTGGCTGAAGGGACTGTCTTTGATCTGGATGAAGAATTGTTGACCTACTGTCAGAGTGATGTGGACATTTTGCGTCGAGGCTGTGCTGCATTCCGCAACATATTCATCCAACAGAACAACGTGGACCCTTTCTATGAAGCGGTGACTCTACCCATGGCTTGCATGCTCACCTTCCGAAAACAGTTTTTGGAACCCCGCACCATTGCCATCCTACCTACTCAAGGTTATCGCCCCCAGCGTCGCTACTCGCTTCAGTGTCTCCACTGGCTCAACTGGGTCATGCATCAACACCCTGGGGTCCACATCCAACATGCTCGGAATGGTGGAGAAGTAGGCTTTGACGGTGCTGACGGTAGCCGCTACATGGTGGATGGCTACGACGCCAAGACACGCACCGTGTATGAATACTTGGGCTGTTTCTGGCATGGATGTACTCGCTGTTACAAGACGGGGCGATGTGAACACCATGCTAGCTTGGGTACAACCCCTTGGGAACGATACCATCATACCATGTACCGACTGGGTGTGTTACGCCAACATCCCGACATCGATCAAGTGGTGACCCTCTGGGAATGCAATTTTCTGAAACAACAGAAAGACAATGGTGACCTGAGAGCCTTCCTGACCCCACTGCAAGGACCCCATGCCTACATGCCTGACCCGTTGGATCCCAGAGATGCTTTCTTTGGAGGACGTACCAACGCCACCAAACTGTACTATGAAGCCAAAGAAGATGAAGAAATTAAATATGTGGACGTTTGCTCGCTGTACCCTTACATCTGCAAGTATGGTACTTTTCCCGTGGGACATCCCGAGATCAAAGATCATCCTCCCGTGTCTGACTTGTTTGAGCTCCACGGCCTGATCCAGTGCCGAGTCTTGCCACCCACCGACCTCTATCATCCTGTTCTTCCTTACAAGTGTCAAGGCAAACTGCTCTTTCCTCTGTGCCGTACATGTGCTGAAGAGCAGTTGGATGCTTCCTGCCCCCCACGGGGATGAAGACCGGGCATGGATCGGTACCTATGTCAGCAAGGAGCTTCAGTTTGCTGTTGAAAAGTGTGGCTATCAGGTGCTTCACATCTTTGAGGCTTGGCACTTTGACACGCTCGCCACCTACGACCCTGATACTCAAGAGGGAGGGCTGTTTGCCAAGTATGTGAACAATTTCTTCAAGATCAAGCAAGAGGCCAGTGGATACCCCGAAGGATGTCCAGACCCAGACGCCTACATCAACGAGATACAGCAAAAAGAGGGAGTCACCTTGGATCCTGCTCACATTCGCAAAAAACCCAGGACTACGTGCCTTAGCCAAGGCCTGCCTGAACAACCACTGGGGCAAGTTTGGTCAACGCGTTGGGTTTGCCAAGACGGAATATATCAGTTCCCCTGAGAGGTACTTTGCCCTCCTCCGGGATGAGCGCTGTGTGGTGAAAGACATTAACATCATCAATGAAGACCTCATTTGTGTCACTCACGAACCTCAGGCAGACTTTCACGACCCTCATCCAGCCCACAATGTGGCCATTGCAGCCTGGGTGACAGCACAAGCCCGTCTCAAGTTGTATTCTTATTTGCAACCGTTGGATCGTCGTGTCCTCTATTTTGATACGGACAGTATCATCTACATTCACCGTCCACGAAGTTACAACCCGCCACTGGGAGATACCTTGGGGGGAGCTGACTGATGAACTGGGAGGGGGGCAACAGTATTCAAACCTTTGTCTCGGCAGGACCCAAGAATTATGGCTACAAGCTACGTCATCCTCAATCTGACGGCAGTGTGGGCATCAGCAAGGTCCGAGGATTTACTTTAAATCACAGGGCGAGCCAACATGTCAACTTTGACAGTATGAAGAACCTCGTCTGTCAGAGGGATGAAGCCAACATCACGGTCCCGTACCCACACCGCATCATTCGCGGAGGACTTCGTCAGGGCAACGTGTTGCTGTCCAAGGACACCACCAAAACCTATCGCTTGGTCTACACCAAACGCCGAGTGCAGTACGACCCCCAAGGCGTCCCCAGGGAAACTCTCCCCTATGGTTATAAAGAGTGAACACATCCCTCCCATGGACTTTTGTTGCAGACATGCTCTGATCTATTGATGTTTAACCCATAATATGTGATTGCCTTGTTCATCTGTTGTTCTATCATTCAATAAATTGTGATTGTATTGCACTCTTGTGTTATGTCGTCTCTCTCTCTTCAGGGCCAGACCTGGTGGAGTCCATGGTCACCCTCAACCCTGTTGTACCCTGTTAGACTCAGACCTGGTGGAGGCCATGGTCACGTTTACCATGTATAGGTACTGTAACAAAAGGGAAGGAGAAAGGAGAGCAGAGTGGCGCAGTGGAAGCGTGCTGGGCTCATAACCCAGAGGCCCGTGGATCGAAACCACGCTCTGCTAACGACAATTTTTTCTTTCTTGCGAATACAACCCCTTGAAGTGGGGGTTGACGTCACACACTCTATGACGTCATCACGACCCTGTGTCTATATATAAAGAGACGTTTCTGTCAGAGTCATTACAGATTTTGTTGTCTAAGAAAAGAGAAGGATGGAACCCGTTCACCGCGAAAGACTTAGGGAGAATCGCTGTGGTCTCGTGCTCGCTATCAAGCAGGTCGAAGCCGTGGTCGACAAACTGATGGCGTTTAAAGTCCTGACCATCCTCATGAAGGCAGAGATTATCGAAAAACCTCGGACCTTCCTTGACCGTGTCAGAGAATTGTTAGATATGCTTCCCCGGCGAGGACCTCAAGCTTACTCCCTCTATTGCAAAGCATTGGAAGAATGTGGAGAGACAGAAGCCATGGCATTGCTGGGACTAGAGACTCCAAGTGACAAGGCACAGTCACAAGTGACAGTCCACTGGCTATTCTTCTATGGGATCAAGTCACCGTTCAGCAACTTTCATCCAGCTGTGTTTACCTTGGATGGTGTTACATTTAATTGTGTTGAACAGTGTTACATGTACTCTAAAGCCATGTACTTTGGAGATTTGGACAGTGCGACGCGTATTCTCCAAGAGACTGTTCCAGCAAAGCAAAAACGTCTGGGGCGATGTGTGAAAGGGTTCACTCAAACAGTGTGGGACACTGTCAGTCTTGATGTGATGACTAAGGCATTAATGGGTAAATTTTCCCAGAACAAGGACATGAAACAGAGATTGATTCAATCCTACCCTAAGCCATTAGCTGAAGCTATCCCCTGTGATCAAAGATGGGGAATAGGAATGGGTGTATCTCATCCTGATATTGACAAACCCTGGAAATGGCCGGGGGAAAACAAGTTGGGAAAAGCGTTAATGTATGTTCGTGAAAAGTTGTTGATGTTGTGAGTGACGGCATCCATGGGCAAACTCCAATGACGTCATCCATGCACGAGCCACGTGACGTCATCCATGGGCAAACTCCAATGACGTCATCCATGCACGAGCCACGTGACGTCATCCTGTGTATCTCTATAAAAAGACTCTGACCCCATCGTGATTCGTCATCATGCTGTTCACGCTGCTCTTTGTGCTTGCCACCTATCTAGAAGAGAGACACTTTCTAGAACAGTTCAGAGAAGCAGTGCAAGAGGCCATCCAGAAACAACACGATCGTGACGTCATTTGAAGTGACGTCATTTGAAGTGACGTCATAGCTCGCGCTGCTGGTGTTGCCTATAAAAACGCAGGATCGATTGAGCGGGTCATCAGTTGCATCAGTTCAGTCGTTGAAGATGGCATCTCCAGGCAACCTCCCTTCTTCCTTCGTCAACTTGGCTTCGCAGGCAAAGGACCTTGCTTCTGACATGGCCCATCTCCACAACACCATGATGACTCAAAGCCAATTATACAAGACCAACTACATGGATCTCCAGGACCGATTGCGTGTGATGGAACAAAAGTTGCCGTCGATCATCCGCAAGCTGGCAGGTATTCATCCGAAAAGAGAAACACTGTATTGAATGATGGGTCGCTTCTGTGAGTTGACTGAGATAGACTATTACTGGATGGCGTATCACCAAGACCACTTGCGTATCCTCTCCGACAGCGCCAACAACTCTGTTCGCTTGATCCTCATCGGTATCAACGATGCACATGCCAAGGAAAATGCAGGGGAGACCTTCCTCAGCAAGCTGTTCCACATCGTGTTCAAGTTGAGGAATGGACGTCCTATGGCCTATGACCATGGTGCACTGTACAGCAAGCTGCTGGACAAACTCTAGGTGAAACTCTGGCCTCACCCACCCAGCTATAGTCTTCGATATGCCACCTGCACTCTACCTTTGTTCTCCAATGATCCAGAGGTCACCGACATGACGCCCAAGCCCGTGCCTCGAAAAAGAATACCTCCCAAGACCACTCCTGCCAAGACTTCTCCAAAGAAGAAGAAGAAGGTCTCCACCCCACCTCTTCCCAAGCCACCCACCAAGATGTCGTCACCTCCCCAGGTGACTCTGGCCACGGCTTCTCCAAAGAAACAGAAGAAGAAGAAGGAGGAGGCCCCCACCAAGACAGTCACCAAGAAGACGTCACCTCCCAAGACACTCACCAAGAAGGCACCCCCAAAGCCTAAGAGTCTCAAAGCACCCCAGACTCCAAAGAAACAGTTGGAGATGACTGACTTGTGGGAGAACTATCCACAAACCAGCCAGGCTAGGGTTGAAGAGAGCGAGAAGGGTCAAGGGATCAGTCCTGCTAGCCCCCAAGAGATCCCCCAGGCAGAGTTACCTCCAGATCTTCAAGACTTGTATGATCTACTCCCGATGGCTGTCACCATGGAAGCAGAGCAGACGACTCCAGTGAGGGCTCCAGAGACGGATCTGGTGATGGCTTCAGTGACGGCTCCAGAGGAGGAGCCAGAGGGCATCATCGACATCCCCATGTTTAACGATGAAAATCATTTTCATCCCGGACAAATGGACTTTTTACGGTGTTCTACCTGCAATCCCGAGGATCACCTGAACTGGTGGTGATCTGTGGATGACCTGTTGTTGTTGATCTGTTAATGCATCATTATTGTTGATCTGTTTGCCATGTTGATGTTGTTCCTCAATAAAATGTGAATTCCATTTCAAAGGGTTGTGTCTTCTATATCTTCAGGGATCTTAGCTCTTAGAGGTCATTTCCGGTGCAACCCGCAGGGATGGTAAGACGTGTGTCAGTATGTCAGGGACACTATCAGGGACACTGTTAGACTCAGACCTGGTGGAGGCCATGGTCACCCCACTCACGTTGCGTCATCCCTTTACCATGCTAATTGCAGGCCCTACAGGGTCGGGTAAAACATCGTTTGTCAAAGCCTTCATGGAACATGTGTTTCAACCGGGGATCCTTGATCTTCCACCTCAGGGCATCGTGTGGGTGTACAGTGAATGGCAACCCATACATGAGGACTTGGAAGTTCTTACCTCGAGGTTAGGGATACCCCTGACGTTTGTGCAAACCATGGGAGAAGCCAACACTCAGCTACCTGCAGGGTTGATCATTGATGATTTACTGGGCGACAATACCAAAGAGGAAGAGGCTGATGTCCTGCGATGGTTTACAAAGAAAAGTCATCATCGCAACACGTCCGTGTTGTACTTGACGCAAAACCTCTTTGCTTCATCGCCTCATCATCGCACCATTTGTTTAAATGCCCCTACATGGTACTGTTTAAAAACCCGAGGGACGCCTCTCAAATGGATCACTTGGGCAGGCAAATCTTTCCAGGACAGACGACCTTCCTTCGGGAAGCCTATAAGGATGCCACTTTGACCCCTTATTCCCATCTGTTTCTGGACTTGAAACCTACCACGGCCAACGAGCACCGTATACGGTCCAATCTCTTTCGCAACCCCACCACCCTTTACATTCCCAAGTGAAAACAAATAAATAGAGCTTGTCTCAAGTGTCCCTCAGGGTCCCTCGAGTGTCTCTCAAGTGTCCCTCGATTGTCTCGTTGTGTCCCTCAAGTGTCCAACAAGTGTCCCTCGAGTGTCCCTCGAGTGTCCCTCAAGTGTCCCTTAATCCCCACACGGTTTAGTTGCCCTTAAGTGTCCCTCCAGTGTCCCTCCGTGCCCCTCGGTTATAAAAGTGCACTTAGTTGCCTCGTTGTGTCCCTCGAGTGTCCCTCGAGTGATCTTAGTGATAGTCACGATCGTGACACGGGGTTACGAAGGAGTGCAAACAATTCCCCAAAACAAATGGACCAAGAGTATGGTGGACAGGAAAGCCCCTTGAATGAAAACAACATGTGTGAGTACGTACCGTTACTGGGCATTGTGTTGCAGCCACTTGAACCATTTAATAGTAGATACCATGAAATCACAACGTGGCTAAGATCATTAGGTGAATATATTGTGATATGTTACAATTATAATGTTACAGTTCATACCGTTTGTAAACAAAAGATCAGGGACGCCCCTAATCCTGCCTCTTTTGTCAAATTGTTCTTGTTAGCGGGGGGAAATAAACGTTTGACAAAAATGCCAGTCTATCGTTGTTATTATTGTTGTTTGCATTGATTGTACCATTCTTTTGAGAGAGATGGGTGGCCCTGAAAAGGACCGTTTTGTGGTGTGTACCTCACTCACGGGGACCACAGCTGGCACCTGCATTGGCATGGGTGAATGCCCAGCATTCGTTTCACTACACACTTGCATCCATGCGTCAACCGGTAAATATAAGTATCTTTGAGGCTGGTACCACAATTAACACACTTTAGGACTACATCATCGTCACCGCACGCACGCCATCGTCCACGCCACTCTCCCTCCCTCCCTCCCTCTCCTCTCCTTCCCTTCCTCTCCTTCCCTTCCCTCTCCGTCCCGTCCCGTCCGCCGCTCGTCCGTTCCGCCATCTTGAAATGCGTCTACGCTCGCGAGATCCCGCGAGAGTCCACGCGATCCCGCGAGATCTCACGCGATCCCACCGGATGGGACGCCCTCTTGAAACGCGTCCGCCATCTTGGCCCGGAGATGACGTCATCGTCATGCGCGCGCACCCACCGGAACCGGACGTGACGTCATCGCCATGCGTGCGCACCCACCGGAACCGGAAGCACCGGAACCGGAACCCGAGTGATCTCCCCCTGACCGGAAGTGACTGGATCCAAGATGGCGGCGCCCATGGGGACCGGATGTGCCGCCATCTTGAAAAAGACCCCAGGGTAACGTTGTACACTACTATGGATCCTCTTCCGACAATATGTCACGTTACGACGTCTGTATCAACCCAGATCTTCCTACCAGTGCCCTTTTGTAAGGAAGATACTCTCACTGATTCCAGCATCCTCTTTCTGGAGGTGCTGGAGAAGGCTTGATGGCAATCGTTCACTTGTTTTCTGAACACAGCAGTTATGGCTAGGTTAACGAGGGTGTTGATGGACGATATGACGCTCCTGGCGACGTGTTGTTACACGGGGTCGACACCTACGTTGACGGTCATCAGTGCTGTTGGTGGCGTTGTATCGCTGTCTAAGGCGTTCGATCGTTCGTACGCTGCAATTGAAGTCATTAGCAATGACTCAGCACGTTGACCAGCGTCTAGACGTTCAATGGCTTGTTGTCGTTGATCTCTCGTTAACCTATCCATAGCTGCTGTGTTTAGAAAACAAGTGAACGATTGCCTGAATGCATGCACGATGCACGGGCACCTCAGTCTCAAACAATACTTTATTGGGTAAAACAGGCTATACGACCACGATTCATGTTTTCCTCAAACTTAGGTTCAAATAATCCATTGATACTTGTCATTTCCAATATTACGACGTTTCTTTTGCCTTTCAGTATATGTCGAGAAAAGGCGCTGGTCAAATGACTTTCACGTGCTCACAGCAAGCACACACCGCCCTGTCTGCCCTGATAGACATCTGTATATCTATGTATGAACACTGCTCAGTGTATATCGCTATCTATATTTGTGTGTTCAGACCTGTATATCCAAAATTACTCTTATATACCTCTCATGCTTTTATAACTTTTTTTACCCAATTACTAATGTACTCTCTTCAAAATAAGAAACGCATAGGCCAAGAATGAGGAAATGTATGAAACGTATTTAAGTGTACATAGGTCGATTAAACTTGAACATAGATGACGGAAATTCGACACATTTTTTTATATTTTTTTATCATCTTTATTTCCTACGGAAGCGCTGAAGGGACCTCATGAAATAAAAATTATCTTGAGCGCACAAGTTAATATCTTGAGCGCTCAAATTAGTTATCTTGAGCGCACAAGTTAGTATCTTGAGCGCACAAGTTAATATCTTGAGCGCTCAAGTTAATATCTTGAGCACACAAGTTAGTTATCTTGAGCGCTCAAGTTAATATCTTGAGCACACAAATTACTTATCTTGAGCGCACAAGTTACTTATCTTGAGCGCACAAGTTAGTTATCTTGAGCACACAAGTTACTTATCTTGAGCGCACAAGTTACTTATCTTGAGCACACAAGTTAGTTATCTTGAGCGCACAAGTTAATATCTTGAGCGCACAAGTTAATATCTTGAGCGCACAAGTTAGTTATCTTGAGCGCACAAGTTAATATCTTGAGCGCACAAGTTAATATCTTGAGCGCACAAGTTAATATCTTGAGCGCACAAGTTACTTATCTTGAGCGCACAAGTTAGTTATCTTGAGCGCACAAGTTAATATCTTGAGCGCACAAGTTACTTATCTTGAGCGCACAAGTTAGTTATCTTGAGCGCACAAGTTAGTATCTTGAGCGCACAAGTTAATATCTTGAGCGCACAAGTTAATATCTTGAGCGCACAAGTAAGTTATCTTGAGCGCTCAAGTTAATATCTTGAGCGCACAAATTACTTATCTTGAGCGCACAAGTTACTTATCTTGAGCGCACAAGTTAGCGCACAAGTATCTTGAGCGCACAAGTTACTTATCTTGAGCGCACAAGTTACTTATCTTGAGCGCACAAGTTAGTTATCTTGAGCGCACAAGTTAATATCTTGAGCGCACAAGTTAATATCTTGAGCGCACAAGTTAATATCTTGAGCGCACAAGTTACTTATCTTGAGCGCACAAGTTAGTTATCTTGAGCGCACAAGTTAGTTATCTTGAGCGCACAAGTTAATATCTTGAGCGCACAAGTTAATATCTTGAGCGCACAAGTTACTTATCTTGAGCGCACAAGTTAGTTATCTTGAGCGCACAAGTTAATATCTTGAGCGCACAAGTTAATATCTTGAGCGCACAAGTTAGTTATCTTGAGCGCACAAGTTAATATCTTGAGCGCACAAGTTAGTATCTTCAGCGCACAAGTTAGTATCTTCAGCGCACAAGTTAGTATCTTGAGCGCACAAGTTAATATCTTGAGCGCTCAACTTCGTGTTTAGCATTAATGGCATTAATGGAACGCACGTTTGCTTGACTGCTGGCTAAAATGTACAAACTTATATCCTTTTTGGAAGATTTCAAACGATGCAAAGTCGGAGTTAACTATAGGTGTTTATGATGAGACTATGTAAAAGTATGCAATTGTATCATGAACATTGATAATGTTTATCATGTAAACGTTCATCGTCTTTATGCTTGTCAATACTATTCTTTGTATCTGATTTTACCACTTTTTGCTTTATTACATAAAGCAGGCCTAGGTATGTGTAATGTCATAATAAGAATTAAAATATAAACATGAGTAGGAGTTTATTGTAGGGATGAATAGTGGTTTTACTTACTTCTTATATTGGTACATAGTATTATGAACACTAGCGTAAAGCTTGGATAACTTGTTTTTTGCTACGGCTTTATTATGTATATATAGTATTACATGACCATGAAAAATGTAAACATTGAGTGTTATACTTAATTATGTTAATTATAAAACTAATGTCTGATGTATTGGAAGTAAAGTCGACCACTTTGAGGGAACTATAGTCTGTAGTCTTGGTTTGCATGTATCAGTAATGTTTCCTAACGTGAGTACAATGGCAGTTTAACTCTGTACAATATCATATAAAACCCGCCTGATTTATTTAATCCATTAGTATGTGCACGTATAGCATATATACCGACTTTATTTCTTACTAAAATACCGTGTTCCCCGTTTCACTACTTCCGTATCAATCCCTTATGTATACGTTTGTGTGTTGTAGTTTATTTAACATGTTTTAACAACACAGGAAGTTGAAGAATAAATACGTCGATGAAAACTGTGTCCTGAGCGAAATTGAACACCATTCGGGTCCAACAACGACCGTACAGTATCCTGTTTCACGATTAAACCGCATAGGGTACATTTTTGATGCATCAACGATAACCATGTCTTTGTTCAGATCGTCGAAGTTGTCCGCAATAAAGTATGTAACATCAGCGGGGCGGTGGGGTAGCCTCGTGGTTAAAGCGTCCGATCGTCACGCCTGGTTCGATCCCCATATGGGTACAATGTGTGCAGTCCATTTCTCGTGTTCCCCACCGTGATATTGCTGGAATATTGCCAAAAGCGGTGTAAACCGTACTCACTCACTCACTGTAACATCAGCAAATCTGGTATCTGGTGCGAAAGAGGGACATACACCTCAGAATACGCTTCGTATGGCGTACTATACTATACCATGATTTTTGACAAGAAGATGTGTTATGTGTTTGTATTGGAACCCAAGACTGAAATAAGCATGAATCAGCTCGCGTTTCCGCTCCTCCTTGCTTCCTCATGAACTGCTTATGGAGTAGTGCATCTCAATATACTAAGTTGAGCGCTCAAGATACTAACTTGTGCGCTCAAGATACTAACTTGTGCGCTCAAGATACTAACTTGTGCGCTCAATATACTAACTTGTGCGCTCAAGATAAATTATATTTCATCAGGTCCCTTCAGCGCTTCCGTAATTTCCACATTTTACATAGTACATGAAGAATGCATTCACATAAGTATATTCATACAAATATTCATATACAATATATCAAGTATATTCAATACACCCTCACAAATCCCCTTCATACAATGAATAAACATCTTTGAAAATCTTATCTCAGTGATTCCAATACTAATAATAGTAATTAAATACATTTATTATATGTTTTCTGACCTAGTATTTTCTGTAAATAGATTGTGGAAAGATGACCAGAAGGTAAAAAACTCACTGTTGCCGCATGTAGAGTACGCATTATATTTTGTAATTTCATAGTATTTTGATACCTCGCTTACTACATGCTTGAAACTTGGAACTTGTTCTTTTATTTTTTTTATTTACCTGTTTCACAAGACATATTGCATTTAAAGAATTATTGTTTTTCCCTTTAAATCCAAGTAAGATGTTTTCTGGTGTAAAGTCAATGTTACCTTCAGTTACAGTCATTAGCCATCTGGTCAAACTCTCCCAAATCTTTTTAACATGACAACAATTACAGAGTAGGTGGACAATTGTTTCTAGTTCATTTGAACAGAATGTACATAAAGGTGTGTCCTTTAGACCGATCCTATTTAAGAAACTATTTGTGGGTATAATATCATACAATATCTTCATCTGTAACCATTTCAAATTGCTACATTTTGTGGATCGTTTTGCCATCATATATATGTTTCGTAGCATTGTGTTATCATACTGTGTTTCAAAGACTCTTTCCCACTTTTTATGTGCATATGACTTATTGTAATTGGAGTCCAGTAAAGAAAGGTAGAAGGTTTTGGTGCCTTTGACCTTTAGATTAAGTTTGGATATATTAAATGGTAGTATTGGTGAGAATGGGAGTGTTTTAGGTAGAGTGATTTGTCTTCTCTTTAAGCAGGCAATTATGGAAGATTTAATACTGTGGTATCTTAAGATGTTTGTTTTAACTTGATATATTTTTTGTAGTTCTTCATAAGTATTGAATTCCCCTGTGGTTGGGTTCATTAGATCATATATAAAGTGTATTCCTGCACTGTACCAATTGTTTATAAAATTTGTTTCGTTACCTATGCTAAACATATAATTAAACCAAATACATTGGTTTAACATGTCATTTGGGTTTATTGTCTTATAATGCTTTTGTAAATATGATCCCCATGCAGAGATTACATCTCTCCAAAATGGATTTCTTATGTATGGTTTTATATGTTTTTCCAAATATTCAGGATCAGCTAACCAAAGTCTTCCGTAGTTAGGTATACAGTTATCCACTTATGCCTTCTATTTGCAGTTACTGGAATATAATTTTTTTATCCATGCTATTTTATGTGCATAAATATTATTCTTAATGAGTGGGACACTAATTCCTCCGTAATCAGGTGGCATAGCTAAAACGTCTCTTTTAATTTTGTCCGGTTTGTTTTTCCATACAAATTTGAAGCAGGCTTGTTGAAATTGATTTATTATTTCATCTGGGGGTGATGGAATCGAGGAAAAAAAGTGTTTTAATTTTGCAAGCAGTAGTGATTTCAAAACAACATTTCTACCGATTGGAGTAAGTGTTCTTATTGACCATAATTTCATTTCCTTCTCTATCTTTTTGAACTTATTATCGTAGTTCAGTTTCAGTTTCAGTGTTTGTCAAGGTCTACTTCAAACATAATACCCAGTACCTTGAAGTCACTTTGACTCCAATCTAAGTTCCAGTCTTTACAGAGTTTATATCTACATCTTTTCTTTGAACCTATCCAGATCAGTCTTGTCTTGTCAGCATTAATTTTCAAGCCAGAAAACCTTGCAAAAAAGGATAAAATGTTCAACAAGGCATATAGACTACTCTCAGTGCCGTCTAAAGATAAAGAAGTATCGTCATCAAATTGTGCAAGAACATATTCAATACTTCCCTTTTTAATACCTTTTATATTTTATCATTTCTGATAAGTATAGCTAAAATTTCTGCGCATAAGACAAAAATATATGGCGATACCGGATCTCCTTGGCGACAACCTCTGGCTATAGGAAAAAAAGTGCTAGCAAATCCATTTACAAGTACACTTGATTGCATATCTTTAAAAAAAGTTCTGATCCACTTCTGAAAACTAGGTCCAAAATTAAAGAATCTTAACACATTTAGTATAAAGTTTCTGTCAACTGAATCAAAAGCCTTTTCAAAATCTATTAGAACTAATAGTCTTGGTATTTGATAAGATTCTGTGTACTCCATTAGATCGTATATCAGCCTTGTGACCTCAACAATATATCTTCCTGGTACAAAGCCTTTTTGATCATCATTTATTATTAGTAGTAATACTTTTTGAAAAATAGTTTTGGTTTGTTTTCTTTTGGTAGGCATGTAATTAATCCTTGTTTCTGGGTAACTGATAGATATTCGTTTTGATATGCATAATTTAACGAGTTTATCAAGAATTTATTCAAGTCTATCCAGAAGAATTTTAGAAATTCTGTTGTAAAACCGTCTGGTCCGGGACTTTTTTCATTTTTTTCAATGCTTCTAGGGTTTCCTCATATATGTTAGTTCTCCCTCTAAAGTTGCGGCACCGTCTTCATTCAATTTTGGTATATTGTATTTGTTTAACAAAGAATCAAGATTAATTTGTGTGCAGTTTTCATTTTTATATAGTTTTTAATAAAAGCTTTGGGTTTCTTTTAGTATTTCTTCTTGATCTTTAATGGTTGATTCATCGGGGTTTTTTTAATTTCTGATATAGACTTGTTTAGAAAATTTCTTAATTCCAAGTTTAAAAAGTATCTACTTGGTTTTTCTCCCTGTTCTGTCCATATTGCTTTTGATCTAATAAATGCTCCCTTTGTTTTATTTGTTTCAAATTCATTAAGTTCAGTTTTTGTATCATTTATTCTTTTAAAATTTCTTCTTTGGCCTGTAAACTGTCATTGTTATCCAGTTCTATCTCTAAATCATGCAATAATGTTTCTAGTTCATTGATTCTGCTCTTATCTTTTTTCCTCTTTGTTGATGTATAGTAAATTGTTAATCCTCTGATTTCCATAAGAATCATTTCCCATAGAAGTTGATCATTAATTTGGTATTTTGGAATTTGGTCTTCTGTTTTTGTGTTATATTTGTTCAAGGTGCTTTTAATAGTTCCCTTGACTAATTGTACATACTTTGGATCTTGTAATAAAGAATTGTTTAATTTCCAAAACCCTTTTCCTCTTTGTGTTTCAGATAGAGCTAGTGTCATAAAAATAAGTGAATGATCTGAATCTATGCTTGGACTTATGTCACACTTGATAACATTCTGTAATAAACTATGAGAGATCAGAAAATAATCTAGTCGAGCTTGTTTAATTGGAGTAGGTTGACGCCAGGTAAATATTTTCTCGAAGGGGTTTGTTTCTCTCCATGGATCTTTTAAATCTAAAATGTACAGTCAGACCTCGTTAATCCGAACACTTTGGTTTTTTAAAAAAAACGTTCGGATAGTGAAACGTTCGCACTGCTGAAACCACAGTATATGCACCGAGTTACTTCCCCTTGATATCATTCCTTACTATCGAGACTCTGAAGTCATAAATGAAGCCTATGTTTATGAAGGAAATTATAAGCTTGTAAAGGCCAGAGAAAAAAATTATAGATGTATATCAGATCTATAATTTTTTCTCTGGCCTTTTGGGTTGTTAATATTTTTATATTTGAAAGTTACTTTTCTAGGGTCTTGTACTAAATTCCAGTCTCCGCATAAAATAGTTTGTGTTCCTCCTAGGCGTTCCACATGATCTTTAATTGTATCATAAAATTCTGGCGTATCTTGGTTTGGGCCATATATGCTTGCTATTGTGTAGGCTTTTTCACATATATTTACTTTTAATATTACATAATTTCCTGACTCATCGTCAACCACATCTTCAACTTTAAATTCAAAGTTATTATTAAATAAAACAGCTGTTCCTCTAGCATTACTTTTAAACGATGTCATGTGGCATTGATTGTAGTCCCATTGTTGTTTAATGATCTTGTAAGCAATATATGTGGGCTTTTTTTTCGTAAAAAGCGGAACACCTTGTTTCTTTTAAACAAATTGTTTAAGCCCCTACAGTTTAAAGACATAATCTTAATTTTTCCTTTTCAGCCATTTTCAAAGATGTGGAGTATCTCTAATTCAAATGGTTTGTAGTCGTAACAATGGTCTAGAATGGGATTTGTGAAAGTGTATATGTCAGTAACATGCTTTGTGGATTTTTCGTTATTCTGTATATGATAACAAAATTAAACATATCAAAATTGTGAGTATAAAAGGTGCTTCGAGCTTCTGAAAACCAAGAAAATTTGTGGTTTCTTTTGTACACTCTTTACTTTTAAAGAGGATTGACATGGAGTATTTAGTTATAATGCAACTACGTGGGTATACTTAGCGTAACTCTATTACATGTATATCAGATACTAGTATTGTATTATCGAAGCTGATACACAACTAAAACAGTGAGTTACATCAATTCAGTGTTCAAATCACTAGTAATATTCCACTGGAAGAATACAGTAAATGCAGTAGATCCTGTAGTGTCAGTCTCGCTAAAAGATCAGAGTTCTGTAGAGATCTTAGCTGTAAAGCGGTGGAAGTATAGTACATCCACATATTCACACGTCAAAACATCCTGTTATAAGAACCTCACTGCCCAAATGTACACACACTCCATGAAGTGTCAAAAATTAAAAATGTACACTCTGCCTGAGCAAATAACGTTTCATAATGAAAATATCAATTATTATATAATATGCTGTCAGCATGTATTGGAGAACCAAGTTACTCAAGTAGTTCATCTCAAGTGAAAGGATAATGTTACGTTCACGGTTGTAAACTTTACATCCGCATATGCTACGGAAGTGTGAATCCGTAAATAGACAATTACATGGTACATAGTGAATATTAGTATAAATCAGATGGTTTCTGAACTTCATCCACATATTCACACGTCAAACATCCTGTTATAAACTCCTCACTGCGCGAAAATACATTCGACACATGCACGGATGAACATATGTATTGTTCTGATTGTCAGCGTTAATTCGGTTCACTCACTGCACATGTGTGGACACAAGGGGGCGTTCAGGTCAGTACCTGGTGACACCACCCCTTGCAGTGATCACTGCTCGACACCACCTTGGAAGGGACTGCACAGATTGTGGGATTTTTGCTTGTGGAATTATTCGCAATTCCTCCTGCAACGCATTTGCAAGTTCTGTACGTGTCTGAGGACGATGGTTCGTTCCATACATGCTCGATCATTGACGGGAAGGACATTGACTTTAGTATTGGCGAGATAAGCACCTGTTTTACGAGATGTGTGGGGTCCAGCGGTGTCGTGTTGAAACAGTTCCCTCTGGCGGTTAAAACGTGGGTTGAGGTGAGGTAACAGGACTTGGCAGATGTAGCGTTTTGCTGTAAGGTTGCCTTGAACCACCACTAGCTCTGATCTATCCGTGTAGGACATGGCTCCCCACACCATGACGCCATCTCCACCAAATCTGTCCACCTGTCGAACGCAGTTCGGCGCAAAACGTTCGTGTTGACGTCGATAGACACGTTGTCTCCCATCCCGTCGTTGCAGGAGGAAACGCGATTCATCGCTGAACAAAACGTGATCCATGCGTTCCCCAGGTTCCATGCCTGTACCCTGTTGCAGCACTGGACACGTCGTTGTCGGTGTAGTCGTGTCAGGACAGGTCCAACCTTTCGTCGATATGCTTGCATTCCCACTTCTCTCACAGATTCTTGTGTCGTTGCCAAGCAAGTATTACTTGCTTACTTGCTTGACAACGATACAAGAATCTGTATCGAAACGTCGCATCTACCGAATAAAGAAGTTGTTTATCCATAAAGTTTGTCGAACGAATTCCTGCTTCCCGTCAACAACACACTTCCGCGTTGCTAACAGTATATCTCATCATGAAAGAAGAGGGGTCTCTTCCTGGTTTGACGCTGCGCTGGTGCAGTTCTTGATATTGATTTACGATATTAAATTTAAACTTCCTCCACAAGATTTGTAGTTTAGTAAGACGAGGTAGACTGTGCTCCTTGCAAAGACTGGGCATATATCCCCAGTCGACTTTCACATCAACCGCTATCTTCTCTACTGATTCCGGGTATTTAGCGTTAACATGCCATTATAGAGAATTATATTAACGCCTTGACCCACCTCCGACTGATCACTAATGATCGATGATAAACATATTTCCAGTGAAACAATGTTTATCCAATAAAACACATCATTTCCCCCTTGTCAGTTATCTAAGAAAAGTAGAATATGTACTTTGGTATGATGTCTATCACATCTTTATTCACATGATTTCTGCTGACTTAATTCTTGACTTAATTCCTCCTCGCAAGAAATTTCGAGTTTTGAGAAAAGGACATTTTGAACCTGTTTTTGGTGGACTAGGACACGTCTACCACACACCGAGAATAACGGAAAAATCACTCCATTGTTATGTAGATGAATGCATTGTAAACAAAGGGAAGCGGCAGGCGTCACACCACGATACGATATATACATACGCCCAGGTTGTGGAATTGGAGCAATTGTTTGGTTTTGTCCATTTAACATATGTTAGAAGTTTATTTTCAATACATCTCCTTTCACTACATGTAAACCCGTAGTGATTCAGGGTGAGAACTTGTCCCCAGCAAAAGATATTGGTTTAAGATGGTAATATTGTCATGCAGGTTCTGTTGACAGCGTGTCATCCTACTCTGACGATTTGAATCGTTGTTCATGATATCAAAATCACTAGATTATCTGGCCCAGATTCATCACACGGCTCTCATAATGCTGAGTGCGGCATAACTGGGTGGATTGGGTTCAAACCGTATTATAACAGTATTCCTATTATATCACATAGTGTCAGGTCATGTGGGAGGAACTCCCGAGGTGATGTTGGTCTCAGACGTTTCCACTTTGCTGAAACCAACAAACACAGGTATGGTGCTGACAAAACTAGCAACATGATCGGAGCCAACCAGGATTCGAACCAACAATCATAGATTTCTATCGTGTCTAAAGGACGCAACTCGAGTGAGTGAGTGGGTTTGATTTTACGCCGATTTTAGCAATATTTCAGCAATATCACGGCGGGGAAGACCAGAAATGGGGACACATTGTACCCATGTGGGGAATCGAACCCAGGTCTTTGGCGTGACGCTTTAACCACTAGGCTACTCTTGGCTGACACATTTAGCCTATGTGTATATTGGTGGTAGCTTTGTGGTTCAAGCGTTCGCTCGTCACGCCGAAAACCCGGGTTTGATTCCTCACATGGGCACAATGTGTGAAGCCGATTTCTGGCGTGCTCACCGTGATAGTGCTGGAATATTGCAAAAAGCGGCGTAAACCCAACTCACTCACTTATTTAGTTAAGGCCCCGGCAGTACATCCCTTGATGCTTGTTTCTGCGCTACAAGTCCACGAAGTCTTGTCAAATCCATTCCCACATTACAGTGTTCCCCGGAACTCGCGTTATATCGAGGGAAGTTTCCCGCCGCATTGCAATCACGTTACGCCAAACTGTGTCACGATAACGGCCTCCAGCCCATGAATACAGTAAGACAAATGCATGACGACACAGCAACATGCAGCAATAGTACTGCTGTATGCGGGCTTACAGCCATCAAACTATGATAATAAAGTAGACAATCCAGTCGTGTCGTGCAAATATCTGTTCTTTTCGTGAGCTTTGTTTATATTAAAAATGCCGCAGTTATTTTTTTTAATAGAGAAACGTTGTCAAAAAATATATCTAAGCGCAAGCATTATACTGAATTTTTGTGATGAGCTAGTCTTGTAGAAACTTGATGTCTACTCACAGATATTATCTTCATTCTGTCATACGGTTCCACAATTGCAAGAATCTGAAGTCTAAAGGTTTTACACACGTCACGGATCATTCTAATAATTCCTAAACTTTATTCAGTGTCACAGTGATGTAAATGCTTTTTAAAAGAAATCGTTTTGTCCATACCCGACACCTGCCAGTTTGGATCTGTTGCAATAAAACAATAAAACAGTTTATTGGTTGTGAGTTACCTGCTGTAAAATGTTCACAGCTTGAAATTTAATATTGTATTATGCAAGCCTGAACATTTATGCCACTCAAAACCGGAGAAGCGAGTTGTCGAGATTCCTTCAGATTCAACTTGGCATTTATAGACGCTATTGCAGTCTTTCTTAATTTAGAAGAATTGAACAGCCATGCCGTAAACTAGGGATAATCTACACCGTTATATAGTCTCCCTGCGTGAATTGAAACACTGTTTAAATCCTTTCGGAACATCTCAGAGAGGTGATATAAATATACTCGGAGTATTCATGCTAATAATAATATATGTTATGTGTAACTAAGCAAGGGGCCAACACCATTAACAACTTTCACCGGTTTCAGTAGCCTATATATACATAATTAACGTGTTGTCTTTTTATCTAATATGTATCATTAACTTGTTTATTTATATAAACACTTTAACTACGACAGCAAATAGAATTGTTATACATAAGTGTAACTGTACTTGTAATTGCTTTAATTTCCAGTGAAATGATATGGAATTTCGAGTATGTGTTTATAGTCTATATTTTCAACAAACTTACACATAAACGTGGGCGATGAAGATGACATATCATGTGTTCATTTTATTTTGCAATATATTCAGATCGTGCAATACTGTGCATGTATGTAAACAATCTTTTAAAAAATATATACCTATTTCATACAACTGTTGTTTTCTATAACAACACCATAGGCATGAAAAACGTTCAGATAACTTTGATGTTTTCTCCACATGACGATTTTCACGGCGGGTTCTCTCAAAAGTGTTTACTTTGTTACCCACCCTTGACTTGAAACCACCGCTAGACGGCGCACGGGCACCTGCTTACCACTTGCAGTATTATGATGGAGAGACGGTGTCAGTGTTATCAATATTCTTTGTTAAACCTGGATAATCTCCTGTGAGTTTCTCAATATCTCTGGACTGACTCATTTTGAGTCAAAGATGCATGGTGAGTGTTTATTCATATAAGCTTCATATGCAAGGAAAACAAACGTAATCGCTGGAAATCTTGTTAAGACGGGCTGTCAGCGACTCACGAAGTTAGGAGTACATATATGCCGTGATCGTCCGTATGGTTCTTGTAATGCATTGTCTTTTCTGACTTGATAAATCTCGGCCCGAAAAAACCCGGCATTTTCTAAAACATCATTTCAACCAAGAATTACACCAGCATCGTTCAGCAATTATAATTGAAATATTTCTGTGCAATATCTAGTGGATGACATAATTATTGATTTGCATGGAGCAGCGATGCTGCAGTGGATTGTGTTGGGATCACGTCGTAAAGCATGTCAGTGGAGTTGATGAGATTCAGATAAGCTCCTGTCAGAAAATACTTTTTTTGTGATCTCAGTAAATATTTTAACTATATGTATTTGTCTCAGTATCCTGACAATTTGTTTTCAGTGTATCTTTCTGTTAATTCCGTCATATTCCGAGTTTTGTTAATTAATTACAAATGTGCCATTTGTGGATGTTGTAAGGGCTGATGATGCCAATTTGGCTGCATTTTTTTATATTTATATTTTATAATATTACAGCCAACACCACTAAGGGAGCAAGACCGTTGTTTCAAAGTGCTCTGAATGCAACAATGTAAACATGAATAAATGTACGATGCTAGCAAACAAACAGGAAACTGTCAGCAACACATTTCATGAATTGGCTAACACAGAATATATCCTGCCACCCCATGAAGTGCCTTCACCTTTGTCTTCTAATTGGTCCTCAAAGTGATATTGCCCATTCATGATTCAACCGAAAAATGTTAACAAGTTTCAGATTTGTAGCCAGGAAATCTCCCATAATATATGTCAGAAAATATATACGGCTGTTGAAACTATTGAGAGTTGGGTAATTGTTGAAAGACAGTCATGCATTTCTTATCAGCACATTTTCATGAAGCAGTCCAGGATGTCATGGCGGTATGAAATTTATTGCATGTTTTTCTTCCTTTTCCATGACTTTCCAGATATACTGTTATTTAGTTGTGTTGCATGCTGTCAATGGAAATTTCAGGTTAGAATCACTCATCACCAAGGTATATGCTTGTCATGAAGCAGCTTATTGAGGGTCAGCTTATCCTGATGCCATGGATTTTTGCTCATTATCAGCCGTATATACTGGTTTCAGATCCAGTTGTTTACAATTTCATGTAACATTGCTTCAACAGTGCTGACAAATAACAGACAAATTATCGTAGTTTGAGTCATTACAATATAACTGTTCAGTGTTCGCATTAATGCAAAAACCTACGTGTTTCACGCAAATAAATCTACATTTCACGCACAATATTTTCTACCTGCATGTTCTGCATGCAAAGCATTTTGTTTCTGAGAACAAGTAACCGAAAAACGTATTTTCCCAAAGGATAGAACAAAATAAGATAAAGTTTCTCACAGCTAATTTGACTTGCGGATGTTGACAACATGCTCTGTAATGCAAGGTAATGACGTCTAAATTTCATAATTTTGTGTGTGTGTGGGGGGGTGCTCAGAGTATTCCAAGACACCTCGTCGCTTTCTGGCTCGGGCATACAAGTGCGGTGTATGCACGCGCAAGATTCTTGGGGCTATGTGTTTTAGGAACGCAAAGCTTTTTCCCTACCGCGGACACTGCAGTTAGGTACCATGTCTAGCAACAGATACAAAAAATACGAACTGCCTACAGCTGAACTTGATGGAATTCCTTCATGTAAATCAATATAAATGTATTAAACGTGAATCAATGTATTCATGTTTACACGTTTATCATCAGTGATGATGCTACTCCTGAGAAAGTTAGTTCTGTAAATACTGAACACAATTGGGCAGTGTAATATGTTGTAAATGACTGATTTCATCTGGCTATGCTGTTGTTGCGTACAATTACCACAACTGTTTGATGACATTCAAGATACACATAAGAGAACTTCCTGGTTGTAACAAGTGTCATGCTGTGTATATTGTATATTGTGCTCATGTAGGAGTGTGTTTGTGGTATTGGTTAACTAGGTCAGTCCAAAGTTTCACTTTAGTTTGTTGTCTTATGTTTGCACAATGAAAACGATGTAAATATTTACAGGGGTCACATACATTGTGATAGGCCCTAATATTACTTGTTTGTGGTGCTTATCACTGCCATAGAACTAAAAGATGAAGGGTTGACATTTAAAAATATTTTCGACCACCTACACTACAGTTTTGAAACACAAATATGTGGACTGAGTGATTAAAAACATCTTGTACTTATCTTATGCAATGCTGTTATTATCGTTATTTACCGTGGTAGAAAAACGTTACTTGTCTAAAAAGTGATAATATCATAGGGCTAAAAAGTAAAATTCTTAAATTCTATTAGCAATTGTCATACCTTTGACATTGACTTCCCATCTTTACTGTAAAAGGTCACATGCAACCAAAAAATCAAACATAATTAAAACACAATTATCACTTATTCATGACATATAATATACATTGCTGGTTATGAAAAAACATATAAACAAAATTATAAGCGTACAATCGCAAATCAAAAGTGCAATATTGTGTACTTGGGTTTACTTCCCAAGAAACGAAGCAGCCGGGATACCGAACCCAGTCAGAGCGGGTGGGTGTGCAACAAAACATTAGGAAAGTAAACACCAAAGCCTTCACCGAGTATTCACCGGACAGCCCGCTTCCAAGTTGCGCGAACCTATTTCACTGGGCATGTGCTATGAGCGCAGCCCAGCTGTTGAAACCAGTTTTCCCCCGAAAAGTCGGGGGAAAATTAGAAAATCGTTTGAACTCCGATTTCGCGCGGTTTTTTTCATCGCATTATTTTTCAACTTTATAAGTTGAATTTGCATTTTTGATGATTTGTTTCGGTAAGTCCATACCGAAAGGTATCAGAATCTGCAAAGTTGTGTTTTACGTTGCATGTGACCTTTAAGTTGTGTTAGGTCAGACATTATCTGGACATGTTATAACCACTCCAATTCTTGGGAATGCGTAACTTGATTTCATATGTATATGCATAATGTTTGAGTCTGAAAATCCGGAAATAACCCATTCTACCTAACAAAACTTCAAGACAAAATATAACATCTTATCAATTATTTAGTTATATTTCTTTCAAATTACATTTGGACTTGGCGTCCCAACCTGTTCTGATTTCTCCTGGAGCCAATGATGACCACAGTTGTATTTTGTGTGCATTGTGAGTTCTGTCTGTGCAACAGTAGCAGACAGTGCAACTAGTTTACCAACCGTTATTGAAATTTTTATGAGTAATTATTTCAGGAATTTTTAACTACACATGGCAGGCAAATTGGGAAAAGAAATTTTGTTCCACAAGGTTTTACCTTGAAATGAAGGCTCCAGATTGTAATTTCAGTCATATTGTATTTAAGTGCATGTAAAGTAATGAAATAGGTTAGTGCACTGTACTTGAAAGTGTAATGATTATGTCACAAGCAGGAACTTCATAATTCTTGTTGAGAATTTGGCATGGTATATTATTGTGAGTCACATGGTATGCCATACACATTTTTCTGAACCCATTTTCAAGGGTGGAAATAACCCATTGCCCAATGTCCGAGTCCAGTGTTTTTTTCTGTCAGCCAAGCAAATTTGTATATCACACTGTACCGGTGTCCAGTTGACTTTCCAATGTTAATTATGTTGTTTATTTAAAAAATCAACAAGAAAATGGCTGGTATAGTGGAAAAATTATCAGGGCAAGTGATTTTACATGTGCCACTGTACCGGAGTACACTAGCAATTTTAAAGTTATTTCCACCCCGATTCATAAAGTTTATGTGAACTGAATTCACTTATTTGCATCATGTAAAACCCTGTTTCCGTATTATGATTTATTAGAGTTAATATTTTCCCAAATTATGAGCTATGTTAACATTGAGTTTCGTGCAATGTTCATTGAGAAAAAGTTATCAGTGTATCTCAAAAAGGTCATATCATCAGATATTACTACATTAAAATGAACTGGAATTTTTAAGAAGTCTAATTTGAGAATTTGGTTGAAAAGTGAGTCACAACTGCATGATACACATGAAATATATTCATTGTGCCTTTGGCATATGTATTTCACTCTTTGGTGACTTGGCTTAAGAAATGCAAGTCCCTGGGCTAATATACAATTCATATTGGACCAACTTGAGCATATTTATGTCACATAAATATGTTTTCGTAATGTTGAGGACATATTGTTAGTAATAAGTCAGATAATGTAGTACAACCATGGAGGAGCCATGGTTTTATATAATTTATTTACTTGAAGAGTTGTCTCCCTTGTGGACACTTAACCTGTCGTCCCAAACTCCAATGTTGAAAGATTTGTCAGTTCTAGATCACCTCTTACCATGCTAAAAACATGCTGGAAACGGTTAAACTTGGTTGCATTGAGGAATACCTGGGGTGGAGTGGACAACAAGTGCTCTGTGTATAGTTTTAAGGTGATGGCACAGTTACTGGCCTCTTTGAAAGGAGATCAGAGACAGTTGGCATGGTTACTAGCCTACAGGACGTGTACAGGGAGAGAGTTGGCATAGTTACTAGCCTACATGACATGTACTGGGAGACAGTTGGCATAGTTACTAGCCTACATGATGTGTACAGGGAGAGAGTTGGCATAGTTACTAGCCTACATGACATGTACTGGGAGACAGTTGGCATAGTTACTAGCCTACATGATGTGTACAGGGAGAGAGTTGGCATAGTTACTAGCCTGCATGACATGTACTGGGAGACAGTTGGCATAGTTACTAGCCTACATGATGTGTACAGGGAGAGAGTTGGCATAGTTACTAGCCTACATGACATGTACTGGGAGACAGTTGGCATAGTTACTAGCCTACATGATGTGTACAGGGAGAGAGTTGGCATAGTTACTAGCCTACATGATGTGTACAGGGAGAGAGTTGGCATAGTTACTAGCCTACAGGACATGTACAGGGAGAGAGTTGGCATAGTTACTAGCCTACAGGACATGTGTACTGGGAGACAGTTGGCATAGTTACTAGCCTACATGATGTGTACAGGGAGAGAGTTGGCATAGTTACTAGCCTACATGACATGTACAGGGAGAGAGTTGGCATAGTTACTAGCCTACATGACATGTACAGGGAGAGAGTTGGCATAGTTACTAGCCTACATGAAGTGTACAGGGCTAGAGTTGGCATAGTTACTAGCCTACATGACGTGTACAGGGAGAGAGTTGGCATAGTTACTAGCCTACATGATGTGTACAGGGAGAGAGTTGGCATAGTTACTAGCCTACATGGACATGTACAGGGAGGGAGACATTGGCATTGGCAGTTACTAGCCTACAGGACGTGTACAGGGAGAGAGTTGGCATAGTTACTAGCCTGCTGGACATGTACTGGGAGACAGTTGGCATAGTTACTAGCCTACATGATGTGTACAGGAAGAGAGTTGGCATAGTTACTAGCCTACATGACATGTACAGGGAGAGAGTTGGCATAGTTACTAGCCTACATGACATGTACTGGGAGACAGTTGGCATAGTTACTAGCCTACAGGAAGTGTACAGGGAGAGAGTTGGCATAGTTACTAGCCTACATGACATGTACTGGGAGAGAGTTGGCATAGTTACTAGCCTACATGACATGTACAGGGAGAGAGTTGGCATAGTTACTAGCCTACATGATGTACTGGGAGACAGTTGGCATAGTTGCTAGCCTACATGATGTGTACAGGGAGAGAGTTGGCATAGTTACTAGCCTACAGGACATGTACTGGGAGAGAGTTGGCATAGTTACTAGCCTACAGGACATGTACAGGGAGAGAGTTGGCATAGTTACTAGCCTACATGACATGTACTGGGAGACAGTTGGCATAGTTGCTAGCCTACATGATGTGTACAGGGACAGAGTTGGCATAGGTACTAGCCTACATGACATGTACAGGGAGAGAGTTGGCATAGTTACTAGCCTACATGACATGTACTGGGAGACAGTTGGCATAGTTACTAGCCTACAGGAAGTGAACAGGGCGCTGAGAGTTGGCATAGTTACTAGCCTACATGACGTGTACAGGGAGAGAGTTGGCATAGTTACTAGCCTACATGACGTGTACAGGGAGAGAGTTGGCATAGGTACTAACCTACAGGACATGTACTGGGAGACAGTTGGCATAGTTACTAGCCTACAGGACGTGTACAGGGAGAGAGTTGGCATAGTTACTAGCCTGCTGGACATGTACTGGGAGACAGTTGGCATAGTTACTAGCCTACATGACATGTACAGGGAGAGAGTTGGCATAGGTACTAGCCTACATGACATGTACAGGGAGAGAGTTGGCATAGTTACTAGCCTACATGACATGTACTGGGAGACAGTTGGCATAGTTACTAGCCTACAGGAAGTGTACAGGGAGAGAGTTGACATAGTTACTAGCCTACAGGACGTGTACAGGGAGAGAGTTGGCATAGTTACTAGCCTGCATGACATGTACTGGGCGAGAGTTGGCATAGTTACTAGCCTACATGATGTGTACAGGGAGAGAGTTGGCATAGTTACTAGCCTACATGATGTGTACAGGGAGAGAGTTGGCATAGTTACTAGCCTACATGACGTGTACAGGGAGAGAGTTGGCATAGGTACTAGCCTACAGGACGTGTACAGGGAGAGAGTTGGCATAGTTACTAGCCTGCTGGACATGTACTGGGAGACAGTTGGCATAGTTACTAGCCTACATGATGTGTACAGGAAGAGAGTTGGCATAGGTACTAGCCTACATGACATGTACAGGGAGAGAGTTGGCATAGTTACTAGCCTACATGACATGTACTGGGAGACAGTTGGCATAGTTACTAGCCTACAGGAAGTGTACAGGGAGAGAGTTGGCATAGTTACTAGCCTACATGACATGTACTGGGAGACAGTTGGCATAGTTACTAGCCTACATGACATGTACAGGGAGAGAGTTGGCATAGTTACTAGCCTACATGACATGTACTGGGAGACAGTTGGCATAGTTGCTAGCCTACATGATGTGTACAGGGAGAGAGTTGGCATAGTTACTAGCCTACAGGACATGTACTGGGAGAGAGTTGGCATAGTTACTAGCCTACAGGACATGTACAGGGAGAGAGTTGGCATAGTTACTAGCCTACATGACATGTACTGGGAGACAGTTGGCATAGTTGCTAGCCTACATGATGTGTACAGGGACAGAGTTGGCATAGGTACTAGCCTACATGACATGTACAGGGAGAGAGTTGGCATAGTTACTAGCCTACATGACATGTACTGGGAGACAGTTGGCATAGTTACTAGCCTACAGGAAGTGAACAGGGCGAGAGTTGGCATAGTTACTAGCCTACATGACGTGTACAGGGAGAGAGTTGGCATAGTTACTAGCCTACATGACGTGTACAGGGAGAGAGTTGGCATAGGTACTAACCTACAGGACATGTACTGGGAGACAGTTGGCATAGTTACTAGCCTACAGGACGTGTACAGGGAGAGAGTTGGCATAGTTACTAGCCTGCTGGACATGTACTGGGAGACAGTTGGCATAGTTACTAGCCTACATGACATGTACAGGGAGAGAGTTGGCATAGGTACTAGCCTACATGACATGTACAGGGAGAGAGTTGGCATAGTTACTAGCCTACATGACATGTACTGGGAGACAGTTGGCATAGTTACTAGCCTACAGGAAGTGTGTACAGGAGAGAGTTGACATAGTTACTAGCCTACAGGACGTGTACAGGGGAGAGAGTTGGCATAGTTACTAGCCTGCATGACATGTACTGGTAGAGAGTTGGCATAGTTACTAGCCTACATGATGTGTAAGGGGAGAGAGCTGGCATAGTTACTAGCCTACATGATGTGTACAGGGAGAGAGTTGGCATAGTTACTAGCCTACATGAGAGAGTTGCATAGTGTACAGGACAGAGAGAGTTGGCATAGTTACTAGCCTACAGGACATGTACTGGGAGACAGTTGGCATAGTTACTAGCCTACAGGAGTGTACAGGGAGAGAGTTGGCATAGTTACTAGCCTGCATGATGTGTACAGGGAGAGAGTTGGCATAGTTACTAGCCTACATGACATGTACAGGGAGAGAGTTGGCATAGTTACTAGCCTACATGACATGTACAGGGAGAGAGTTGGCATAGTTACTAGCCTACATGAGACATGTACTAGACAGTTACTAGCCATGACATGTACAGGGGAGAGAGTTGGCATACTAGCCTACATGACATTTACAGGGAGACAGTTGGCATAGTTGCTAGCCTACATGATGTGTACAGGAGAGAGAGTTGGCATAGTTACTAGCCTACAGGACATGTACAGGGAGACAGTTGGCATAGTTACTAGCCTACATGACATGTACAGGGAGAGAGAGTTGGCATAGTTACTAGCCTACATGACATGTACTGGGAGAGAGTTAGCATAGTTACTAGCCTACATGACATGTACAGGGAGAGTTGGCATAGTTACTAGCCTACATGACATGTACTGGGAGACAGTTGGCATAGTTACTAGCCTACATGATGTGTACAGGGACAGAGTTGGCATAGGTACTAGCCTACATGACATGTACAGGGAGAGAGATAGTTACTAGTTACTAGCCTACATGACATGTACTGGGAGACAGTTGGCATAGTTACTAGCCTACAGGAAGTGTACAGGGCGAGAGTTGGCATAGTTACTAGCCTACATGACGTGTACAGGGAGAGAATTGGCATAGTTACTAGCCTACATGACGTGTACAGGGAGAGAGTTGGCATAGGTACTAGCCTACAGGACATGTACTGGGAGACAGTTGGCATAGTTACTAGCCTACAGGACGTGTACAGGGAGAGAGTTGGCATAGTTACTAGCCTGCTGGACATGTACTGGGCGAGAGTTGGCATAGTTACTAGTCTACATGATGTGTACAGGGAGAGAGTTGGCATAGTTACTAGCCTACATGATGTGTACAGGGAGAGAGTTGGCATAGGTACTAGCCTACAGGACATGTACTGGGAGACAGTTTGCATAGTTACTAGCCTACAGGAAGTGTACAGGGAGAGAGTTGGCATAGTTACTAACCTGCATGATGTGTACAGGGAGAGAGTTGGCATAGTTACTAACCTGCATGATGTGTACAGGGAGAGAGTTGGCATAGTTACTAGCCTACATGACATGTACAGGGAGAGAGTTGGCATAGTTACTAGCCTTCATGATGTGTACAGGGAGAGAGTTGGCATAGTCAATAGCCTACAGGACGTGTACTGGGGGACAGTTGGCATAGTTACTAGCCTATAGGACATGTACAGGGAGATAGTTGGCGTAGTTACTAGCCTACAGGACATGTACAGGGAGAGAGTTGGCATAGTTACTAGCCTACATGACTTGTACTGGAAGAGAGTTGGCATAGTTACAAGCCTGCGGGACATGTACAGGGAGAGAGTTGGCATAGTTACTAGCCTACATGACATGTACAGGGAGAGAGTTGGCATATTTACTAGCCTGCATGATGTGTACAGGGAGAGAGTTGGCATAGTTACTAGCCTACATGACATGTACTGGGAGGCAGTTGGCATAGTTACTAGCCTACAGGACGTGTACAGGGAGAGAGTTGGCATAGTTACTAGCCTGCATGATGTGTACAGGGAGAGAGTTGGCATAGTTACTAGCGTACATGACATGCACTGGGAGACAGTTGGCATAGTTACTAGCCTACAGGACGTGTACAGGGAGAGAGTTGGCATAGTTACTAGCCTACAGGACATGTACAGGGATGGAAGTTGGCATAGTTACTAGCCTACATGATGTGTACTGGAAGAGAGTTGGCATAGTTACTAGCCTACAGGACATGTACAGGGAGAGAGTTGGCATAGTTACTAGCCTACATGATGTGTACAGGAAGAGGGTTGGCATAGTTACTAGCCTGCGGGACATGTACAGGGAGAGAGTTGGCATAGTTACTAGCCTGCATGATGTGTACAGGGAGAGAGTTGGCATTGTTACTAGCCTACAGGACATGTACAGGGAGAGAGTTGGCATAGTTACTAGCCTACAGGACATGTACTGGGAGAGTTGTCATAGTTACTAGCCTACAGGACATGTACATTGTGAGAGTTGGCATAGTTACTAGCCTACAGGACGTGTACTGGGGGACAGTTGTCATAGTTACTAGCCTACAGGACATGTACTGGGAGGCAGTTGGCATAGTTACTAGCCTACAGGACATGTACTGGGAGGCAGTTGGCATAGTTACTAGCCTACAGGACATGTACAGGGGGACAGTTGTCATAGTTGCTAGCCTACAGGACGTGTACTGGGGGACAGTTGTCATGGTTACTAGCATACATGACGTGTACAGGGAGAGAGTTGGCATAGTTACTAGCCTACAGGACATGTACTGGGGGACAGTTGGCATAGTTACTAGCCTTCATGATGTGTACAGGGAGAGAGTTGGCATAGTTACTAGCAGCATTTCGTGTACTGGGGGACAGTTGGCATAGTTACTAGCCTACATGATGTGTAAAGGGAGATAGTTGGCATAGTTACTAGCCTACATGATGTGTACATGGTGAGAGTTGGCATAGTTACTAGCCTGCTGGACATGTACTGGGGGACAGTTGGCATAGTTACTAGCCTACATGATGTGTAAAGGGAGAGAGTTGGCATAGTTACTAGCCTACATGATGTGTACATAGTGAGAGTTGGCATAGTTACTAGCCTACAGGACATGTCCTGGGGGACAGTTGGCATAGTTACTAGCCTACATGATGTGTACAGGGAGACAGTGGGCATTTTTACCAGCCTACAGGACTTGTACATGGTGAGAGTTGGCATAGTTACTAGCCTACAGGACGTGTACTGGGGGACAGTTGGCATAGTTACTAGCCTACAGGAAGTGTACAGGGAGAGAGTTGGCATAGTTACTAGCCTGCATGATGTGTACAGGGAGAGAGTTGGCATAGTTACTAGCCTGCTGGTCATGTACTGGGGGACAGTTGGCATAGTTGCTAGCCTACATGACGTGTACAGGGAGATAGTTGGCATAGTTACTAGCCTACATGATGTGTACAGGGAGAGAGTTGGCTTAGTTACTAGCCTACAGGACGGGTACTGGGAGACAGTTAGCATAGTTACTAGCCTACAGGACATGTACTGGGGGACAGTTGGCATAGTGACTAGCCTACATGATGTGTACAGGGAGATAGTTGGCATAGTTACTAGCCTACATGATGTGTACAGGGAGAGAGTTGGCTTAGTTACTAGCCTACAGGACGGGTACTGGGAGACAGTTGGCATAGTTACTAGCCTACAGGACATGTACTGGGGGACAGTTGGCATAGTTACTAGCCTACAGGAAGTGTACAGGGAGAGAGTTGGCATAGTTACTAGCCTACATGATGTGTACAGGGAGAGAGTTGGCATAGTTACTAGCCTACAGGACATGTACATGGTGAGAGTTGGCATAGTTACTAGCCTACAGGACGTGTACTGGGAGACAGTTGGCATAGTTACTAGCCTACAGGAAGTGTACAGGGAGAGAGTTGGCATAGGTACTAGCCTGCATGATGTGTACAGGGAGAGAGTTGGCATAGTTACTAGCCTACAGGACGTGTACAGGGAGAGAGTTGGCATAGTTACTAGCCTACAGGACATGTACTGGGGGACAGTTGGCATAGTTACTAGCCTACATGACATGTACAGGGAGAGAGTTGGCATAGTTACTAGCCTACAGGACATGTACTGGGAGAGAGTTGGCATAGTTACTAGCCTGCAGGACATGTACAGGGAGAGAGTTGGCATAGTTACTAGTGTGCAGGTTGTGAAGACTGTGTGTCATTGGACAGTTACCATAGGTACTAGTTCTCATCTTTGCAGTGTGGTAGTAGAGTTTACACACATAGACACACACTAACAAAGGTTAGGTTTGCATTTAAACTGATGACTATTCCTGGAAGTAAATTCAAAATAAAACTATGGCAGCAGTGTAGGGTGGAATTGGGTGTGAGCAGGATTTCACGTCGTTTAAAAGTATTTTCAAGGGCCTTTCAAGTAAAATTGTTTTGTATATAGTGGAGGTGCACATGACACAGTGTGATTTTATCACTGTTCTCTATAAATGAGCTGCTTCCCTAGAGAAGTAGACCCTTTGATGAGCTCAGCATCAGGTGTACTGTCAATGTAGTCGTGGGTTAAGAGCAAGGCTGTTTTACCTTGGAGTCCAGCAACAAGTGATAAGATCAGACCTTACATTTTCATTTTGTTGGTTTATGAAACAAGCCATCTTAAAAAACCCTAAAATGCTTACAATTTGGAAAAAATATAAATTGGCTTTTGACAATGTTGTTTGTATATCTTACTGTATCATTTGGTGTCTTGTCAGGTTAAGATTTGTGTTTCCTCAATTGCAGTACTAATCTAAAAGTATAATTTTGTATTTTCTTAAATATGTTCACATTGAATGTTTAGGCCACATTTTTTGCTGACCGAGTGATAAATAAGTAAGATGATTAACAGATCAGTGTTTAAGATCTTTCTAGAAGGATGTTAAAATACAAAAACATTATATAGAAACAAACATGGAAAAGGCATGAAAACTTTAAGCCCAAACATTATAATGACATTGATGCTATGAAAACGGTTCAAACGAATTGATTTGGGTACTGATGAAAGTGTATCAATGAAATGTGACTATTCAGAACAGTACTAATAATTTCTTTGAGTGGCATTTTAGAAGTTGGGAAGTACAATATAGAACAAACTTTATGGATAACAAGAAGTTGTTATCCATAAAATTTGTTCTATATAGTACTAATAAAGTCAGTAGATGGGATGCCACGATACATCGATGCATCGATACCTTTCTAAGATGATACAATTATCGATACATTCAATTTCAAAACTGTATCAATATTTAGTTTTGAAAATATCGGTTTAAATATGTTATAAATTATATGGAATATTTATGTTGAAAACTAACTAATTTTACGCAATAATCCTGTGAAAATAGGTATCGTGATATGTATCGAATCGTGACATGGGTATCGTGATACGTATCGATTCATGAAACTAATGTATCGTGACATCCCTAGTCAGTAGATGCAGTGAAGATCTTCATGGAATGTTGGTGAAATATTCCTTGCCACATATTTCCTTGTCACCCCTGCCCTGCCTGCTTCAGAGGGTGTAGGAGTGTCCCGGCTCCCCTACTAATGCCTCACAGTGACCCACCCATGGTAGGGCCTTCATACTGGTACAAGTAGAGAGGTACAAGTATAGGAAGCATGTATTATGGAAAAATAGTTTCAGTGATGATTTAGGTCCATTTTACAATGACTGTAGAAACCACTTTTATTGCCTGTTCAGTGAAGCATGAGAATGGATGACTGTATATACCTGTGTACAGACTGGCTTGGTTGTTGTTGTTGTTGTTGTAGACAACAGGAGTGTAGTTATCGCCGCAGGGTCGCCTCAGGGGAGGGTCACCACGGGGAGGAAGTCTGATCGGTGATGGCCAACTGGGTAATCCCTGATGCAAGGCAGTGCACTCTGGGAAGACAGGAAGCTGAGCTTTCTTCACCACTTCAACACTAACAACACAACAATCAGTCACATAAATATCTTTAATCCTCCAGTGGGTTTTGTGTTTGAAATCTATGTGTAATAGGTTGCAATATCACAATAATTACTTTGTTGAACAAGGATGGTGGAATGGTATTTGTTTTGTGTGTTATCACATTTTGTGTGCATGCTGGATGTAAATGGTTAAATGTTTAATCTTCATCAGGAAGTAAAAATCGACTTTGTATTCATTTATCTTGATGCCCAGCAGCTTTGTACACTTGACCTGATTTAGAACCTCCATAAACAGTACACATTTCAGATAGTGAGACACGACTGACTGACCAATCTTTAATGGTGTAGAGAGTATGTAGCTTGGCATGCAGGAAGTAAATCTCGCCATTGTGATCCAGCACTGTGTTCTAGGTCATAGGCCGGAACATGAGATGCAGTTCATGACTGAGAGTATCATTAGCGATCAGTGTACCCACAACCAGGAAACTCGCCATTCTTACAGCGTTCCTTCCGCGCTTCATACCTGTACTTCACACACACAGTAGGAGGAACTCTGTGCTTAAGACGTTTTGATTTGACTAGTGTCTTGGTTGTGACAAGTTGTGTTTTAAGACACATATAGATTGTTGACTGCTGGACTGTGTTGGAACTTACCAAGACCTGACATTGGGGACTAGCTGTGTTTGAAGTTTTGTTTGTAGCAACACTCATTTGTATTGGACAGTATAGCTATGTGAAGGTATTGCTGTCAACAAATAAGCTATGGATTTAGGATCTGTGTGTCGCCGGGAGAGCTCGAACCGTAACCGTCGGCGTCCACGTAATTATGATTATGTTACTATTCTTGCAGATGGAGAGGAAAGTCAGCCACTGCCCACATGGAAGACATACCGTGAGTATTGCTACAACCCTCTTCTTCCTTCCGTCCTGGTACCTTATCTGTTAATACACAGGGGAACCTTGGTGGTAAATAGGTCCCCAGCAACCTGTGAAGGGGTCTTAATGGAGTGGTGGTCATTTGATGACCTGGTAGATTGTGTAGATCCCACTTTGCTCCAATTATTTTTCTAGGTTTGTCTGACCATACCCTTGCTCATGGTTTGCAACAAATTGGTAAACGTGAGAGCTGCATCAGTTAGGGCTTCCCTCCATCATTAACATGATTAAGGTAACACTTTGTAATATGACTGGAATGCTGTTGAAGGCAGCACTCACTCACTCACTCACTCACTCACACTCACTCACTCACTCACTCACTCCACTTCGACTCCTGATTATAGCTAGTCCTGGAGGATTATTTATAAATATCCCACCCTCTCCATGCCCCACCCACTCACTCGCCCCACGCAGAATATTGCTGAGTGCGACTCACTCCTTACTCACTCACTCACTCACCATCCACTCACTAAAAATCCCACCCACTCCCACCCCACCCACCCACTGACTATGGTTGACCACCCAGGCTCGCTGACTTGGTTGACACTGTCATCGGTTCCCACTCGATGCTCATGCTGTTGATCACTCATTGTCTGGTCCAGACTTCGATTATTTACAGCCCCATATAGCTACTGAGTGCTCGCTAAACTCACTCCACCCACTCAATCACTCACTCACTCACTCACCACCCACTAACCCACCCACTCCACCCCCACTCACTCACTCAACCACCCACCCACTCTACTCACTCACTCACTCACTCACTCCCACCCACACTCACTCACTCACTCACTCATTCACTCACTCATTCACTCACTCACACCACCCATTCACTCTTCACTCACTCACTGCAACTTGTTTTAGGATCCTGTCATGTGATGTGTATACAAGTTGAGTTGTGAGTGAGTGAGTTTGGTTTTACACCACTTTTAGCAATATTCCAGCAATATCACAGTGGGAAACCAGAAATGGTTCTCACACATCCATCCACCCACTAAAATCCCACCCTCTCCACCCACCCCCACCCACCCACTCACTCACCCACCCACCCACCCACTCACTCACTCACTCACTCACTCCTCACTCACTCCACACACTCCACCCACTCAAGGGCGTGGGGTAGCCTAGTGGTTAAAGCGTTGGCTCGTCACGCCGAAGACCCGGGTTTGATTCCCCACATGGGCACAATGTGTTAAGCCCATTTCTGGTGTCCCCCGCCGTGATATTGCTGGAATATTGCTAAAAGCGGCATAAAACTAAACTCAGTCAGTCAGTCAGTCAGTCCACCCACTCAATCACTCACTCACTCACTCATCCACCCACTAAAATCCCACCCTCCCACCCACCCACTCTACTCACCCACTCCTCTCACTCCACACACTCACTCACTCACTCACTCACTCACTCACTCACTCACTCACTCACTCACTCACTCACTCACTCACTCACTCACTCACTCACTCACTCACTCAAACACCCACCCACCAACTCACACTCACTCACTCACTATGCAACTTGTTTTAGGATCCTGTCATGTGATATGTAGACAACAAGTTGAGTTGTGAGTGAGTGAGTTTGGTTTTACACCACTTTTAGCAATATTCCAGCAATATCACAGTGGGAAACCAGAAATGGTTTCACACATTCTATGCATATGGGAATGGGAACCCTGGTCTTTGGCATGTTGAGCAAGCAGTTGAACCCCAAGGCTACCCCACCACCCTTGTTGAGTTGTGTTTGATTGGCAACGCTAACCAGGAAGTGTTGTCATGACAAACAGCTGAAGGAACTCAATATGTTTTGTGTAGCTCTTTGTCATGTTGTGGACAGTCATGTTTTGTGTCGTATATACAGCTGTAGGTTGTGAGGGCAGGATTAACTGATTTCAAGGCCTTTCATGAAGACAAAAAGCTATAATTCTTAGTTGATCTTGCCTTCATTCAACAGTGTTCAAAGTAAGTTTGAAACTTGTAGTGATCAGGAAGGCCAAGTACGTTTTCCTGGTGGACTAAAAATTTCAAGAGTACTTTACAGTAGCTAAGTACATGTTGTTTTAAAAACTCCACGATCCTTAAAAGCTGATCATTCAGAATTAAACTTGAGAATGATGTTAGAGAATGCTTTTACCATCAAAATGACGATGAAATGCTGTAGTGAGATAGAATCGTAATGTTTACAAGGATTTAAACCAGGCCTTGTGGTGATGATGGTTTACTTTCTGAAATTTCGTATGTCATCACTATATCATGTTAAGAAGAGAAGCATGAACATTAGCTTAAATCATTTCTGGAAACTCCGATATAGAAATCAGAGCGCTCTTAGTGATGTTTTTCTTATTACAAGGCTACTTGACAAGCAGATTCTTTTGCACTCGTGTGACCATCTTGAATATGTCGTTAATAAGTGTTGCAAGATGCTTCATATATTGTTATCATGAATAGATTTGAATCTTTCTTGTGATGAAGGCAACAATGGCTCTTGGCTATTTGTCACAAGAGATTCTGTAGCTCATAAGCTATGACAGATTTTATATAAATCAAAAGTCTTTTACACACATATGCACACATCCCAGCAACCCCCATCCACACATATGCACACATCCCAACAACCCAACCCCCACCCACATATACGCACACATCCCAGCAACCCAGCCCCCACCCACACATACGCACACATCCCAGCAACCCAACCCCAACCCCTACACATACGCACACATCCCAGCAACCCAACCCCTCACCACACATACACACACATCCCAGCAACCCAACCCCACCAACACATATGCACACATCCCAGCCCCCACCACACATACACACATCTCTAGCAAAACCCAACCCCCACCCACACATATATGCACACATCCCAGCAACCCAACCCCTACCTCCACATATATGCACACATCCCAGCAACCTAACTCCCCACCCACACATATGCACACATCCCAGCAACCCAACCCCCCACCCCACACATACACACACATCCCAGCAACCCAACCCTCTACCCACACATACGCATACATCCTAACAACCCAACCCCCTCCCACACATATGCACATATCCCAGCAACTCCAACCCCCACCCACACATATCCTAGCAATCGCACACATCCAAGCAACCCAACCCCCCACCCACACATAATGCACACATATCCCAGCAACCCAACTCCCCACCCACACATACGCAACACATCCCAGCAATCCAACCCCCCTCTCCACACATATACATATACACATCCCAGCAACCCAACCCCACCCACACATATACACACATCCCAGCAACCCAACCCTCACCCACACATACGCACACATCCCAGCAACCCAACCCCTACCACATACACATCCTAGCAAACATTCTCCACACATATGCACACATCCCAGCAACCCTAACTCCTTACCTCCACACATACACACACATCCCAGCAACTCCTACACACACATATCCTAGCAACCCAACCCCACCACTCCACACATACGCATACATGCAGTACATCCCAGCAACTCCCAACTCCACACACACATACACGCACATTATCATCCCAGCAACCCAACCCAACCCCACCCACACATATGCACACATCCAGCAACCCCCAGCAACACAAATCCCTACACATACACATATGCTTCACGCACACATCCCAGCAACCCAAACCCCCCCACCCACACATACACACACATCCCAGCAACCCAACCCCACCCACACATATGTACACATCCCAGCAACCCAACCCCTTGCCACACATACGCACACATCCCAGCAACTCCAACCCCCACTCCACACACATATGCACACATCCCAGCAACCCAATCCCACACACATACACACACATCCCAGCAACCCAACCCCCACCCACACATACGCTATTACACATCCCAGCAACTCCAACCCCCACCCACACATACACACATCCCAGCAATCCAACCCCCACCCACACATATACGCGACACATCCCAGCAACCCAACCCCTACCCACACATACGCACACATTCCAGCAACCAAATCCCCACACATACACACACATCCCAGCAACCCAACCCTCACCTACACATATGCACACATCCCAGCAACCCCACCCACACATACGCACACATCCCAGCAACCCAACCCCCACCCACACATATGCACACATTCCAGCAAACCAAATCCCCACACATACACACACACATCCCAGCAACCCAACCCCCACCCACACATACACGCACACATCCCAGCAACCCAACCCCCACCCACACATACACACATCCAAGCAACCCAACCCCCACCCACACATACGCACACATCCCAGCAACCCAACCCCCACCCACACTATGCACACACACATGTACATGCATGTGCACACACACACACTCACAAACACCTGCTGTTTTGTAGCTTAATTCTTGTGTTTCTGGAAACTGTTAAACTAACATTTAGTTGCTGGAGTATAGTTATCTTCTCTAAGATCATACATCTACAAACACATAAATTAAGATCCAGATAGAACCAATAAGAGCCCATCAGTCTAGATTTTCTTGTGAAATTATTCCAGACTCGAAATCAATTCAGTTTTTAATAATTCTCCAGATTCTTGGAGAAACACAAGGAAACTGTCAAACATGAAATAAATTTTGTTAATTTACACGACCTGGTTAAAATGTTCTGGCATTAGGTATGAAATGAAACTTATCATGACCAGATTGTACATACAGTTTGTAATGAGATATTGTATTATTGTGAGATAAGTTACCAAGTCCATTTCAACAACACTGAGATGAACCAGGAACTAGCTTCTGTAGGCAGTGCACCGTGTGTATTCATTGGTCCCCTGAGTCATGTCATATGTGTGGGTGGCTGGATTGTCAAGTGTTTAGAGTGGACTCCTCACACTGGAGAGGCAGGGATGATTCCAAACATGGCTAGAATGTGTGAAATCCATTCCTATCCTTGACAATATGTTATTACTGTTAAATGGCACACAAGGCATAAAAACACAACTCCCCTCCTTCACTTGAATGAATTAATGTTACATTACTTGTTCATATAAAAGGTCCAAGGTGTACGGGTCCAGAGTTAGAAAAGGAGATTGATTATTTGTTCCTTGAAATGAACTCGTACCTCAATGTTAGTTATTAACATTATCAAGATAAAACATTTGATCTGACCTTGCTCTTTCAGTATATACCCTTCAGCAAGAAGCTCCTAAACCACGTCGGATAATCTGCCAGAAAGAGGTGAGATACAATCCTGTGTATAAATACAGGTTATTGCATGTCCCGTATAACATTTGTTTCAATCTTCACAGGTACCATGTGTTGGCCATGCATGTATGGGTTGTTATGAGACTTAATGTTCAATACTTCACAGATACCTCTGGGTTGTTACATGGTATAACGTGTACCATACATGTTGTTTCAATGTACCATGGGTCACAAATAGAGCTATCATGCGCGTTTGTACCATGTTTGGGATACACTGTGTTGGCTGGGATACACATGTCATGACATGTACCATAGGTCACAAATAGAGCTGTGTATCATGCTTGTACCATGTCTGGGATACACAATCATGACATGTACCATAGGTCACAAATAGAGCTGTGTATCATGCTTGACATGTCTGGGATACATCATGACATGTGTTCAAATAGAGCTGTGTATCATGCTTGTACATGTCTGTATATGACATGTACCATAGGTAACAAATAGAGCTGTGTATCATGCTTGTACCATGTCTGGGATACACACGTCATGACATGTACCATAGGTCACAAATAGAGCTGTGTATCATGCTTGTACCATGTCTTGATACACATGTCATGACATGTACCATAGGTCACAAATAGAGCTGTGTATCATGCTTGTACCATGTCTGGGATACACATGTCATGACATGTACGCATCATGACCTGTACCATAGGTCACAATACATAGAGCTGTGTATCATGCTTGTACCATGTCTGGGATACACACGTCATGACATGTACCATAGGTCACAAATACAGCTGTGTATCATGCTTGTACCATGTCTGGGATACACATGTCATGATATGGTATTCTCAAATATGACTGTATGGACTACAAACTATGGATATGTGCATGTTATTAAATACATAGCATGGAATACATGTGTGTTATTACATGCATACCAAGGGATACATGCATGTTATTACACATGTACCATGGGATACATGCATGTTCTTACACATGTACCATGGGATACATGTTATTACACATGTGCCATGGGATACATGCATGTTATTACACATGTACCATGGGATACATGCATGTTCTTACACATGTGCCATGGGATACATGCATGTTATTACACATGTACCATGGGATACATGCGTGTTATTACACATGTACCATGGAATACATACATGTTAATACACATGTACCATGGGATACATGCATGTTATTCATGCATACCATGGGAAACATGCATGTTATTCATGCATACCATGGGATAACATTCATGTTATTAAATGTGTACCATGGGATTCATGCTTGTTATTATATTTGTACCACAATCCATTATGAGAGTAATGTAGCAATGGTTCACAGATATCACTCTTCAGTATGTGTACACATTATAAATGAAACAGTAACTCTTGTACAGAACAGCAGATATTTGTAGTTCTGTTTATATGTCACCCTTATGTCTACTTGAATCATTCACTCACTCACTCATGGTATAGGGTATATCACAATTTAGACATGGGTTTATTCTTCAGTCAAAAATTGATAGCTGAAAGCATCTGTAAACCCTCACCCTGTTATGTAATAATAATAATAATAGGCCATTTATATAGCGCCTTTCCATGTGTGACATTTCCTTTATGTGTGAAAGATATGGAGTACATCATTATAACGGTGCTGTGTGCTGTTTGTTGTGTTCACTCTTTGAAGGCTCACATTCATAGTGCTGCGCAGTAAAAATTGAATCCATTAAAATGAATGTAATACAAAGCACACATTGTGATTTATTATACTGTGTGATTAGCAAATATTTGCCCACAAGACATGCCTAGACTTTTAAGCACTTAATGTGTAATGTCACTCCTAAACACTTGTCTGTTTGTTTGCAGGTACCCAACAGACCAACCTTCTATGGGAAAGAGTGAGTATACACCTGCCTGTACGGAGTTAAACAGCATGCCCAAACCAATTCCTAGTGGACATGTAGTATGCACTGCTTCTTCATTGCTGTTTACATAGTCATGTGGAAATGCTAAAACTCCCTCTTATCTGGTGTTTAAATATATTTGTTTTTGATCAATTTCATAGTTTTTAGGGAGTATAGCCTGGGGTAATTTACTTTTTCTAGTAGTGCGATTAATTGAAATAATCGAAGATTGGTCGCAATGACTAAACGACTAAGCAATCGATCATGTGTTCACATAATCGAACACAAACAATTTTGGAACACTTGTTTGCATTAACAATATTTTTCACAAGGTTGGTTTTGTCTGTTACATTTTGTAAGCACTACAAGCTCGTTCCAAGTCATGATTGAGTTTATCTTAAAGACTCCAGGAAATTCATGTTCCTAACATGCTAGTCAAATGCATTTTGTGAAAAAAAAACCCCAAAGAACTACATGTTTTGTTTTTATGATTTGTGCATTAACAAACATAACCAGAAAAAATTGATAAATGACGCTAACCAATTATTTTCGATGATTGATCGGTTTTAATGAACCAATCATCAATAATGAAATTTTAACCAGTTCCCAACACTAGGGTCATTGTGTGTTAGTTGGATGTCTCAGTGTGAGAGGAGACTGGGTCTTATTGTGTACGTGCTTAGGTAGACCTAGACTAAAGCTTAGTCCCTGAATATATATAATTTTGATAGTAACAAATAAACCATTTTAACTGAAAAGGAGCGCCAGGACATGGGGAAATCTAGACTTGCTTCAATTAGGGCTTTAGCAGTGCAGGGAGGGCCAGGCATTAGGGAAAATAATGTGGTTGTGAGACAGACTAAGTTAGACCTCATACCAACTCTTGACCTTGGTTATACCGTACTCCTACTTGGGTTGACCTGACTCTGGATCCTGGGTTAGAAGTCATTCCATCCTGGGATTACCTGATCTGGACTCTAGGTTAGTTGGACCTCACTCCTAACAGGGTTGACCTCACCCTTGTCCCTAGGTTAGTCAGACATCAGTCCTTCAGGAGTTAAGCTCATTCTGAACCCTAGTTATGTTATACACCTCTTACATGGGTTGACCTCACTCTGGACTCAAGGTTAGTTAGACCTCATTCCTACGTGGGTTGACCTCACTCTATGCCCTAGGTTAGTTAGACCTCATTCTTACATGGGTTGACCTCACTCTGGACTCTAGGTTAGTTGGACCTCACTCCTAACAGGGTTGACCTCACGCTTGTCCCTAGGTTAGTCAGACATCAGTCCTTCAGGAGTGAAGCTCATTCTGAACCCTAGTTATGTTATACACCTCTTACATGGGTTGACCTCACTCTGGACTCAAGGTTAGTTAGACCTCATTCCTACGTGGGTTGACCTCACTCTGGACTCTAGGTTAGTTAGACCTCATTCCTACATGGGTTGACCTCACTCTATGCCCTAGGTTAATTAGACGTCCCTGTGTGGGTTGAATTCATTCCTGAATCTAGGTTAGTTAGACACCGCTCCTACATGGGTTGACCTCACTCTGGACCCTAGGTAGGTTACACCTTGATGAAAAAATGGTCATATTTGAAAGTCAGTCATACACTGGTCAATTCAATCAATTCAAGGAAGTTATACAAAATCTGTGCTCAAACAGGCATGACTGAAGTTGGTTTCCAGATAGCATGACTGTTGTTATGATTTTCTACACTGTTTTCCGAGTGTAACTTTTCTACTTCCTTTAAGGAAATATGGTCAAGTGGGACGTTGAGATAAATCCCCCCCCATGTCATGGCGCACCATGCTGTTGGATCACGGTCCAAGTGGTTGGCAGCAGAAAGTAACTTTGGATAGGAAGTCAAATAGGAAAACATTAGTCATTTGTGTAGCAGAGATAGAGGGCTGTGTACATGGACACAATGTCCCATGGGTATTTCGACACCAACGAGTTCACATTTTTTTCAAAATGATTCTGCTCAAACAGCTGTCTTGGGTGATTTTTAATTTGTATTTGTTTGCGTGCAGCCCTAACTGTCTAACATGAAGTTAATGTAACTCCATTCTGAGTAATTACTAGTTCTGTTACGATTCATTCGGTGAAGTGAACTGTATTCCTTCATGAATTCAATTCATTATTCATGATCACTGGAATATATCGAACAATGTTTTACTTGAATTTGAAAGTTATTTCTACATCAGTCAGGATGATAGTCTCCATTCTGATATATTTAACTTGACAGGAATGTGTTCACTGGTCAGTGTCATGTGACCCGTGAAGGTCCGGGTTAGAATGAACCTTCAGTAACCCATGCTTGTCTCCCGTGAAGGTCCGGGTTAGAATGAACCTTCAGTAACCCATGCTTGTCTCCCGTGAAGGTCCGGGTTAGAATGAACCTTCAGTAACTCATGCTTGTTGTAAGAGGCGACTAACGGGATCGGGTGGTCAGGCTCGCTGGCTTGGTTGACACATGTCATCGGTTACCACTTGCGCAGATCGATGCTCATGCTGTTGATCACTGTTTTGTCTGGTCCAGACTCGATTATTTACAGACCGCCGCCATATAGCTGGAATATTGCTGAGTGCGTCGTAAAAGTAAACTCACTCACTCACTCACTCATGTTAAATTAATGCTGTGAGCATGGTAAAACCATGTCAAATGAAGTATCGTGTTATCACTTGTCTGAACATACTGTATAATGCGTCAACTGCTGTTTTTCATTTCTGTATGGGACAAACTCAAAACTGAATTGGCTATAGTAATAATATATTTGTATCTGTTATGCAAATACACAGGTTATCTGGACTTCTGTCTTTGTCCTAAATAAACTACTTGTTTCTCATGTGTCATATGACAGCAGCTACATTTCAATGTTCCCTAACTCCAACTTCAAGTACTGCTTTGCAGCAATGCAGCCCTGCTAACCATCAGTAACAGCTCTCAGTGTTAGAGCATTGCAAGGCATTCCTAATCATAAATTCTGGCATTTGTTTTCTGAATATGTGAGCATAACGTTCTGCTGTTAATCTTTCCACGGTAGTGTATTGATTGATGTATGTGCTGCTAATTGTTGCTGGTGGAGTTGCCTCCCCTTGCTTCTCCCTGTGAGTCACACCACATAAGTGCTCGACATGGTGCCAGCCCACTGCAGACTGATTGGCGGAATTGCTTCTCTGACATTCCTGCTGCCTCAGTAGAATTAACTGATGGAAGAATTATTCAATTACAGATTCACTTCAGTTGCTAGCGTGAACTTTTGGGGAGTTTTTTCACTGCCTCATAATGGTAGCATAGCATGGTAGATAGACTGCTTCTGGGCTTGTGTTGGATTGTCTCTTTGTTGCAGATGTCTCAGACTATACATACATATATACGGAGACAGACAGACAGACAGACAGACAGACAGACATGAAGTTTAAAAGCACATGATTCTTTCATATTACCAAAAGTAATCTGCGAAAGATTCAGCTTGTTTTGATTATTTCACTGTAACTCGTCTATATCAACCTGACATATACTGTTAATCCCTGCACCGTGTGAAGATAGAGTAGCCCCAGCATGGTTATAAATATATTCATTGGAAGAATGTTTTAATGTGATAGTATCATGGTTCTGTGTTCATGACAGTTGAAGAACAAGGGAGGATGCATTTTTCAATAGCCGTAATTTTCTGTAAATACACAAAGGCGTACTGAAAGTGGTCAAATGTAACATACGTTGTATTTGTGATTACACATTCTCAGTTATTCTAGTACTGTTGAGGTTGAGTTATATAATTTTGTAGTGATGTTCTTTTCTGAAATACTCTTTCCATTATTCCAAAATACAGCAAATATATTTTTTGAGAATATGCTTGTAACCTGCAAACCACAATTAAACACTGTCCAGTAGAAACATAACCGTAAAGAAATAGTTAGTTTTCAATGATTGTCTGACAATTCTTGAATGGCAGTAATTCTCATGTCCCACGCCAGATGTGTTCCCTATGCTGACCTCACTGATCATGTTGAACACAAACCATGAACACAATGTCTGAAACATGTTTCTGAGGTATCAGATACTGTATGAATTTGTGAACCTTACAGTACAGGAATGTTTGCCTTTTTGTGTTTTAGATTCCATGGCAACGTGAGCCGTGATGAGGCAGACCGGTTGTTGAGTGATGGAGATGGCTGTTACCTCGTCCGCAAGAGTGAGCGCGCTCCCGACGCCTTCACACTGGCAATCAGGTGGGAACATCGGCGGTAACTCAGTTACTTCCAAACTCCATGATGTGTGACGATGAGATGTGTGTGCTGTTGAGACTCCTCAGATCTGCATAACTGGGATAGTTAAATGTTGGTATACAATAATTGTAGGCCTGAGATCACTCTGTATAAGTGAGCTGTATAAAAGAGGGCTGTCCAGTTGATGCTGTGTGATGTGTCCCACCCACCAGCGTTGTTGTACAACCTATAACTGAGTGTTGCACCTGGATCAGTATTCTTGTTGCTGATATATTGCTGATATGGTGTTCACTGCCGTCAATCAACTCAATAACCATGTTATCTCTTCTCAGGTTTAATGGTGAAACAAAGAACTTCAAACTGTATTATGATGGCAAGCATTTTGTGGGTGAGAAGCGGTTTGACACTGTGCACTCCCTCGTGGAGGACGGATTGATCCACTTCTACATTGAGCTGCGTGCGGCTGACTACATATCAGCACTCTCTAATGAGTCAAACTACGAAGAGTCACCATACCTCGCATACAGCTACAAGAAGAAGCGGCTGAAGACTCGCTCCCGGCCAGCATCGTCACGGCGACTAGACTACACCGATGATGAGGTCACTTCGTCCGATGTGGATGTACCGGTGGGTATATCATGAGATCACTTGTTGTCAAATATGTATGTCTTTCAGCCAGCATTTGTAGAAAATATAATTGTTTTGATATTTATGTTACACTGTTTTCTTTAGCAATTCCAGAACAGATTTAGATATAGACCAGATTGTTTGATATTGGTACCTTGTTACTGTCCGAATCAGCTTGCACATGTCTCTGCTGCAATATGATCTTTACATGAGTAGAGATCAGGGTGGTATATTTGTGAACACCGGCCCGAGTAGATGGGTGATAAGTACATGTGCACTTGTTTATTGCAGGACACTGTTGTGGAAGAGGCAGAAGGGGATGAGGGAGACGAGGATGACGATGACCTCCCCCCAGACTGGAAGCATTACGAGAAGCAGCATTGCTTTAAGGTGAGATCACCATGGATACTGAAGGATGACGTCTGTCATATATACTTAAGTAACTTATCATGAAATATAAACATTAATACCAAGTATTAGAACAAAGATGTGTGTTCACAACACATATTCTCTGTATGAACACTAAAACACATCGTGTACTTAGTACATGTTGTGAAATGGGGGCACAGTCAGATCTGTGTCTCTCTCCACCCATCCTACCTCATACAGACTTGAAATCTGGATTGTGCATGGTAGAACATGCTGAAATTAACTCTGCAGAGTTGCATCCCTTAGTGTGCCAGGATCTCCTGGGTGTGCCATGTTTCTCTGCACTTAACAGCTTTATTATGTTTGTTTTTATTTTGCAGCTTCAAAACTTCATGGGCCTTCACTGGTGTGACTTCTGCGCCAACTTCATGTGGGGCCTCATCGCAGGGGTTAAATGGGGTTAAATGTCAAGGTGAAAGGACTCTTGTATTTCATGTACACCAGTCAAGGAACTCTATGTATGTGAAGGAACTCTTGATGTGAAGGAACTCTTATGTATATGTGAAGGAACTCTTCTTATGTATGTGAAGGAACTCTTATGTATGTGAAGGAACTCTTATGTATATGTGGAAGGACTCTTATAGTGAAGGAACTCTTATGTATATGTGAAGGAACTCTTATGTAGTGAAGGAACTCTTAGTGGTCATGTGAAGCTCTTTAAGCTCTTACTTGTCGAACTCTTTACCGAAGAACCTTATGGTTCGATTCTCCCACAAGGAACTGGGTACAATGTATGTGAAGCCCATTTCTGAAGTCCCCATGTATATGTGAAGGAACTCTTTATGATATTGCTGGAACATTGCTAAAAAAAGCGCTCGCCAATACCGTAAAACCATACTTTCTGGTGTCCCCCATGTGATATTGTTGAACATTGCTAAAAAGCGGTGTAAAACCATACTCACTCACTCACATAGACCATAGATTACTGATAATATATGCAAAGTAAGAACTGTAACTCTTTTTCTACAATCCAGTGGTAGGTACTAAGGAGTTATTTCCCTTGACTGCTGTAAATCATTTTGTCCTGTTAGTATAGGGTGTATGGACCAATCAGTTGACAGGCTAAAGGAAGGATGGGATTTAGGTTATTGTTGGGATGGGGTGTTTGGTTCTAGCATGTTTTTGGTAAAGTTAATCTGTTCCACAAAATGATGTATGACAGTTGTATTCTGGGTGTGCAATAATAACTAATTCATGGTAACTGAATAATAATTTGTTATGGGTCTGGAAAATATCATTACTGTCCTAAATCCCATGGCCCCATTGTGGTAGCCATTGTCCGTGAGTAGGTAACGTTGTAGCTTGTGTGATGTCAGCATGACGGTGGTGTTTCTGTGTCCAGACTGTGGGTTTGAAGCTCACAAGAAGTGCTCAGAGAAGGTGCCTAATGACTGCATGCCCGACATGAAGTATGTTAAACGGATCTATGGCGCCGACCTGACAACCGTGGTGCTGGCTCAGAAGACCGGCATCCCACATGTGGTGGAGAAGTGTGTGAAGGAGATAGAGACCAGAGGTGAGATGCCACGCTGTCATATACATGTATCAGTTTAACGTAGCACTCAGTAATATTCCATAGGTCTGTAGATAACAGAGTCTGGCACAGACCATCCAGTGATTGGCATCATGAGCAGCTGACATGCGTCAGCCAAGGGCAGCAAGTCTGACCATGTGATCTACATAGTCACCTCTAGCAACACACCTACATTCTTACCAGGAATCTGCATTAGCAGATAAGCACTGGGTTGGTGGGGACCTGTATTCCTACCTGGAAGTTTGAGTGGAATACTTGTTGTTCTGTATGTCTATCTTATGTTCACATTTAAACATATATTAAGTTAATCTTAAGGTTCGTTTTCACAGTGTGACATTCCTTTGACAAGTAAAAACCTACAAACCGCTCGTTTTTTTTCTCAGATAAAGTTGATGTTTTTCAGTCGTGTCTCCGACATGATGTCAACAAAAACAATAGGGGACGTCACTTTGAGGTGGACAAAGATCAAAGCGAATTGATTAGTCGAGAGCTTGTGACCTGCAGTGGGAATTAGGACGAATCCTACGTCTTACAACTCGGCTGTGACTAGTTGTAGGTGCTTTCAAATCGTTACGACTTGGTCTTTCTCACGTTGCAGCTGTGTTGCACGCTACAAGTTGTTACTACTATGAGAATGCACCTTTACTGACACCACATGAGAGACTTCACTGATCTGCAAGACCTCTAAACCAATGTATTTGTATATATGAACCCAACAGTTTATTGCTGAACTGTTTTCAGTATAACCACCACAGTTGTGAGTGTGCAGCTGGTCTGGGTGCATGAGACTACCCCCTGTAGGATTCTGTATATAACAAGTCCCAGCAGCCTATGCTGGCTATGACTAATGCTTTGAGTGGTTCGACTTGATGACCTTGTCTGTGGCATGTCATTGTACTCTGCCAGGATGGTTCACCGCCACAATATCAAACTCTGGATTGTTGGTTACAGACAGGATTATTACAGCTGCCACTACAGACTGGGGCCCTTTCTCACAAAGCTTAAGGTGATCAGTAAGTCACTAAGGTAACCTTAGTGCAATGTTAAACTATGGGAGTTAAGGTTAGCCTTAGTAAAGGTTGCTTTGTGAAAGGAGCCCCAGAATAGTAGTGCGTTGACTTTTTAAACAGAGAACAATCAATATTTAACTGATTGTGTTTGTAGCAAATTATTTCAATATTTGACATGAAGTATACAGATAGGATAATGTGGCTTAGCGGCTGCGTTCCGTTGCACATTTGACAATCATAGCATTTCAGGTACCGTTAGAACTGTGGTTTAAAAGTGTTTTTTCAATTCTTGAGGCCAATGCAAACACATGCATATGAAGAAAACTTCGATGCGAAGATCACGTGATTGACTGCACATGCAAAACCTAATTTGGCACTAACGTCATTTGCACGACGAATGGATGGGTTTGAGTGGGTTTTGCTAACGTTTTTCTAGAGTCGAAAGATAGGGATCCCATTTCGGATACATAGATGTATCATCAGAGAAAATTATTCATTATTTTTCAAATTACATTTTGTGAAGTTTCTTTTTTGACTCAATATATATTAAGTTAATCTTAAGGTTCGTTTTCACAGTGTGACATTCCTTTGACAAGTAAAAACCTACAGACCGCTCGGTTTCTTCTCAGGTAAAGTTGATGTTTTTCAGTCGCGTCTCCGACATGATGTCAATAAAAAGCATAGGGGACGTCACTTTGAGGTGGACAAAGATCTAAGCTATTTGATTGGTCGAGAGCTTGTGACCTGTAGTGGGAATTAGGACGAATCCTATGTCTTACAACTCGGCTGTGACTAGTTGTAGGTGCTTTTAAATCGTTACGACTAGGCCTTTCTCACGTTGCAGCTGCTTTGCACTTCTCACGTTGCAGCTGTGTTGCACGCTACAAGTTGTTACTACTATGAGAATGCACCTTTACTGACACCACATGAGAGACTTCACTGATCTGCAAGACCTCTAAACCAATGTATTTGTATATATGAACCCAACAGTTTATTGCTGAACTGTTATCAATATAGCCACCAGAGTTGTGAGTGTGCAGCTGGTCTGGGTGCATGAGATTACCCCCTGTAGGATTCTGTATACAACCAGTCCCAGCAGCCTATGCTGGGTATGACTAATGCTTTGAGTGGTTCGACTTGATGACCTTGTCGGTGGCATGTCATTGTACCCTGCCAGGATGGTTCACTGCTAACAATATCAAACACTGGATTGTCGGTTACAGACAGGATTATTACACGCTACCACTACAGACCTGGGGCTCCTTTCACAAAGCGCTAAGGTGATCGTAAGTCACTAAGGTAACCTTAGTGCAATGTTAAACTATGGGAGTTAAGGTTAGCCTTAGTAAAGGTTGCTTTGTGAAAGGAGCCCCAGAATAGTAGTGTTGACTTAAACAGAGAACAATCAATATTTAACTGATTGTGTTTGTAGCAAATTATTTCAATATTTGACATGAAGTATACAGATAGGATAATGTGGCTTATCGCTGCATTCACTTATTCAGATGAAGTGATTTGTAGACCAGTGTGAATGTTTACATTCAGATTGTAAATGTTTACATTCAGATTATACTAAAGTAGGGTATCATGAAATATAAACATTAATACCAAGTATTACAACAAAGATGTGGGTTCACGACACATCATCTGTAAGTTTGAACACTAAGACACATCGTATGGTGGGGGACAGTCAGATTGGCTGCAGTCCAAAGACCTGTCTCACTCCACACAACCCCATCCTAGCTCATGTATATTCATAAGAATATCTCATGTTTCATCTGTAGGTTTGGAGTCGGAAGGGTTGTACCGAATAGCTGGTTTCCATGATGATGTGGAGGCGATCAGGATGTCATTTGATAAAGGTTGGATATCTCCTTTGAGTGTCATTTTTGAAGTTGGGCAGTACGAAAAGACAAACTTTATGGATAACTTCTTGTATTTCTTGAGTGTGACATTTTGATTCAGATTTTTTACCGTTGTCAAGCCGACATTGCTGCTTGACAATGGTACAAGAATATGTATCAAAACAGTGCACTCAAGACATACAAGAAGTTGTTTTCCATAAAGTTTGTCTATAAGGTAGGATATCATATTTTATCATATCATTGAGTAGGTTTATCACTATCATAAAGAAGACACAACATTATTGGGGTCATTTATGGATAAAGATGTAAATAGAATTTGTCATGGACAGCTTTGTACAATGTACAGTGTTAACAAACACATATAGCAGCAACCATGACTGTAACTCAGTATTGATTATTGGGGACAACTTTCAGAAATAATTGTTATCATTATTAAGAGAGTTGTATTACATCCCACGAATCAGTGTCAAAAAGGTGCCTAGCATGGGCCTTTGACAAATGCAGACAAATGGTAAGGTATATTGTGAGTATATTTACTATTTAGTAATGACAAATGGGAATTAGATTCCTTGGCTCTGCTTGTAGAACTTGGGTCTTTTCTTGATTTGAATACATTTAGATGAAATATGTATTATAACTTATATTGCCTTGTTTCATTGTGTGGCTGTGTGGCTATCTGCATTTCATGATCCTGGAATAAAGGTGACAGACTGTAAACAATGTTTAGTTGGTTGGTTGGTTGGTGTTGTAGTTGTAGGGCGACGTGGGCTAATGAGAGGCCTAAAGGAATAACCTCTGCTTCATGTTACGGATTAAAAAAATTAAGTAATCACTTCCATTTCTGAAACATGAAATACCATTTCATTAAAAAGGCAGTAGGTTAAGATGACAGAGCGTTAAAATGATTTAAAATCACAGAACTAAATCTGTCTAAGCCACTTGAGAGCCTGTCTAGATTACATCATATTTTCCAGATGATGAGACAAAATCTAAACCTAACCGTTGCACAGACCCGTACATGATATTGGGGCCCAAGACTGTTTCTAAAGAAAATATACCATCAACCTCATGTACAGCACTTCTGAGATTATGTCTTATGATTATATTATGCCCAGGGCATGCAATTAGAACATGTTCAATATTTTCAGGCGTCTCAAAATTGCAATGACCATATTTAGCAGAGACCGTCTTATCTATAATACTCTTGTAAGCATTTACCCCACAGTGTCCAAGTCTGAGAAGTGACAGAAAGACCTCATCACGCCTTTTATGACGACAAATTTTATGACCAGATTTTATGTTAAGTTTCACATACCAGAGTAGCTTCCCTTTGATGAAGGGCCATTACACTTGTGACAGACAGACTTTTAACAAATGTTGTGTTTCACATTCCAGAGTAGCTTCCCTTTAATGAAGGGCCATTACACTTGAGAGTAAACCAATGGAATGCTGCATAAGGCAATCACTGACATTATCTGTAGGCATTGGTCCGTTTGTTTGTATAGTTGCACTACTGTCTAAAGGACAAGTTTCAGTTCTCTGTCCGACAGACTAATTTCTAACATTATGTACTCTTTGGATTTAAACCCACTGTATTTGGTTGGTAATATCATGTATTTGGAATATACAAATCAGCATTAAAGGCTGAAGCTGACAGATGATATTTGCGCTGTTGTTTGTCTCTATACATGTAAACAATACTGTGGCGTTCGTGACACAGATGATGTTTCCAGAAGGTGACAGGGAAACAGTCTCAGTGACATGATGTCCACAGTGGACAGTTGTAACGATCATGTCTCCAGAAGGTGACGGGAAACAGTCTCAGTGACATGATGTCCACAGTGGACAGTTGTAACGATCATGTCTATTATCACTTTGCAGATGGTGAGAACGCAGATATCAGTGTTTCTCGTTACGATGACATCAACACGGTCACGAGTGCCCTCAAGCTATTCTTCCGACTCCTCCCAATACCTCTCATCACATTTGATGTTTACAAAACAGTCATAGAAGCAGCCAGTAAGTGCCACTGTTCACATGGTGTCTCCGCTCTTGATCAGCCCCACTCAAGATGGTATTTTATTATTATCATGTGAAGCATTTCAAGTTCACTCTGTGATGTTACGGCAGTTATGTTCAAATTGTGTAAGTTAAGTGTGTCAGTGAGGTGAAGTGTAAAGTTATGGTGTAAGTGATGTTAAAGTTGTGATGTTGTGTCACTGATGTTTTGGTGATTTAAAATTTGTAATGTTGAGTGTATGATGTTAAGGAGATGTGGTGCTTCTGATGTTTAGTTAATGATGTTATGTTAAGTAGGTGATGTTAAATGTGTGATGTATATTTATCTGACTTGAGTTATATCAGCATCTTAAAGTGATGTGATGCCTGTGATGTTAGGTTGGTGATGTTGAGGCTATTCTAAATGTGTTGTGTGACAGTGATGTGATGCCTGTGATGTTAGGTTGGTGATGTTGAGGCTATTCTAAATGTGTTGTGTGACAGTGATGTGAAGAATGTGATGTTAGGTTGGTGATGTTGAGGCTATTCTAAATGTGTTGTGTGACAGTGATGTGATGCCTGTGATGTTAGGTTGGTGATGTTGAGGCTATTCTAAATGTGTTGTGTGACAGTGATGTGATGCCTGTGATGTTAGGTTGGTGATGTTGAGGCTATTCTAAATGTGTTGTGTGACAGTGATGTGAAGAATGTGATGTTAGGTTGGTGATGTTGAGGCTATTCTAAATGTGTTGTGTGACAGTGATGTGAAGAATGTGATGTTAGGTTGGTGATGTTGAGGCTATTCTAAATGTGTTGTGTGACAGTGATGTGAAGAATGTGATGTTAGGTTGGTGATGTTGAGGCTATTCTAAATGTGTTGTGTGACAGTGATGTGATGCCTGTGATGTTAGGTTGGTGATGTTGAGGTTATTCTAAATGTGTTGTGTGACAGTGATGTGAAGAATGTGATGTTAGGTCTGTGATGTTGAGGCTATTCTAAATGTGCTGTGAGACAGTGATGTGAAGAATGTGATGTTAAGTCTGTGATGTTTATTGTGTGATGTTGAGGTGATGTTAAATGTGTAATGTTAACTGTGAAGTTTGATGATGTGTGTCCTGTAAAGTTAAGTGTGAGGTTCTAATTGTTCGGAGTTTATTTTTCAGAGAAGGAGGAGAGTGATGTTAACGAGCAGGTAAAGATGCTGAAGGAAGCCATGGCCAGCCTGCCTGCGGCCCACTTCCAGACGCTCAAGTACCTCATAATGCATCTGGTCAGGTGAGGTGGCCAACTCATTCCTCACAATGTAGAGTCCAAAATAATGGATGGATCTTAGATAGGCATTTTAATTCCCTGGGAACAGCTATCAGTAAATCTGTGTCAAGGCAATATTGACCTACTTGAATTGTTCCCTATGTTCACTGTCATCAGTCAGTTGGTGGACATGACAATCAGTAAACAATGCTGTAGGCAAAGTAAACAGCACTTCCAGCGGAAGGGAGATAACTCTGTATTCTACTCAATATGTGTGGCTGAAAAAACATTTTGCGTTACATTTTACTGCATTCTTCTTTAAGCAGTTATGTGATTCCTTATTTTTGTACACATGCATATGATGTTGAAACACAACAAGCTGCCAATACATGTGACATTGTGTTTATTTGTGCTGTACTCCAGAGTGACGGACCACAAGAGCAAGAACATGATGGGTGCGGAGAACCTGTCCATCGTGTTTGCACCCACACTGATGGCGTCCCTTGGAGACAGACCCCATGGTCAGCCTGATGGCTGCCAAGTTCGAGCAGAAGGTCATTGAATTGATCATAGTCCACCACAAGGAAGTGTTTGGAAAGTGATTTGTGGGATGCTTCATTGGGCTTTGAGATGCTTCACAGAGCTGTGAGATGCTTCACCGAATTTGTTGGTGCTTGGAGTCTAACTCTGAAATATAGAAATTACGTATCAATATTTTAATCGAATGCCGACTAATATTTGTCATTTTTGGAAAATCAGGAAGTCTCGCAATAGTAACTGAATGTTCTGTGCCCAGGCTATGTAGAAAGACTGCCCATTACAGGGAAGAGTTGTTCACCATCTCTCTCCTGACACTACAGGGTACGAGTCTATGCTGAACATTCTGAAGCTGATGCCATGGCTTGGTCACTGGGTAGATAACACCTAACAATAGGAAAACCTTCTTCCCAACAAACTGTACTTCAAGCTTGATCGTAATTGAACTAGGTGTGAGTCATGTTGGTCACAGTTGAGCTTGTACCTTGAAAGAGATCTTACCTTGACTCTTAAAACACAGTGGGCATCATGCATTATGATTTGGAGGCCTAGAAGACGATGTTGTTAATGAGCAGCCTACATGCTGTAGTTTTGCCTTACAGATCACATTGTGAGGCAGTTGGTGCTCAGTAAATGATGTGTTAGCTTCATACACACCTTGTTTGACTTAAGCTGTACAGTAGTAACTTTGTCTCATGCTCTTTCTTTAATACTCAAGCATGTTAAAGGCTTCACTCATGCATTACAGCCTTTCATGAAGTTCTTACAGAGCAGATATGTAATACAAATGGTGATTGATCTCTACATAAATTTAAACTTTTAATCAAGAAATCTATTTTCATAGAATCTTTTATCATTTGAAAAACCACAATATTTCATTTTGTCATAGTGTCTGTAAAACCAGTATAATTGTAACTATTATCACTGCTTTATTCTGAGCATCTGTCCGAGCAGCTGGTATGTGATGATGGATAGTTGAAAGGATGAAGCTACTGGGCTGATGTATTGGCTGTTACGATAGACCCTCTAGTATTGTCCCTCTCCAGCATTGTGTTTATTCTTGGAACTTCTAGTGCATTTTACATGTTTTAAGAATTATTTTCATTTGTTCTTGTTTGTTATTTGATAACACTTTATCGTAGTACATTTAATGTAAAACTTAATCCTATTTTTTTTATCATATATGCTGAATTATTTTCCATTTTAAATAATTCACAATACATCACTTCCTTGGGGCCAACATACCACTGGCTCAATCCATCATGTTTATGTAATTTGAATCCAAAGTTTTCTTTGCTGGGGTGTTTTCCTTCATGTGAAAGCTTGGGTTTGTACTATGAGGAGCTGAGATAAAACTTTCTGTATCAATTTTGTGATCAGCTACATTTGAGTGACTAGACATTCATGCTTTAATGGGTGTTTACTATTTATTGACAAGTTCATGAAAATACTAATATATGAAAGATTATTTATGCTGTGCATCACCTAGGCCATGTCTCTAGAGATGAGGTCCTGGCTTGATTATTTACAGACCGCTACCATATAGCTGGAATATTGCTGAGTGCTGCGTTAAACAAACAATCAATCAATCAATCTAAAAATGAGGTTGAAACACATTAATTCCCTCCTTCATATGGCCTGCTGCCTGTAGAATTCCAGCTTTTAATTACTGGGTCAGCCTGATGGAATTGGAAATGTAGGTACTATATATTTTTCAAACCAGCTGGTTGCTTGTCTCAAAGAGCAGCTCAAGGATAGGCCATATCTCTGCAGAGACAAACTGGTGGCTTGTCTCAAAGAGCAGCTCAAGGATAGGCCGTATCTCTGCAGAGACAAACTGGTGGCTTGTCTCAAAGAGCAGCTCAAGGATAGGCCGTATCTCTGCAGAGACAAACTGGTGGCTGAAGAATTGGCCAAATTTCTGCTTCGACAAGTTGATGGCTTGTATCAGAGAACGCCCAGTGATTGGCCAAATCGCTCCAGTGAGGGACATGTGGCCTTGTCTGGCTCATGAACGATAATCAAACACTACTGAATTAGTCCTAATAAGAATTTCTAGGTTCAGGAAAAGTTCTTGGATTGTCAATAGACTGCAAGTGTGGGCTGCATGTGCAATTACATGTTCTAGCCGGGCTGCTGATAACACAAGAGACAACATTATGTACCAAGCTATAGATAGTGATTGCTCCTTCTGGAGACAGGCAACGTCCATTAGTCAGTGAAGACTAGTGGAACTGAATGCCTCATATTTTGCCAAATTGTTGTGGTCACAATATATCATTTAAGTATTTGGATGTGAAGTCACTGCTCAACTTGTGTTGTAAAACTGTTGTTAACATATATTTGCTGACTTGATGATTTCCGCTGACATTGATTTTATTTTCTGTTCCTTTTTATGAAACTTATGCATAATATTAGGAATGTTAGGCAGGCGATGCGCAAGTTATGTCATGCGTTTTTGGTTTATCAAGAGCTATGATTCAGGAAAATATAATATAGAATGACAGAAATTCAAAGAATGAAAAACTACATTGACACAGATGTATTTGCTTGAAGATAGGCTAAGTGTCCGTTACACTCACTGATGTATTTCCTGCAAGACTGCTAGGTTTTAAAACTGAGTTACTTTCACTGATGACGTATGGAAGTAGATTCCCATAGAGGGAGAATGAGTGAGTGAGTGAGTTTTTACAACACATCAGCTGTACTGAGATGGGAACAAGTATTGGAAAGTATATTTACCATTGACAATAAACACAAAAGTAGTGAGATATTGCTGAGTCCTGTCCCCATAAATCAATTCGGACAAAGGTAATTGTACCTCTCTTACTATTATGTAGTCATACCAACAGATATTGCAAAGATGATTTTCGGGAATGTTGCCCAGATTTACGGTTACCATACAATTATATTACTGCAAGGGGAAGTCATGGAAGGTAAGACAGCCTGCCCACTCAAGACGTTTTAAAAACTTAACTGATCTATATTTGCAAGAATAAATCATGACATGTTTTACATCAGTGAAGCAAGAGTCCATGGCATGTCCCATATTCTACTAAATTAAGTTAATTATATCTCCATTATGGGTAAAATAGGTACAGAGTCGTGTAAAAAGTATTCGGACACTTGACGTAATTTCCATAGACTTACATGTTAATTTAGTGTAGCATAAATAATTTTCATGAATTTAATTTCCGTAGGATCCAAGTCAGATTTTGCACATTTGTGAGGAATCATTTCGCCTACAATCAAATAATTTCTGTTTAATTTTCCGTTGCTTTTTTATCGGATGGCAACAATTTAATCAACATGTGCACAGTGCCGTGAACTCCTCTAACATGGCGGCCTATGTGATTGCTCATTGTGAAACCATACACAAGTTGATAAATGTGATGTTATTAGTTAAATAGTGGTCGGAAAATTGAACTGAATTTGTGTGCCCAGAGCAGAGATGATTTCAAATTTGCCTGTCAAATTTTACAAAGATCCATCCTGAACTCACTTCATGAAATTATTTATGCTACACTGAAATAACATGTAAGTCTATGGAAATCACGTCAAGTGTCCGAATACTTTTTGCACGGGTATGATCAGGCCGTGGTATCTCTGCGGGTGTCCGACAGCATCACGTGTGTAATGGTTGACCTCCAGTAGTATGATTTCACTGATGGTCTGTCACTCTATAGTTTGTTTCACATTATCAGCATTGATCTCCGTGGGTTCATCTCAACGTTTATGTTTTGATAACTCAGTCTGGCAAATATCCAGTCAACCTCCTTGATGCTAGCCACAGTCATATTTGTATAATTGACAGTCCAACAATTATGCTCTCTTCTCTCTGCCAAACTAAGACATGTTTTTGCAGTTATCTCCCCTATAAACAAGGGAGATGATGTAGTTGGAGCTGCATTTCCTCCGTCCATCTTGATTTATACTGGGATCATTCAGTTGGTATGAAAAGATGCATGCTATCTTTATTAGCTGATTTATTATTTTTCGAGATAACTTTTGAAAAGTCATTTATCATGACAGCCATAGCTAGATATTGTTTGAGATATTTGTATTTTTATTCAGATTATTCAGACCTACATTTTATGAATTTGTGCTTGTGAAAATATTTCAAAAGAAATAACTTGCTGATGGATGAAAATATAAATTGATGATATATACTGGAGCAAAGCTTGTTCTACAAAAGCGTATGAACCAGTATTGCCTAGTTCCCATTTGAAGCACCTGACATGACGTGGCTTTGTAATAATGTTTCAACATGCTACGACAGAGACATTTCTCATTGTCAGGCAAGGTATCGGTAGACGATGCATACCTCGCCACAACGAGCCGACAACAGTGTCTGTTTATTTGGCCGACTATTATTCATAGAGGGAGAGAAAGAGTGGTTTAGACTGTGAATGTCTAGGACGAAAGCAACACTGAGATCAGGAACCAGTGTGCTGTTGAAAACCTGTGACCACAATCTGTGCATATCCTTTTTAATACTTCAATATGAATGTCTTTGTATGTCTTGTCAAAAGTATAAATACAACTTTTTAACTGCTCAGTCATGTTGCCAGGTGTGAATTGCCACATAGGTCCAGATTTGTCCTTGACTCTCTGCAATCAATATGCTCAGATGTGAGATACGTCATGTGGAGACAGTTTCATGCTGATCGGTTACAAGTTTCACAAATTATGTGTCCCTCTTTTGGTGATCAGTTCTTCTGTGTTGATCATTGATTATATTCTCAGCTGTTACAATCGGATCACATAAATCATCAGTTTGTAACAGTTTGCTTTCTGCTAGTAGTCAGAGCTTACCATTTTATTTAGTCCCCGTTGCTCTTAATAACGTTAACTGTCTTCATTTTACTAATGAAATTGAAGGGTAAGACAACTGCTATCTCCAGTTCAAGGGACATTATTCCCTTTTTAGCTTCCCTCTAGGGTATGAATGGCATTACCTTTACATAAAGACATGTATGGCTTTATCTTAAATTAGGAATATGAAGGCCTTTTATTTACACATGGACTTTTAATTCCGTATCTTTACGTAAGGGCAGCCAGTCATATGCTAACATTGGGCCATATCCTTGAATATGGACGTCTTTATCAAGGACATGTAAGGCATTATTTATGTTTGCACACAGCTCAGGTTACTGTTGTACTCAAGTTGACCTAAAATATCAAGTGAACACAGCCTAGACAACTCCATAGCTCTCCTCATCGTAATCATATGTTTGTACTCTGATCTGGGAACGAAGTCTCTGATGTTAATATTAACAGAAGAGGTCATGACTTCATTGCTAATAAACAATAAGGTAACCAGAATTTACAAATTCGTGCGCTTGAATTATTAGTAAAGGGTAACGTGGTTTGTTTTCTGGGAAGAAACACGTCACTGAAAGTTTTCATCACAGATACTTTCATCACTGAAAGCTTTCATCACGGATGCTTCAACTGTATATTTGCATGATCCATACCCGGAAGGTGTCAACTGCCGTGTGTTTTTTTTATCATTGCCAAACCAGACGGTACTGGCACGCCCGAACCAAAGGACTAGGCAACTGGAATATGAGGCTTCTTAAGTACTTGTTTGTGTTGTCAGTGTCTTGTTCTGTACTGATTTTATTGTGGATATTTGTGATATAAACATATTCCATGTCGACATGTGTTGTGTTGTTCTTGGCAGCAAGTTGGCGACTGCGATCCTATGTCAGCCAATCCTGCATTCCACGATTGTCTGTGAAATTAGGATTCTCATTAATTGCAACATTTACCCATATAGAATCAACCATACTTGTCGATACAACTGAATCGATCAATCTGGTACAGATTCCGCTGAAATCACAATTATTTCTCCTCATCAGACACATACACAGGATGCAGACAAACGCACCGACATACTTGTTTCTTATGGTACAATACACATATCGAGCTGACTTATCAACGTGTAGTAGTAACCGGCCCCCTCACACCCCTATTAAGAACAGTAAGACGCTTAATTTTGATGGGTAAAAATATGACTAAAAGCAGGTGTCTTCTTCTTTTAGGGATCTCAAAATAAGATGCAATGTTCCTTGAATTTGTAAATTGATAGAATATGCATGTATCCATGGCCTCCAATAACATTCTTGTGATTGTATACGTTGGAAATCAGATCAACAGCTTATGGATATGTTGTTTAAAGCCGCACTCATCAATATTCCATCTGTATAACGGTGGTCTGTAAATAATCGATTCTGGAGCAGACAATTATGTGATCAACATGAATATCGATCTACACAGTACGATGACACGTGTCGGTCAAGTCAGCGAGCCTTGCCACCCGTTTGTCGCCTTTTATGACAAGCATGGGTTACTGAAGACCACACAGCTGGAATACTGCTGAGTGCGGCGTTAAACAACAACCAACCAACCAAATATATTGTAGAGCCCCAAATGAATCAAGTCTAGCTTTTCCTCTGAATCTCTTGACTCACTTTGGCTCCTGTGGTGTTTTGGTTTCTATCAATATATAGTTTTAGAAACTAAGCGTTAGTCTAGATTAGTTTTGCGTGTAAGTTAATTAAAAGATGTTAGTTCAGCGTGTTTTGCTTCTATATCTTGCCGTCTAGACAATGAAAGATATCGGTGATTTGCAAGAACGACGTGATCGAGTTCAAGCAGCCCGAATACAAAACATCTTGCACAGAGAGCCATTCCTCTATTTGACACATTCATGGAAGGTCTATTAATCTTCGGGTCAATACTTTCTGTCAATCTTATTGATTCTGATAGTCGTATAGTTATGATTTACTTGATTTCATTCAGCGTGTGTATTTGAACTTGCAATGCTGTGTCTGCTGCGCGTGGCATGCTGGAAACGTGTAGTCAGAGTGTAGTGATGAATACGTTTAATGCTGCACAGTCTGTTATTAGCAGACTATTATGCAGAGACTAACCAACCCTGAACGGTGACTACTGACCTCGTTAAGGGTGTCCCTGATCAACCACCAGAGTACAAGATTAATCGATCTGAAAGCGGGCTCTACGAAATCGAGCTCAAACGGCTAATCAACGTTTTCTCGAAACTATTATCAAGTAAAATGATTTAGGAAATCGTTTCCTAGTATTCCCTATGTTAATAAAATACATATGAGTACTAATCCAGCACCACCGAATTTGTTTATGAAAAGTACGAAAACACAACATGTGCGTGTACATGCTTAGACAACCAAACTCCGTGTATTAAAATGGTATCGTAACTTATCCAGCTGTCACGTAGCAATACGTACCACGGATCATCTCATACTGGCGATCAAGCGTTGGGTTCTCAGCATCGGAATACTTTGCCATTCCTGATAAGAGAGCTTGTGTCAATTCATGCAGATTTCGAACAGGGGGTGTTTGGTCCCGAACTTGTGATAGATGATCTCAAAGGTGTTCGTTTGGATTCGTATCGGGGCTCCTTGCTGGCCATGGTAATGTTTTGATGACGTTGATCTGCAAAAGAGCGATGACGGCTCAAGAACGGTGAGGGTATGTTTTGTAAGGGACCGTTCATAACTTATGGCTCTGTCTGTGTGTGTGTGTGAGAGAGAGATGATGATGTTATGGAGAAGCATGTACAATGTGAATGACCCCCCAACTAAAATGTATGTACAAAGTAAGTGACCCCCATGCATGTCATGTACAAAATCAATGACTCCCCAAGACATTTTCTGTGATAATTTTAAGCTATAATTTTAAGCTTAGAAATTCTGTCAACGCTAAATAATGACATTGCTTTTAAGTAAACGTGTGGTGAAATAGACAAATGAAATATCTAAACAGTTTATTTACTGTCATAACATATAAAAAGCTCGCGCCTAGTGAGATATCAACAAAACATTATGAAAAATAGCTCACACCCCTTCACCGACACACCACCTCCCCTTCCAACAATTGACCCCACCCCACCCCACCCCAAAAAACCCCAAAAACAACCCAAAAGACTCCTAGCCATAAATTATGAAAGCACCAGAAGTATTGTCATCCATGAATATCAGACTATGTTATAAAAATGTAGCACGACAGCGGTATTTAGTACTTTCTGTTGATCAGATTTTGTAATGAAATCAAAATTGCAGTCATACGAAAAGCAACCCCACAACAGCACTGAGCCACAAACAAAGAGTTCAGCTGCATGGATCATCTTCTGTAGATATGCCTCATTACGACATCGCCGGGGAAGCTAGCGACTTGCACCAGAATCACAAGGCCGGTCCTATCTGTGAAGAAGGGACATTTGATCGGACGACGTGCTCTCAGACCAGCATCCCGCAGCTTCCTGCTGAAGGTACTGATGGACTGGCGGACTCCCACAGTTCTTCGGCATGTGTCATTGGATTACGTCTTGCCAGACGAATTATGGTCCTTCTTGTAGGTCATGGGCGATTATTTACTTCACCGGTGACCACGTGCTTCCCCACATGTCGCAGTGTTGCGACAGGATGCGTCATGTGTCAGTGTATGAAATAAGCCAAAAACCCAGCCAGACATCAGGGCTGGTAACTTCAAAGTGTTACCAGCCCAAAATGGATTTAACCAGACCAAATATGGTGAATTTACTCCGATGTATGGAACATCTAAAGTTTTCACCAGACCATCGGGCTGGCTAGCTGTATATTTAGACCGTCCGTCAGAAATCTAGACCGTCTCGGGTGGTCGGACGGGCCTTATTTCATATACTGCATGTATGCGGATAACTTGCCAGCGTGTATTTTCTGAAAGTCTACGTCCTTCCATGTCAAGAAACGTTAAATCAGTTCTGAAGTGCAAATACGTGATAATGAAATTGATATCACAATGTGCTTGACGCCTTCGCGGCTCGTGAATAGCTTTTGAGACAGTGTGTGAAGCACGTGCTTTACATGTGCATTCCAGTTTGCTAGAATATGATCGACTGTTTTGACCTGATTTAAAAATATATGCCTTCTGAGTTTGGTGGTGCGTAATAAATGCTAATGTATATAGTACCGGTTCATGTATGTGGATTTATTTATCAAATAATTTTGAGGAAAAAGCACGAAACTATTTTAACTTTCCCAATTCTAAGCAAATAATCTTACACTGTAGTAACATTTAAGGTTTAAGGATTATCATATCTGTGAATCAATAGTAAGTGCCCTACGTGCTCGCACCGGTTTCAAAGCGCTCATGTGGTCGTAGCGAAAATAGACCTACTGTGTTTTGACGAAGGCGAGAGTATCACTTTAGAATAGATATTTCTTATGTCAGTTTGGAACCGAGCGCTTTACACTTAGGGCTTCCACTGGTACTCGAGCACGAGTCGGGTTTAGCTGGACTCCATTTTCAAGGACTCGATAAGGGAGATAACTCAATTATTGGCAGACTGTCTCTCTGCCATGTGCTTAGCATGAGCGGCCGTTAACGTCTGATATTAAGATAAGATATAACTATATTATCCCGGAGGAAATTCTTATGCATCCAAACGGTCTCAAAATGAATATATACACAATTCACAAAAATATACACAATATTTACATGTACAAAACGATTGCTGGTTACACACATGACATGACATGATACAATACAGTTAACCACATAGGTAAAATATCTGAATAATTCTAGTAGTAATCACATGATGATGATTCAAAATATTTGTTGCATTCACGAATACTGGATGGTATGAAGGACTGTTGAGCTCTGTTTGTTTTGAGGAAAGGTAATTGAAAGCGGCGTCCAGGAAGCAGTTCAATATGGTGAGATAATATATGTGAACTACCAAATCTAATTTTAGTTGCCTTTTTGACAACCTGGCGCTATTAGATAGAGGGAATATACTCGAAAGACACTCCAGCAATTTTGCTGGCCGTATTAACTATTTTGGAAAGTTTGTTTTCAATCTAAAATGACGTCGATATATTTGTAATGGTCCACTCTTTCAATTTCTGCATTCTCAAATATATAAGGGAGTGTAGAGGTTCCTCCTTTATTTCCGAAAATCAACCACCATTTCCTTAGTTTACTTTACATTCAGAAAATGAAAACTGTCTTTGCAAGAAGATTGTTCGATGCCTTGACGATAATTATGTTCAGAATCAGAAGTTTGGCCAGTAACAGCGGCGTCATTCACAGTAAACACGTCATTTAATGACAAGTAACAGTCATTGATATACAAAATGAAGAGTAAGGGCGAAAGAACACAGCCCTGTGGAGCTCCAGTAGAGGTTAAGAGAAAAGAAGATTGAGAACCATTAACACTGACATACTGTGTTCTGTGTACCATGAATTCTTTAACCCATCTGACATGGCCATGGAGAAAGATAAAAATCAAATGTATGGGCGTATTTTTATCTGAATAGTGAAAAGAAAGGTGGTGTGCTGGTAGTTGTAGTGGTCGTGAATACATGCTGTTGGTGGTGTCGAGTTACAAAATGCTGGTGGTGTGTTGGTGGTTGTAGAGGTCGTGAATACATGCTGCTGGTGGTGTGGCGAGTTACAAAATGCTGGTGGTGTGTTGGTGGTTGTAGAGGTCGTGAATACATGCTGTTGGTGGTGTCGAGTACAAAATGCTAGTGGTGTGCTGGTGGTTGTAGAGGTCGTGAATACATGCTGTTGGTGGTGTCGAGTACCGTGAATGCTAGCTGGGTGTGTGTTGGTGGTTGTAGAGGTCGTGAATGGCATGCTGCTGGTGGTGTCGTAGTACAAAATGCATGCTGCTGGTGTGTTGGTGGTTGTAGAGGTCGTGAATGCATGCTGTTGGTGGTGTCAGGTACAATGCATGCCAGCTGGTGGTGTGTTGGTGGTTGTAGAGGTCGTGAATACATGCTGTGGTGGTGGTGTCGCGAGTACAAAATGCTGGTGGTGTGTTGGTAGTTGTAGAGGTCGTGAATGCATGCTGCTGGTGGTGTCGAGTACAAAATGCTAGTGGTGTGTTGGTGGTTGTAGAGGTCGTGAATACATGCTGTTGGTGGTGTCGAGTACAATATGCTGGTGGTGTGTTGGTGGTTGTAGAGGTCGTGAATACATGCTGTTGGTGGTGTCGAGTACAATATGCTGGTGGTGTGCTGGTGGTTGTAGAGGTCGTGAATGCATGCTGCTGGTGGTGTCGAGTACAAAATGCTGGTGGTGTGTTGGTGGTTGTAGTGGTCGTGAATGCATGCTGCTGGTGGTGTGTTGGTGGCTGTAGAGGCCGTGAATGCTGCTGTGGTGTGTTGGTGGTTGTAGAGGTCGTGAATACATGCTGCTGGTGGTGTCGAGTACAAAATGCTGGTGGTGTGTTGGTGGTTGTAGAGGTCGTGAATGCATGCTGCTGGTGGTGTCGAGTACAAAATGCTGGTGGTGTGTTGGTAGTTGTAGAGGTCGTGAATACATGCTGCTGGTGGTGTTGAGGTCGCGAGTACAAAATGCTGGTGGTGTGCGGGTAGTGTAGAGGTCGCGATTACACAGTTCTAGTGGTATGTTGGTGGTTGTAGAGGTCGCCAGTTTAAGATGTTGATGATGAAGAGGTCATCAGTACAAAAAGGTGTCGGTGTCGTCCAGGGTTGTCCGCCCTTGTCCATGATGCAGGTTCAAGATGTCGATGAGCGTTGATACTTTATCGCCGCTCGTGCAGATCAATACCCATTCGCCAGCAATAACTTTGAGCTGTTGTTCACGCCAATTGTGCGGAAATGCAACCAACAGTAAATATACCTAGAGATCAATACCTAGTGCACGTCTACTTAGAGACAGACAACAAAAAATATCCTTTGCAATAATTGTGTGCATGCGGTTTAGAATCAATCACGAGGTGAGTTAAAATTAGCAGCAGAGTACGTATAATTAGGAGATAAACCTACTGTGTGGGAAAATCAGAGGTATATAACGAAATTATAATAGTTTCTAAATTTCATTTAAAACCGAACGCGTAGCGTGAGGTTTTAAATGAACAATTTAGAGCTATTATACTTCGTTATATACCTGATTTTCCCATACAGCAGGTTTTATCCATCTCACCATGACAATTTTATGAACAATTTCAGGTGGAGCTCTTTCTTTGGTTACGAGTCAATACGTGAAGCGGCCTCGCATTCAATCTCAAGTGGTATCATGCCTCGAAACGGGGTGTTTGGTGGCAAACCGTCAATGACTAATAAACTCCAGATTCAGTAATAACAAATCACGTTTTGTGTTTTCAATGCATCAATCATCAATCATTAACTGATAAGTTGGAAAACATATATCAAATAAGTTTCAAAAGCTTGGTTCACATTTGAAAATTCCACCGTAGACCCTTTCCCCACCAGAATAGTGGCAGCAACCTCATGGCCTTGACCTTTTCTCGAAGTCATTGTTTACATTTGGAAAGATGCGACAGGAGAGCCACTGACAGTTTGAGCAAGGTTAACCTGATTGTATGACTGAGATAGTCTTTGATATCTAATTACTGGTACTGGTACAAAATTTAAGAGTAGAGGCGCTTTTGCTGTAACGAGAAGTCCGGGTTGTACCGAATTAGATGCTGTTGAATATTGCGCCCTGTCAACTTGACGATTTCACGCACCTCTACGTCTGCGTGCGACAGCTGTGGTGACTTACACACTCATGTGTGTACTTTGTGCTCAAATTCGATTCTACGGATATTATTTTCTACATTTTGGAAAGTGTTTTGTGACGTAGTGGCTTCAAAGTGTAGTGAATTCAAATTGAATCGGATTGGCTGGCATGTTCGCGAGTCTGTTGACAAAGAGCCAGATTTGTGGTGATATTTCCGAAAGGATGGACCAGGACATGAGGGTGTACCTCTGGCATAAACACGGTAAGGTAATTAATTATACTTTTATAGACTACTTTAGATCAAGCAGTGTAACGGATAAGAGGGATCATGACTAAGCCAAATAACTTTTTCAACGATATTACACTGTTAGAAAAAATATATGTTGGGCTAAACAGAACGGTTTGCAGATTCTGTAGATCTAATTGTGTTTTAATACCGCTAAATTTGAAACAGTACAAATTTCAAAATATCATTTTGTTTGAATTGATAACCCAACTGTTTATTTATGTGGACGGAAGGCATTAGAATCTAAAATTTCTTCGGCGTTCGATGTTAATGCATCCTCCGTTACCGGATCAAGATCAGTGGCGATATCGTTGACGAAAGCTGATAATAAATTTAACACGAAATTTTGTAGCAGTCTATTGCTGGATCTATTCTGACATAACATAGAATCAACGTAAACATATTTGTTTTGCTGATTTTTATACGGAAAGCAGAACGATGTTTTGATCTTGTTCGACTGAATATTTGTTTCCATGCTTTCGAAGTACTTTTGTATGTATAAACACCTATTGCTGTGATTTACGCAAGTAGTGAGTCGTGCCCGTCATCGCTAAATCCATCTTTAAAGACATATGTGTCATTTCCGACAGTAAAATCGCCGTAATTTATCGATGCATCGGTAGGTTGTTCGGTGTCCGCCATGTTAGTGGGCAGAAGAAAAATAGTGCATTACCGTAAACCATGTATGATTGCGCACGGAAAACAGATCATGGTAGAATGTCACATGATAGGTGATGAATACCTCTTTCAGTAAAGCGACATGCGCAAAACGTGCACTCGAATAATGAAGAAGTAAGATTTAGATTTGTTTTAATAATATTACGGATATGTCAGTTCTCTTTAACTGGTGTTTGGTTATTGGTCAGTTTGAGGCGATTTCTTACAATCACCTAAGTAGGTTCAGTAACTGCTTCAGAAGAAGATAAGCACAGGTGGATGTTTCGTCACTCCACGCCAGCAATGCTGTCACTATTCAAGGCGTAGTTGTTTAAATATTTATTTTATTTTACAAATGTTCGATGTCCCTTGGGTGCTCTCCGTCTCACTGCTAATTCGTCATCTAGAGTATATATACTATTCAAAAACAGAAACGCATAGGCCAGAAATCTGTTGCGAAAATGGTGTATTTTCAAACATGTATAACTCGTCAACAAATAGACTTTAGTACATGAATTTTTACATCAGTTTAGAAGAAGGTTATGTCCCCTGTTCCCTACAGTTTGACCGGATATCCTCCGAAGTCCAGGCACCCTGACTGTTGTGCTCTCACCCATGGCAGTACGATCACGCAAATGTAGTACCCGGATGTACCGATCTTAGGCTGCAGTGGTGACTCGAGGTGAGCCTTACGGGGACGGTCATTTGTTATGCCTGTTTGGTTGAAACGAGCTGCAAGCAGTGACATCGTGCTCAGACTAACATTCAGACGCCTGGCAACAGAAAATTGGTAATCTCCAGCGTGCATTCTCTCAATAGCGATGTTCCGTGTTGCAGCGTCAAGACGTGGCGTAGTGATTTTGCCTTGAAACTCCTTCAAAACGAATGCCGATTTCCGAATTTAATCTGGATTTTTATAGCCAGACAGTGCATGCTCTTTGCTGCACAATTTCAACTGGAAGGTGATTTCTGTTGCGTTGTGGCGATGCCTTTTTAATACTTGTAAGAAATCTCATCAAAGTCAACATTTTCATGTAAAGTCGATTTTCCACTTGTGCAATAGTGTAAAATCATGTTAACAATACTTTTGTTAGATATGTTGACGATTGTTTGAACACAATTGGTAATTAATAGATGTTTTAAAAATACAAAACGCCTATGCGTTTCTTTTATGTGATAGTATATCATAATAGATATTTTCTTCTGAACAAACTTACTTAACACTTGCATTTGACGTATGTGCCTGTAGACAGCCAAATAAAGTATTCGTGCATTTCTAACTGACACCTGGATGTTGCATGGTTTAAATGCTGGCAGTGTAAGCTTGACAAAGACGTCACTTGACCGCGGGTTGTTTTCGAAAAAATGAATCTCGGGCAACCAAAGTTCATGTAAACTGTCACATGACGCTCTTGGCCTGCTAACACCACCATGATACACATACCCTTGAAACAGACGTCCGTCAAACTAGACTGCCGGCGGCCAGAAACGTGAGAGACTGTTTACCTCCGTACGTGTAGATCGAACACTATATTGATTAGGTGAGCGATTGAATAACGTTACAGTGATTAAACTGGGCATGAACATAGAAAACCGCTTGGGATGTTGGTAGAGGTGCAAGAGGATGTTTGGTTTGCCCTCATGCGGTACCAAGTCACCTAGGAATATTCTGTAAATAGAACCCTGAGAAATAATATTTACGTTATGGATTGCTGGAAGTTGATGAGAAGAAACCATCCTTATGATTTTTTATCTCATATTAGTCGAAGTTGCTAAGCATTTGAAAAACATATCTCGATAAGTTTCCCTTTTTGTTATATTATTAGCAAGCTCTTAACTATACGAATATGCGGGCGGTGTTCGCTTGTTACACTCCAGCCCGGGTTCGATTCCACACATGGGTACACAAAATGTGTCAAGCCGATTTCTGGTGTTTCCCGGTACAATATTGCTAGAGTCTTTTTAAAATCCAACCCTGAAGGAGCCAAGTGCAATAATTATTTGTGAAAGTATTTAAACTCAGTCTGACGTTTTTGTGGTGGTGATGGTTATCCCTGGGATCGCATGCTGGTTATCCCTGGGATCGCATGCTGGTTATCCCTGGGATCGCATGCTGGTTATCCCTGGGGATCGCATGCTGGTTATCCCTGGGATCGCATGCTGGTTATCCCTGGGGATCGCATGCTGGTTATCCCTGGGGATCGCATGCTGGTTATCCCTGGGATCGCATGCTGGTTATCCCTGGGATCGCATGCTGGTTATCCCTGGGGATCGCATGCTGGTTATCCCTGGGATCGCATGCTGGTTATCCTTGGGGATCGCATGCTGGTTATCCCTGGGGATCGCATGCTGGAAGGAGGTATTCTGCTACAGTACCAGGGTACAGCAGGGCACTCTGTAGTCTCCTAGCGCACGTATTAGGTAATTAGTGTCACAAATCCACCGCCGAGTCCCGGACATCCGCAGGTGGAAGTATATACAACGATTAGTAGTAGGACGAGAATAGGTTGCAATCTGTTTGAGCAAGATCGAGTGCATGAATCTTAATACGTCGAGAATTGAAACCCGTATGCATGATGAAAGTAATTAATTAGCTTGACGAGATGTCGGCTCCTCAATCACCGTGTGTCCCGAACGATCACCCGCGGCAGGGAAAGACCTCCAACCACATATTCCCACATCCAGGCAAATTGCCATGGATGGTCGTACTAGGTGATAGGTGTGTTAGATGTTCAAGAATGTTACCTGACGTCTGGTATCATCTCCCAGTAGCACTCATCAACATTGCTACAACATACCGACATTGGTGTAATATGTTTTAAGTGTTGTGTTTGATACGTGTCTGTTGTGTTAGTTAAACAATTAGGGGTTGAAATTTATCATGCTGAATATATTCCCAGACAGGTATTGTTAGCGCATGCTGTCTGTAACGCCAGACGAAGCTTGACGTCAACGTGTGCATGTCTCTGATGTTCAGCTCCACGCTTTACCCGGCGTCACACATATCGACTGAAGTGGCGGGTGTACACTCCTCCCTTCTCCCACTTCGCGCCTGATAGACGGTCAGTAGAGTGTTGGCTTCCGTCAGTCAGGACGTGCTGGTGTAACGCATCTTTCTGTTTCTGAACAGTTACATAAATGGAAAATGCATCTTTTGCTTCACTCCGAAGGTTCGACCTGAACACAATGTCTCCCAGGCATCCACAGCCTGTTAGAGATACAAAACGCTTATTATTTCGCGACAGTCAGCAATAACTGTATGACGGCGGTTGATATTATGAGCAACGGCTCAAACCGTCGCTGTAGGCACAGGGGCTTGTAATGCTAAAAACTGCCATCAAGGTATAAACTGTCACTGACGGGGTATAGTACTATATAAAAGGACTCCTTTTATATACTGTAGTACTAAGACCCCGTCAGTGACAGTATATACCTTGATGGCAGTTTTTAGCATTACAAGTCCCTGTGGCTGTAGGCTGATAGATAATGGACCTACCATCCCGTATGTCCCAGATGGGACTCAACCCAGTAAAAGTACTAGAATCTGTACTTTACTAAGAAAGTGTAATCCCAAATATAACATATGTTACATTTGACCACTTTCTAATTAGTATGGTGTATTCACTGTTGCTGCCTATCAAGTTCACGGTTATCGCCCGTCAAGGTCGCAGTTATCGCCTATTAAGGTCACGGTCATCGCCTATTAAGGTCAAGGTTATCGCTTATTAAGGTCAAGGTCATCGCTTATTAAGGTCAAGGTTATTTATTAAGGTCAAGGTTGTTACCTGTCCAAGTCACGGCTGTTGTTTATGCAGGGACATGGTTATTGTCTTTACAGGAAAACAGTTCTATTTTGTTTTGTTTTGTAAACATGGCTGTGGTAGTTTCAGACAGTTTTACATGAGGATCAACTCAAACCGGAACTAGGTGGGAAGGAAACAGAGGTTTGTCATAAACAATTGACAGAAACAATAGCAGAGACTATAATGAACTTTTGGTTTGAATAAACAAAAATAACAACCGACTGCCATACAATATTACACACAGATCACGATACCTGTTATAGTCATGGATGTGTAGGGCTTGATGCTATGTGGTGTATGTCGACCATGGTGTCCAGATTTCAAAGTCCCTAGAGTTTTAAAAAATAACTGTTTCTACGGAAACCGCACACCAATTAGCTCAATATATACACAGAAGAGATACAAAACTCAAAACAGAAAGTCAGCAGAACGCAGACAAAATATGAATCAGCAGAAAACGTAGAACAGAACAGACAACTCAACACAAGATAGCAGACATAGAAGAGAGCGCAGATGAAAACTAAAGACAAAAAAACCCAAAACGAGTGTAAGTACAATTTGCAGACGAGCGAACGCGGACAGAGTAACAGACAACAGAAATTAACATACTACGGCAGAACACCGACTGCCGCCGTCCAACGATCGGTCCGCATGCAAGGTATAGTTCTTGTGTTCGTGGTCACACAGTGCGCTTTCACAGTTACAATATTCAAGAATACGCACGCACGCACGCAAGTAGCCACACAACTCTCTCTTACACACACACACACATACAAACACACACACACTCTCTCTCACACACACGCACGCACGCACGCACTCTCTCTCTCTCTCTCTCACACACACGCACGCCCGTATCCACGCAACTCTCTCTTACACACACACATACAAACACACACACTCTCTCTCTCAAACTCAAATACACAAACACACAAAACTACATACACAAAACCCACATACACTGTGCACTGTTGGACTATTTACGGAAGGGCGGTTGTGCAATGTGCACGGGACTTTATAGATCTGCCCTTGTTATGCAAATATTGAAATAATCTTAAGGAGTTTGTATTTGGGTATGACGGTAGATGTGTAGCCGTGGCCTACATGACGGTACTCACAGCACGCCTTCCAACAGGGCTGCTCCTCTTGATTGATTACCTGACGAAGTCTGATCACCTGTCGATATTTGTAATCACCCGCGGCGTTCCGCAGATCCCCCTCCTATGCTCACTGGCTACCGACTTCCCTGCTCAGCGTCTTAGTACGGAACGTTACAGGTAAATTTCTTATTGCCATTTATTTATCGAAATGCGTTGATATGTCACAATACTTCCCCGGAGGAAACATTACTGGTACATTTCATATTTCCATTTTATTTAACCAAATGTATTGATATGTCACAGTATGCCCCTTGTCAGGATCGTTACAGGTACATTTCATTTTTCCATTTTTTTTAACAAAGTGTATTGATATGTAATTGTATGTTCCTTGTAGAATGAGAATAGCTGTCGTGTATGTGTTGAGATCTGTCAGTCTTTAGTTCAGTTTATTCAGGAAGTAAACTGGTAGAAGTTGCTGTCATTGTTCCTATCTCGTGTCTGTGAGGCTGATCGGGTAATTAATTGACAACGTGTGCCATTAACACACCTGGAATATCCACTTAGGGGAGAATGTTTCAGGTTCATTATAGCTGGTAATGTGATTCCAACACCGGCACAAATATGTTCCATTATGTTCCCTACGTGAGTAAATGTTCCACTTGCTACATCAAAGCAGACATTTTCCTATAAACTAACTTTATGTATGCTAAAATCATAAACTTAATAAAGGATATTCCTGCTTACTTACTTTGAATTTTAGAGATGTGTCGTAAACCTGGTGCATACCTGTTGCTACGACCAAGGCCCATGTTACCAGCCCCATTAGTGTTTCCGATAAGGGGAGGGGGTGTTGTCTGGCCCCAGCTCTCTTTAAGGGGTGGCTGACAACCATACTATGTTCTGCACTCAAGTCTCCCACAGGTACAAAGTTCAATCAGGGCTGTGGCTGTGTTTTCTTTGTGAAATACTTTGATATGTATGATGGCTGTGTAAACTTATAAATGGACGCTTGTCAGAATTGATGTCACATATTAAAAAAGTAAATATGGCGTCTAATGTTTTAATGGTCAGGGGGAAAAATAGATAAACACTTTAGGGGACTTTTACGGGGATAAGGGTATAAATAGAACTGAAATTGTGTTTTACAACGTCGCTGGGCAAATCGTATAAAATTGTACACTGGAACATGACTTCATTGTGAGAACCCTTTTTGAAAGAAACCTCTAGAATTGATATGCTCCTTTTGATAAATGTATTGAGAAATGAGTCATTAATATTTCTGTTTTCAAATCACCGGTAAAGTCTAGTTATGAAAATCAGTCGATATATCCATGCCTTTACCCCTTTGTTATATTGTAGCGACAGGAACCTTAAGTTAAATTACATCCGGATCGGATTCAAACTCCGACATCAAATTCCACAATTCCTCGGTGGTGTCTTCTGTCGAAAGGTTTAGTCACCACAAATTGCTCACATTTACTTTCAATAAACGTCAATCTATTTCTCGTCCATTATGCAGACTGCTTTACAAGCAGAATACTCAAGAGCGCTTACATTTATTATAGCGGGTATGAAGAATCGGGTGTGGCGGATACCTCCCCATTTTTAAGCTAACTGCCCCACCCACTTTTCAGCAGGAATGACTTACACTATGTTGATATGTGTATGTAGACGATTCGGAGTAACCTACTTTTGTATATCCATAGGCAGTCGCAAAGCTGTTGGACAGCATGACGAGGTATATTTGGTATCACATTACGACCCTTAACTATCACCTTCCCTCAAATACTGATAAGAACACAGACGCAATCTGAACGTGTGTTTGCGTCAGTATGCAATAATAATTTTTTGATTGTGTCCTTGTAGCTTTTATCATCACATAAAATAGTCTAAGGCAATAATGATCGGCCACTGTTGGGATTATATGTCTGTATGTCATTCCCTAATGATTTGCTAGTGTCAGCGACAATTTGTCAAAAAATGAAATGAAATCTTACATTTTTACTTTACTGAGAAAACAATCCCTACATGCTGCGCGTTGAGAACTGGTGGCAGTACATTCAGGCAATAAGTAGACTTCCCAATGAGCTTCGCCTATGTCCTCTGTAGTCTGTTTCTTTGTGCATAAATCAGAATTTTTCCTCCAATTGGAAATTCAAAACAAAGTAATTTGGTCAAGGAGTTTTACTAAAGCATCAGATATAGCGACGATCTGTTATAAACTGACGCACAAAAGAAACTTTACACCCGTAAATTTCGAAAATATTTTGAAACCCCATAAAGTAAACTTGAAATCTGTGGTCAGTATGATATACCAAACACACAACATGTGAATCATTAGCCCAAACACACCAACTTCACTGGGTTTTTTTGCTTTTAATGGATGTTTTTCGAAGTTCATGTTTATTGGTGACTGCACGTGCAATTCATGCAATAACGGTATAAAAGGTGATCCGCGAGATGAACTGACATTATTGCAACGAAAAGTACACAAAAGAATGCCAAGACTAACAGCAGAACAACGAGAGAGAGCCGTCGGTATGTCCCACATGGTAGCAAACAACAGCCACTATGCCAGAACACTTGGTTGCAGCCGACAAGCCATCGTCAACCTTTTTAGCCGTTTCCAGCAGACTGGTCAGACCGCTGACCAACCCAGGAGTGGGAGACCAAGGGTCACAACACCCCAAGAAGACCGCCACATCCGGTTACTCCATCTCCGAAACAGGTTCCTGACAATGACCACAACGGCAGCAACGGCACTCGGACACCACATCCACAGGAACACCGTCATGAGACGATTGCGTGCTGCAGGAATCAGGGCCTATGAAGTGCCTGCATGAATTGCACGTGCAGTCACCAATAAACATGAATTTCGAAAAACATCCATCAAAAGCGAAAAAACACTGAAGTTGGTGTGTTTGGGCTATTGATTCACATGTTGTGTGTTTTGTATATCATATAGTTTACTTTATGGGTTTTCAAAATATTTTCGAAATTACGGGTGTAAATAAAGTTTCTTTTGTACTGCAGTTTATTTGTTCAGGTGCACATTTGCCTGGTATGACGTGGCTGGCACTGTACGTATGGCGGTGATTAATACACACATGGAAGTGATACTTTCGGTATCTTAACAAAAAGAGTTCGTGTGTTTATGGAAAAGGTTTTCTATATGTATATAACATGAGTAACGTGTGAATATGCCGTTAAAGGGGACTGTGATTATATTGACCATATGTACATGTAATATACTGTTAAAGGAAATTGTGACTATGACGACCATGTTGACATGAAATATATTGTATTGTTGTTTGTTTGTTGTTCAAAGCCGCTCTCAGCAATATTCCAACTGCGTGACGCTCTCTGTAAGTATCCGAGTCTGGACTAGATAATCCAGTGATCAACAGCATGAGCATCCATCTACGCATTAGGGAATGTGGTTATGTAATGTCCATGTTCACATGTAATATACTGCTATATGGGACTTTCATTACAATGACCATGTTCACATGTAATATACTGCTATATGGGACTTTCATTACAATGATCATATTCACATGTAATATCATTACAATGTTCACATGTAACATCCAGATAAATGGGACTTTCATTACAATGAGCATGTTCACATGTAACACACTGAAGATAAATGGGACTTTCATTACAATGAGCATGTTCACATGTAATATACTGCTATATGGGACTTTCATTACAATGACCATGTTCACATGTAATATACTGCTATATGGGACTTTCATTACAATGAGCATGTTCACATGTAATATACTGCTATATGGGACTTTCATTACAATGACCATGTTCACATGTAATATACTGCTAAATGGGACTTTCATTACAATGACCATGTTCACATGTAATATACTGCTATATGGGACTTTCATTACAATGAGCATGTTCACATGTAATGGGCATGTTCACATGTAATATACTACTGATATGGGACTTTCATTACAATGAGCATGTTCACATGTAATATACTGCTATATGGGACTTTCATTACAATGAGCATGTTCACATGTAATATACTGCTATATGGGACTTTCATTACAATGACCATGTTCACATGTAATATGTTCACATGCTGCTATATGGACTTTCATTACAATGACCATGTTCACATGTAATATACTGCTATATGGGACTTTCATTACAATGACCATGTTCACATGTAATATACTGCTATATGGGACTATTACACAATGAGCATGTTCACATGTACTTTGGGACTTTCATTACAATGACCATGTTCACATGTAATATACTGCTATATGGGACTTTCATTACAATGAGCATGTTCACATGTAATATACTGCTATATGGGACTTTCATTACAATGAGCATGTTCACATGTTCACATGTAATATACTGCTATATGGGACTTTCATTACAATGAGCATGTTCACATGTAATATACTGCTATATGGGACTTTCATTACAATGACCATGTTCATGTAATATACATATGACTTTCATTACAATGAGCATGTTCACATGTAATATACTGCTATATGGGACTTTCATTACAATGACCATGTTCACATGTAATACACTGCTATATGGGACTTAATTACAATGAGCATGTTCACATGTAATATACTGCTATATGGGACTTTCATTACAATGAGCATGTTCACATGTAATATACTGCTATATGGGACTTTCATTACAATGAGCATGTTCACATGTAATATACTGCTATATGGGACTTTCATTACAATGAGCATGTTCACATGTAATATACTGCTATATGGGACTTTATTACAATGAGCATGTTCACATGTAATATACTGCTATATGGGACTTTCATTACAATGACCATGTTCACATGTAATATACTGCTATATGGGACTTTCATTACAATGAGCATGTTCACATGTAATATACTGCTATATGGGACTTTCATTACAATGAGCATGTTCACATGTAATATACTGCTATATGGGACTTTCATTACAATGAGCATGTTCACATGTAATATACTGCTATATGGGACTTTCATTACAATGAGCATGTTCACATGTAATATACTGCTATATGGGACTTTCATTACAATGAGCATGTTCACATGTAATATACTGCTATATGGGACTTTCATTACAATGAGCATGTTCACATGTAATATACTGCTATATGGGACTTTAACCACAATGAGCATGTTCACATGTAATATACTGCTATATGGGACTTTCATTACAATGATCATGTTCACATGTAATATACTGCTATATGGGACTTTCATTACAATGACCATGTTCACATGTAATATACTGCTAAATGGGACTTTCATTACAATGACCATGTTCACATGTAATATACTGCTATATGGGACTTTCATTACAATGAGCATGTTCATGTAATGTAATATCCAGCTAAGTGGGGACTTTCATTACAATGACCATGTTCACATGTAATATGTTACTGCTTTCATTACAATGACCATGTTCATATGTAACACATTTTCATTACAATGAGGCATGTTCACATGTAATATACTGCTATATGGGACTTTCATTACAATGAGCATGTTCACATGTAATATACTGCTAAATGGCACTTTCATTACAATGGGCATGTTCACATGTAATATACTGCTAAATGGCACTTTCATTACAATGAGCATGTTCACATGTAATATACTGCTAAATGGCACTTTCATTACAATGAGCATGTTCACATGTAATATACTGCTAAGTGGGACTTTAATTACAATGAGCATGTTCACATGTAATATACTGATAAATGGGACTTCCATTACAAGGATCATATTCACATGTAATATCCAGCTATATGGGACTTTAACTACAAGATCATATTCACATGTAATACACTGCCAAATAGGACTTTCTTTACAATGATCATTTTCACATGTAATATACTGCTAAATGGCACTTTCATTACAATGAGCATGTTCACATGTAATATCCAGCTAAGTGGGACTTTCATTACAATGGGCATGTTCACATGTAATATACTGCTAAATGGCACTTTCATTACAATGGGCATGTTCACATGTAATACACTGCTAAATGGCACTTTCATTACAATGAGCATGTTCACACGTAATATACTGCTAAATGGCACTTTCATTACAATGGGCATGTTCACATGTAATATACTGCTAAATGGCACTTTCATTACAATGGGCATGTTCACATGTAATACACTGCTAAATGGCACTTTCATTACAATGAGCATGTTCACATGTAATATGCTGCTTAGTGGGACTGTAGTTACAATGAGCATGTTCACATGTAATATACTGATAAATAGGACTGTAATTACAATGAGCATGTTTACATGCAATATACTGCTAAATGGGACTGTAATTACAATGAGCATGTTCACATGTAATATACTGATAAATAGGACTTTAATTACAATGACCATGTTCACGTGTTAAATACTGTTAAATGCATACAATGAAATGTTAAAGAGTACTGTGGTTCTAATGCCCATGTTTGCATGTAATAAAGCGTTGAAATGGACTATGATTAAGACGACAAAGCTGACATGTAATATAATGTTAAAGGGGACTTTAATTATAATGACTATGTTGACTTGAGATCGACTTCGCAAACTGTACCCATGTAAGGATTCGAACCCCCGTCATCCGCATGACGAGCGACCGCTCAGTTACCCCCAACACCCCCAATCTCCCATCAGTGTCTCACAGCAGGTACGTTATATTCAAATAAAATCGTGCAAAGCCGTGGATCTGATAAAGTGGGCTAGCTACCTGAGAACTGTTTGCTCTTTGTTTATTTTTCGAAACCAGATGTTTACATTAAAAATGGTCTTTGTGTGGAGGTTGATGTAAGTGATACAGAATTATACAGCGTGGTTGGTTGAGAGGGTGGGGGTTGTTGGCTATATATCAGGATGTAACTGAGGCGAGGAGATGACGGTTGGCGTGCTGTCTGAGTCGAGTTGGTAAACACTGGGAAACAAAACATTGATATATCAGAATCTGAAGACAAGTACCGTGCACGACTCTCCTTATATCCGCGGCACTTATCACAAATCATCTGCACATTTAAAAACATAAATCGTTTCATACTGTTTCAGCGTAGCATGTCACACGGTTGTGTTCCTGCTACAAATAACTATGTACATACATGTAGATAAATTCGATATGATTCATAACTTTTCAGACGTAATTTTTCATGGCATTGTACATTTTGATGACCCACGATTTTGACTAGATGGTGAACTCGAGATGTGACACAGGGCTTCATAAAAGTTTTAACTGGCTTTTCTAAGAAAACACGCTGCACGAAGCTTGGCCATTCAACGCCCTGTATTTTATAGTCCTGTCACTTGTATACAGACGGATCTCGGGCTGGCGAGCACACATTGAGTATATGTTGTGTTTGTAAACACCTGTTTAAGAAAAACTTGTTCTTTATCTGGCAGCTTACTGAATGTGTTCGGAACAAACCCGTGAATACAAATGAGGCGAACACTGGCGATCTACCAGTTGTTCGTCTCACCAGTTACGTGGATCACGAGGATTCGTTGCGTCCATTGACACGCCCCTATGGTAACCTGTTCTGCGTCAGACATGACTCGAAATGTTACATTGTGTCAGTATGGGGTGGAATAATCTCCTGTATAGTCCTGCTATTTATAGACGTTTCTGGAAGCAGGAATATATTAGAATAATATTGAATCTTAATAGCAACAGGTTTATACTGAGCGAATAATACGGTGTTGTATCGATTGTTTTGAAGGTGAAGTTGTAAGAGATCAAAGCATATTGTTGGGTTGCATGAAGGTTTCTAAACGCCGGCCAACAGCGGGGATCTTGGTCAATTTAGTTACATCTTACAGTTCTCTATCATGCACACATACTTACAACCTTTGGATACACTTACATATATTACGAAATATTCGAATTATGTTTAAACGTTTAAGAACACGTAAGATTTGTTTTGTATGAAATATAGTCTCGTTCATAATGTAAAACAATTACGCACAAGAGGAAAACTATTTTCAAATTATATAAGAAATGAATGAATAGGGAGAATCAATTGGGTCGCCATCATCATGATCATGATCATCATCATCATCATCATCATTTGCTGACATACTAGTCATTACAACTTCTTTGAGTGGCATTGTTTAGAAGTTGAAGAGTAATATACAATATTAGTCGTTACAAGATCGTCTGTATAAGGTAGAGTGCAGGTAACTCGTCAGGATGTTAGCGTTAATCTGTATTTACCTCTCTTGGAGACCTACAGTTCTTACGCCATTTTATATATATGTAAAGGCCTTACTCCAATATCCTGACTACACGCAAACACATCCACGCCCCCAGACTCCACTCAACTCCATCCAACAAGCCAGCCCGGCGTCCGCCACTAGGATAAGAAGTAATTATCTGCGGCTTTTAGCTGAAACCATACCACCGAAAGGTCACTCATCTGTGACCATGTAGGTATACTCTTTTGTCATAATTTGCTTATTTGACCTGCCAGTCAAAATTGTCTATTGTCTGATATACCTAAATTAAAGAATTGAGTTTCCAAACCATGTGGCTTTCAGTGCTCTGTTACGTCACTGGACTGTTAAACATTAAGTATTGTCGTCATCCTACATGTATCAATCGGATTATTATGTATTTTCATTATTGTATCTGTACAATGGCTCTTTCTGCCTGCACTGTCGAGGGTGACAACAAATGGCTTGTTTTTAGGTTTTCACCTGGACTGTGCAGTCGGAACTACAACTCTGTTACCAAGACTTTTATTTCCGATATATATTATTACTATCCACGTAATTGTTACTTGTAAACAGCAATTACCACCGCCAAGTCTTACATTGGCGCCCACGTGGGGCGAAGTGTCGCAAGCGTTCATAGTACTCCTCAAAGATTAAAGATATACACTCATTGGCACATAAGGCATAATTTTTGTATCCTATACTCCTACCCATATAGTTGCCTTAGTCAGCTAAGAATTCTCAATACCTCAGCCTCAATCTCCTATTTTTGTCAACATGTCCTCGCTCACGAACTACACCTATATTATTTGTCAATGAAAGTTGACCCAAAGCGATCAATTGGAATAATTGGGCTCCCGGAGGGAAACAAAGCGGAGTCGGTTGAGGAGGAGTTATCTCCTTGCTATGGGAAGGTGCGTGTTCTCCAGGTGCTTGATTTTTTGTTTATCAGCTGCACCTCGTGGAGTTCTGAGCCCTCAAGTCCCTCCTGAAGCTTGGGGACTGTACTCATCAGAGGAGGAGTATCAAGTTATGAAAGTAGACTTAGTTCAGGAAGGATCCTCTCTAGAAGACGTCGTGGCCAGGGCAGTAGATCAGGCCTGGGCACAGCCTGATGATGGAGGCGATAGAGTCGCAGATGCCGGACAACTGCTATTACGACGGCATCCATCAGCTGACCAGCACCGGATCCATCAAACCGAATCCGGCAACTCCCGCACCTGTTCCTGCTGGCGGCTAACACGATGTTGCTGCTGCCCACACCAGAATCCCCGTGCAGGTAACTCGTCAGGCACAGCCTTATTTCATCTCTTGTATCCCACTTCACATTTCTTTGTATAATTCCCGTGTCCACATGCAGCATGTTCTGTGCCAAGCGTTAATCTCAGACCCTTGCGTCCTTACCCCGACTACACGCAAACACATCCACGCCCCCGACTCCACTCAACTCCATCCACGCCCGGCGTCCGCCACTCACAGCTGAAACTACACCACCGAACGCCATGTAGGTATACTTTTGTCATATTTGCAGTTGCTATTGTCTGATATACGAATTGAGTGCTCTGTTACGTCACTGGACTGTTAAACAGTGGCAAGGGTACCTATGTTACAGTCGCTGATTCGTGCATCTGTATTTACCTCTCTCTTGGACTAAACAGCAAATTAGGCCTACAGTTCTTACACCATTTATATATAGCTGCCTCGCTTCAACTCATTTCAGATACGAGGTGAATAGCTGGGATATGATATCATAATGATTTATGTATCACCCGCTGAGTACTCTCTTCAAATATTAAGTTCACATATGTCAAGATTTGACATCACGGTCCACTGCTTTTCCATGCAGAAAACGCGAATCCTGAAGTCGTTTGTATGATATTGCATTAACGTTACTTCATAAACACAGTATACAAGGTACAGCCGGTCTGTACATCATCAGGGTCAGTTTTACTTCATATTCGCTTTATTTTATGATATAGTAATGGGTTATTAGGAAATATTGTGGTCACATATTCAATGTTATGACATGAAAAAGCTATTTTAATTTTATGGTATAATATAATATTTATTGACATCACAGATCGGATATTCAAGTTTCAATCGATGACGTGTCAAGGATGTGTCATCTGGAAGGGCATGTCACGATGTAGTAATATTGAAATTGCCACGATAAACATCATAAGCATGTTTCTATATGGTATACCAGGTATTGACATTATGGTTTCGTCACAAGTTCTCATTGATATGATAAAATAGCCCATACATTTGAACTGATGAAGAATTGTCGAAGAAGTGAATAGGAAAAAGGACTTTACTGAGGAGAGATTAGTGCAGAAATGAGCAATGCGGGGTTTCTCATTTGGAACAGAACGTGGCTTTATGCAAATTAGTGTGCAATGATACTGTATTACAAAGGACACTTTTAAATTCCCATTTTGAAATTAAACTTAGCTTCATTATAAATGATAGCTGACGTACAAATTAATAACTTTAACACTGTTAAGGATGACGGAGTTTCACTGTCACTATAAAAAGAAACAGGTAAGAGGGGTCGTCTCAAATGCAAAACCAGGACGGGTGTCGCAGACGGTGGTTGGGGTTGGGCTGGAGGATAGAGATAAGATAATCCGTTAGGGGAATTAAACTGTGGAAAAAAACGGCATGTCATAATAATGTACAAATAATATCCAGTCCTGTCGATCTTCGGGTGGCAATGTCACCTATGTATTTTGAGACATTTAATACGATGGTTGCTTTTCTATGGGTATCATCCTCTTTTACATATCTCAACATAAACTTTATGAAAGAAAGACACGTAAGATGTTAATCAATAGATGAGACATGTTCAACACACATGAAAAAGCATGAAATATCTTTGAAATGACCCCTTGTGCCTGTAGGCAGCACATGCATTTCATGCCAGTCGACGGTCCGTCGTCATACCTGGCTGAGCGACCTAATTGCCATCCATAGTCTGATCTATTGTTTTCAGCAGCTATTCGTAATGTTTCCCGATTTTACGATTAAACATGCTTTTCTGGATATCCTATTACGCATCTCACTGAACGCCCAGTTAGGCCGATGTGGTTTATTTCGGCATATGCTATTTGCAATAGTGGAAATTTTAGTGATACAGAGTAACAGCCTAAAAACAGTTATTTTTCTATTTCCGACAGTACTTTAGTGCCTCCTCTCCATACCACCCCCACCCCCACCTACCCAGATATATAATGCTATCACAGACTAACCCATATAAACACACAGAGACGCCACACATGCACAGACAGACAGAAAAATGCAAGAACACAAACACAGAGACGGACGGCCACAGCCACACTGAAACACATACACGTACAAACACACACATAATGCATGAAAGTCGTCTACCAAAGCTATCGTATAATATGATGGTTCATCTAGATAATATGGGTAAAATATCTTTGGCATCACATATTAGAAATCTTTTGTGCTCTCATGGATATGGATTTGTATGGATAAGCCAGGGTGTTGGCGATGTCTGTATGTTTTTTGAAAGAATTTCGTGATCGAGCTGAAATATGTTTTATCAGGAATGGCATTTCACTCTAGAAAGTAGCTCTCGTTACGAATTATATAGAACATTTAAAACTCTATTACAACCTGAACTGTATTTGTCCAAACTTACTTTTAAGTGTAACAGAAATATATTTGTCAATATAGGATAGGCTTGTTGGACTTAATGGTAAATAGAGGCAGAAAATTGTCCATCCCAAAATCTGAAAGATCTTGTCCTTTATGTAATTCTTCAGTAGAAGATGAAATACATTTTACTCTTGACTGTCCATTTTATGAAGATTTACGTTACAAGTATATCCGAGAACGTTATCTGTCGGAACCACCACTGATAGCTTTTACAAGTATTTTAACAACTAATAATGAATCCACCCTGCGTAATCTATCTCTCTATGTTAAATGGGGCGGTGGGGTAGCCTAATGGTTAAAGCGTTGGCTCGTCACGCCGAAGACCCGGGTTCGAATCCCCACATGGGCACAATGTGTGAAGCCCATTTCTGGTGTCCCCCGCCGTGATGTTGCTGGAATATTGCTAAAAGCGGCGTAAAACCAAACTCAGTCAGTCTATGTTAAATATGCATATATTTGTCGTAACGAGCACTTACAATTAACCATGTCTTAATGTATGTAACTCGCTTGTATAAGGGCCGGTGGTCTAAAATACATTAAACGATTGTCTTGTCTTGTCTTGTCACACAATCCCAGGCACAACAACACACAGACAGACACGGGCGCACAGACAGGCAGAGAGGCGCACAGTTTTATGCATACACGTGCGGCCCCTTATTGGGATAATAATGCTTTCATTTAGATGTTGTTTATATGTACGTATCCTCAGTGAGAGACCTGTGATCTGAACCATGTTTCCGTTATTACGGTAAACCTTGTATACGACGGCTGCAACAGCAGTATATATGTCCTGTTGTTGACGGACTGGATTACTACCAGGAGTCATGTGACCAAGTTTGTTTACCGACAGCTGCATGACTTTCACACCAAGAAGCGATGTACTAGTTTAACGTTTAAACCTTCGGGTCATATATCTTTGCTTGATAGCCGCTTTCGTGCCTTGTATCAATCGTTGTACTGCTATGCACGTTTTAGTAGGGATGTGCTTTCATAACATACACGTGTTTAGAACCACGCGGATTTACTGTTATACACGTGTTTAGTAGGAACATGTTCTGATGACATTCACGTGTTTCTAACATCTTGTACTGTTATACATGTGCTCGGTACCCACGTGCAATACATGCGCTGTGTACAGACAAGGCTCACTACTGAAAACTGAACAGGCTGTATCGTAAACACAGCTTCCACTCTCAAGTCATTCAAGCATAAGTATTAAAGAAAAACACATCATCATCATTAACTCCTGTCTGTGAGTCACGAGTGAAAACTTGAACGTCTTTAAACGTGTCGTTCTTTTTAATTAATTGATCATATGATAATAACTCACACCCACACCAGTTAGTATGGACCTGGGTGCCGTTGTACAAAGCGATCTTAGCGCTAAGGTGACTGTAACTCCCATACTTCAACATAGACCTAAGGTAGTCTTACCGCTAAGGTTGTTTTGTACAACGGCACCCTGTTCTGCAGCTCACCGGCTGGGTTATCTCCTGGTGGGTGTGCGTGTTGACAGCGTGTAGCCCACTTCCCTATCCTGACACACACTAACTTTGTTACATGTACAGAGACTTAAGCTTGGTGGGGATTATTAAAATAGATCTTTCCGTGAATTGATTACTATCATTAGATTTGATTTAAGATATGGTTGCTTTTGTTAAAGGACGGAATATTCATGTTAGCTTTCAAATCTAGAACAATTGGGGAGGTATTATTAACTTCTGTTTGGGATTCGAGGGTGTTGACGGTTGACATTTGTGTTGCTCAAGGCAAGAAGGGGTTCCATAGTAAACAAAGTTGTATCTCACGTGTGACAGGTTATTGAATATTAATCCATACATGCGAATGTAAAATCAATACTAGCTCGTCTAGGGAGAACATAAAGGTCAGTGACCTTGTGCAGGTGGCAGATTGAACCCGGACTTCACGATACATGTGGCCACAACCAATGCGGGAAACAGACTACATACACTCCCTGTAATGTCCCATACTGCTACCTCCACATACACCCACGCTATATCTTCAGGCTACACACCTATGCTTGTTGTTAAGGGCGACTAAAGTGGTCGGATGGGCTTGGTTCATTCATGCTATCGAGTATAACGATGCACAAGATGTCAGTAACTGGATTGTCTGGTCCAGGCACAATACATTACAGCTGAAATGTTGCTGAGTACTCCATAAAAAAAATAACAACAAAAAGAACCAATTGAAACACACTCATAATGGATGACTGCTGCACTGTAAAACTGATGTGCTGAATGTAACTGTCCCTTTAGTTACCAACAAACACTGATAATGGATGACTGCTGCACTGTAAAACTGATGTGCTGAATGTAACTGTCCCTTTAGTTACCAACAAACACTGATAAAGTGAACAAGCAAACAAATCTTTGTTTATATTTCATTCTTGATCGGATCTTGGTTTAAGTAAATATGTATAATGAGTCAGTGTAGATTTCAGTTAATATATAAATATAAATATTTCCTGAAAATGTCAGCTGATGTACACAATCCCTGACGGAATCAGTAAATATTCATAATCACTGGAAAAAGTCAGTAAATATACATATTTACTAATTATACATATTTACTGTCACAATATAACCCGATGTACCTGCATATACGTAAAGGCAGCATCGTGTTAGTCGTTTTTGTTCTTAAATAAGGTAGTAATCTTGGGGTGGGGGATGGTGTAATATTAGTTATTCGCGAGGGTGTTGTTGAAGTCCAGCCCCTCGTTGTCTCATCTACGTGGGTCGTTTCAAGTCGAAGGAAACTGTGTGATATATGATTATATAATTCGGAAACAGAATATGTGCTGTAACACATTACCGGGACAATACCTCTACATTGGAAACTGCAGGCGTCTGTGGGGGAATAAAGGGCTTTTAACACACACCGACAACATAACTAATGTGATCAATAGTTGCCGTGTCCACGTAGAATAAGTTTTCGTGATACTTACCTACCTGGGTCGTCTTGACCTATTGATTTTCACCACGTACGTGACAGCGTGACATGTTCGTATGGCGGACGTGACAGCTCGCTACTGTGATTGTTCACTCATTGTGGAGACCGGAGCATGAGGGTGGGAAATGTGCGAGAATGTAAGAGAAGCTTGGGTACAGAATGTGTGGTTGGGTCGGGGTAGGAGGTTAGGGAGCCAGGGTACAAAATGTCTAGGTAGGGTGGGAAGGAGACATCACGTGTGCATGTGTGTGTGCGTGCGTATGTACGTGTATGCGAGTGTGTGTGTGTGTGTGTGTGTGTGTGTGGGTGGGGATGGGTGGGGTGGGGATAGGGAAACTGGGGCACAGTGTGTGTGTGCGTGCGTGCGTGCGTGCGTCCGAAAGGAATAGAGAAACTGGGGCACAGTGTGTGTGTCTTTGTGCGTCTGTGCGTGCGCGCAATGGGGATAGGGGGATTGGGGTACAGAATGCATCGGTAAGGAGATCGCAATGGAGATCACTTCATGCATTTTATGACAGTGATATCGTTTAAGACATATGTCGCCCAGATCTATTAAAAGTTGTTTTAAAATGGGCGGAAATACAAACTACTGAAAGTGTTGAGTTTAAATTTCCGTGATTCGGCTGATTTTCTCATAAAATGGCTGGGTTTAATACGGAGGGGAGCAGGGGTGGTAGATTTTTGGTTAACATATATAAACATATGCACTGAAAATATAGTGTGTGTGTGTGCGTGTATGCGTGCGTGCGTGCGTGTGTCTGTGTGTACCTGTGTGTGTGTGCGTGTGTATGTATGCTCTCGTTAATGCAGAGCTGATAATGATATGGTTTTATTCGCATAAAGGTCACTCACAGATATACTGAATATGTATACAGATGGTACATGAAACATTCATAATAATTCAGAAAATTATTAATAATAATAGTGTCGTAGTGTTAGGTTGTCTTGAACCATAGCTTTATGTAAGTAATCGAGTCTTGACAATCCAGTGATCAACAGCATGAGCATCGATCTACACAATTGGGATACGATGACATGTGTCAACCAAGTCAGCGAGCCTGACCACCCGATCCTGTTAGTCGCCACTTACGACAATCATGGGTTGCTGAAGATCAATTCTAACCCGGGTATTCAAGGAAGTTTCTACTATATACATACCGACCATGTAACCAGTGGCTGAAATAATTTGCTGTTTAAAACATAAAAAGGACAAAAAATGAGAAACAACATTGAAATATAAAGAAAACTGTATACCTATGAACAGTAACTGCTAAACATGGCGACATTTCGAAGTCGCAATCATTTATAGGGAGCAGCATAGAAATAGGTTACCGCAGCTAATATTCTAGTATTGAACATTACGGGTGGCAACTTTGTTTTGTTTATGAACAACACTGAGAACAAATTTGACAAGGTCAGCTTGATGAAAGAAATGTATGTTGACGTGTGTTCGTCACGTGACAGCTTTTCTTCACCTGCTGTTTGTTACAACATAAAGAACTACAGCACGAGGTCCACCTGCATATAGACGGGACAGGTGACTATACAAATATACTCACCCACTCACGACTACCGTATTATCTCGTGTTAGCGTTCAGTGACATTAGTGCATATTTCTTACGACGTGGACACAAATTAGCAAACATCCTCGTACTTGCCCGTAACTTCATCTTGACTCACAGTTTTTTCAAGTTTAGTGCATGTACAGAAATACCGTTAATGTTAATAATTATTATGTGATATACGGTACAATAGCCCCTTCGTGCAGCTGAAGTGATTTACATACGGAAGTCGTTGTGAAGACGGGAATTTCTCACGGATAGACAGACTACGTCACCTATTAATGCGCCTGACATTGTGTAAGGTATAGTTTCACATGTTGATTGCTTGAACGCACTCCGTCTACCCGCCATCAAACAGCCGACCCCTCCAGCTGACAACTTTACACCCATATACTGCTGCTGACACAATCTCAGTAATGACTCCGGTCAATTATCTCGGCTTGTTTGTTCAAATATCGTGGATGTATTGCTCCAGTGTTTGCAGACATTAATGTGACTGGCGGTGTTCGGGGGTCAGTCACATACAGCAATGGAGGCCGAGTCTGACGGGTGATCGTGCGTGGGGGCCATGATCACTGTGCCTCTCGTGCTGAACCTATTGGCCACCCGGTGTCTTCTCTCAATAATCCTTTGTTTTGTATTCTCTCAAACCGGCAAATTTGGACGTTATGTATTCTCTAACAGACACACGGTGTCAGGTGCGTGCGAGTGCGTACGTGCGTGTGTGTGCGTGCATGCGTGCGTGTTAGTGAGCGAATATCACTCTGACCAGTCAGTTATGACACCACGTTCATATTACAGGCAGATATGCGTCAGTGAATATTGTTTTCAGCTGCAGTAAACGAAATTCTAGTTAAACCTGTGTCTGGGGTTGTGGGGTAGCCTTATGGTTAAATCGTCCGCCCGTCACACTGAAGTCCCGGGTTCGATTCCCCACATGGGTACAATGTGTGAAGTCGATTTCGGGTGTTCCGCGCCGTGATATCGCTTGAATATTGCTAAAAGCGGCGTAAAACCCAATTCACTCAAACCAACGTCATCCTGTAACATATGTTATACTTGGGATTACACTTTCTTAGTGAAGTAAAAATTTAGTACTTTTCGAGTTCAGTCGACTGGAAGTCACGGTGGCTGAACGGGTTAGGCGGCTGACTTTGTGTGCTGGCGATTAGGTGCCTGACTCTGAGGGTGTGGGTTCGAATCCCGGATGGGACTGAACTAAAAAATTACTAGAATTTGTACTTTACTAAGAAAGTGTAATCCCAAATATAACATATGCTACATTTGACCACTTTCTAAAATGGCATAATCATAATGTCATCCCCTGTACTTGACCGAGTGTGACCCAAGGTTGAACCAGTGAGCGGCTGCATGAACGACGACATCGTCATTGTACGATGACGACACATCACTCATTAGCAGGGTTGGGCCTACAGGGGTATATGGTGCTTCGACAGCCCCTCGGGGTCACACCTACATGCCGGCACAGGGGTGTTACTATGGCGTTACTTGATATCGATATCGATCAGTGAACCAGGTACCCGAACATCGATTTAAATATTTTGGCCATTTTCACCTCTCCGTGTGTCTAATGTCGACCGTGTTTGTCATGTATTTTGACGACTGGGAAGCTCTTTGAATGCTCTGACCTAGGAGTTGAAACATTCGCCGTCTTTGTCTGCACAGTTCGCAATATTACACAGTATGCGGCGAAGTCTGCCATCAAGCATTATCATATTAGTCACGCAGTCATTCAAACTACTCGTCAGTCGGGGAATCGATTCAACACAGGCCGACCGCCAAACAAAGACCTGCTACCCCTATAAGGCAAAGTGGCTCCGCCCATCACGCATGGCCGTCGCTAACCCGCAGAGTAGAAGGTAGAGACGCGACTGCTGGAGACTACACTAACATCACGGACAGGGGTGGTCACCTTCTGGCCGGACACACAAGCACAGTTTCACACCGGAGACGGATACTTTTCACAAGCAGCAATTTAGTGGGGTAAATTTGTGATTTTCTTTAATCTTCATTGTTTGTTATCGGTTGCCATATAAGCGTTCAGCTGCAGTGGTGAGATCGATGTTGATTTGGGTAGTTGCCAGTGATTGAGGTTGTCGATTAAGACGGGTGTAGTGACTGTGTATCAGCTATCGCCTTGTGGTGACACTGTACCCTCATTACACATTCAGTCGCAACCAACCATACACTTTAAATTATACACTTGCAGATTTACTGAGAACATAACCGAACTCCCGAACTTGTAGAGAATGTAGCGATGATGACAGTCAAACCCCTCGTGTTTCGTGCTTGTATTACGGTATTTTGGAGGGTCAACCACGTCTCTGGTTAGTCAGTATTTAGTAATAATGTTTATTTTTCATATTTCAAGAAAATGCTGTAAACATGGTATGAAATCTTTTTAACGTGTCAACACATAGATGTGAACATGGAGTTATATTGTATAACGTTACAACCGATGGGTGATTTACGCTGCTGGTCGAGGCTTATGTGTGTTAGGCCAACTGACAGCCGAGCTCTACCACACACCCGAGCAGACAGGAAATCTTCTTACCCCGATATTAACACGCGATCAGTAGTGAGTGTAAGCCGGTAGACGCCTCGAGACCTTAGCTGTAACGCTGTAATATGTTAACCTGAGAGTACAGGCGCTTGTCATGGTCGGATAACAGCTCGTTAATCCTATTAGAACCCAGTCAGATATATATTAATGTCTTAAAGACTGCTAATCCTTTTGTTCATAATCCTTTTTATTGCGTAATGTAATAATGAATTAATTTAACAGTCACTGTTCCGATGTTTTAATTCAAGTGACATTAAGAGTATCTACCTCAAATGTTTCCTTACCAACGATCTTTGGTAGTTGTGTTTTGTGAGATGTGAATGTGGTGTTTGTGTTGATGTGTTTTGTGGAGCTTTAACAAAACACCTTTCACAAGTAGGTGCCGTTTCAGTGAAGGTATTGAAATACACATGACACAGATCTGACACAGTTTACTGTTGTTGTGAGTATGTCAGCAAACATGACATCAACCCTGGTGGGTCTTAGCTGAGTCGAATCTCGCTATTGATGAACAGAACACTATTCACAGCTCACTGGCGTTTGCACAACGCATTGACAGGTTTAAAACCAACCCTGCTAAACAAGTTGTAGAAGTCGCCCTATACGACTTGTTGGCGCTCGTTACTTCCGCGTCTGGGTGTACCGCAAGAGGTAACACATCATCTGTGTTTGTGGTGTGTCCCTTGTGCTATAGTTGTCTGTGAAGACAGGCCTTTGTCATCCTTGTGTTCAGAGAACACTGGTCTCTAATGACTCACCCCCACCCGAGTGGCGGACTCCGTCCTGATAAACTGTGTCCGATGAAGCACAACGGGGTGATCAACCATGTCTGGGGTGTCTCGGTGTATCTGCTATTGCACAAACACTAGCATATGGTTGCGTGGGGATGTTGGCTGTGTGAAGACTCTTGGTTGTAAGAAGACTCTCTGTTGTATGAGTTTTGGTTGTATTAAGAGTCTTGGTTGTATTGAGACTGTCGGTTGTATTAAGACTCTTGGTTGTCTGTGGGTGTTGATTGTGTTCTGATGCTTGGTTGTGATGAGACTTGGTTGTGTGTGGCTGCTTGTTTCAAGCCCCTGGTTGTAGGTGGTATGGCCCTGGAGTTTGACAGCGGGTCCAATTAGAGCTCCGTTACAGCACAACAATGCAACTACCGTCCCATCTGTCACGTGTTGATGGATGGTTACAGAATCTGTGTTGTCAAGAGGATAGAATTACTCAATTCTGAAGTAATTAGCCTCATCAGAAATGATGACGTTGACTCATTCTGATTTCCCCCATCTCAGATAAAGCGAAATACTTTCCCACTTGATTGGTTGCCCATCAGTTTCCTTGTCCGACAGTCTGGTCTTCTGGTGAGGAGACAAAGGACAAGAAGGCAGAAGACATAGCAACGTCCTGCCCCAACGGCGATAAGAATTATTCACTATGAAAATGAAGGATTCTCCTTGGAAATTATATTGTCAGAACATCCGTATTATGACATACAATATGATAGATTCCCCATGTGTGAAACCCTGTACGTAAGATTCCCAAAGTGTGACAGTTTCTATGTAAGATTTCCAAAGTGTGAGTATGTAAGCCCACTTCAAACACAGAATATTCATATTTACCATCGTTTCTAATCGTAGAATATTTGTAGTTTTTTTAAATGGCTAACATTACTTACAATCGCTAGCAGCTGAAGGGATGGTATAAATCCAGCTAGAGAACCGTGCAGGAAGGAGAAGTATTGTCAGTCCCCACGGTCCATAGTATGGTGACCTAACTTCCGTTGCTAGCGACCTCTTGCCACATTTTATCTCGCATCGTTAATTGTTAGTGTATGATTTTAATTTTGTTTGATCTAGTTTTAACACATCTGTGATAATCTAGTAATTTTACTGTCCTTCGTTGACAGGGTTTTGTAAATTACATATATACTGATGTAAAAAAGAAAGTGCACACCTGGTGTTTTGAGACTATCAACAAAACGTACATATTTTGCTAGTAATGTTCCAATTGGGTACTATATACTAGTATATGGTGTTATTGCAACACGTACACAATGTTTGTGAAATGTGAGTCACAATCAAAACACTTTTCTAAATACTACGCTGTTTTTAGGAAAACATTTTACCAAAGCATCAGGTGTGTACTTTCTTTTGTACGTCAGTATATTTATCATCAATTTAGACTGACTGACTGAGTTTAGTTTTACGCCGCTTTTAGCAATATTCAGCAATATCACGGCGGGGGACACCAGAAATGGGCTTAACACATTGTGCCCATGTGGGGAATCGAACCCGGGTATTCGGCGTGAGGAGCCAACGCTTTAACCACTAGGCTACCCCACCGCCCCCATCAATTTAGAACTAGTTTTAGTCACGATATGGCTGAAGTATTGCCGATGTGACTTAAAATCTTAACTCACTCACTCACCCACTCCAAAGTGTGACAGTCTCTATGTAAGATTCCCAAAGTGTGATATCCTGTGTGTAAGATTCTCCATGTGTGTCAGACTGAATTGGACTCCAGGTGTTTGAGAAAATGGTAAAAATATCTTGCGCTACAGGTGGCATTTTCCATCACACATTTTGTTTTATAAATAGTAAGTATTTAATTATTATAAACACAGGTTTAGAGAATAACACATACTGTTCAGTGGATGTCACATGTTTGTAGATATCTAGCCAATTGCGGATGCTTTTACATCAAGATTGTAAAACGTTGTCATGAGCAAACAACGTACTTCGGAGTGCTCACGTGCTCTGGTTACTTGGAGTGTCCATTGTATATGTTATACCTGCATATACACACCTCTTTTCAAGTTAAATAACACTACATATTGCCAATGGAATGGATGTGACAATCACGTTTTAGGGCACGTTTACTTACTTCATCATATGACGTTAAGAGGATAGTGTACTGCAGATTTTGACAAAATCAAGGTAAGATATTTCTGTAACTTCTAAAATGTGATTTGCTCTTACATACAATCCCTATATAAGACATTGTACTGGTTTATCAGTTGCTAAAAACATACAATCTTGTGCTAATTCCATATATTAGGCTTAATCTCAAGAATTAGGGCTGTATCTCATACCAACAGTCTTTCATTCCGTACCGATACCTGTGTACATAACAAACAAGAACAGTTACCAGAGTTATGTGTATTCTGTATCAGAACAATCCATAATGAACCACCTATCATCTGTTGTACTTTCCATGTCATTTATTAAAGTGGAGAACGGGAGGGTGTGGAATGATTTCCTTGGCGTACACCTCAAAATCCTGGAACGATTGGTATAACGCTTGATTTAATGTTACAATTATATAGTTGTTCAACTACCTAAAGACATTTACGCTTGGTCGTTCTAAGGTTAGGGATTTAATAGACTCTCCAACAATTCGTAAATTTAGAATGTGTCTTACTTATCTTGCAGGTACAAGTGTTAATAGTGTGAACAGGTACTCGATAACTTGAGATCAAATTATTAAATATGCCTCACTAAAGAGTCATGTCTAAATTCATCAATTTCTGATGATATATGTCGTTAGAACTTTTCATTATCTTCTAATATATAGTTTTTTTCAGAAAAGCGTTGCCATTAATTAGTTGTTTGGCTTTGTGGCTTTCATTAGTTTGTTGGGTTGTGAAGAAAGTATACAACTCCGATATCCAATATGGACTTTAGTGGTAAGTCTATTTTATTGGTTTCAAAGATTTCAAAATTGCTTCAGGCAAATATTTTTGTTGGCCAATAAACATGAATGTGTGAACATAGTTGGTGTTCAGAGAAATACCCCTGCTTAGATGATATGTTATATGTGCTACGTGCAATTTGTCATGTCATGACATTTGACATATGTAGTTTGTGAAAGGGAAACTGAAGCCAGTGTCGGACTAGTCTGGCCATTAAATAACAACCTTCCAGATATGTATATGACAAACATTTAACATAACAAACAAATACTGCTCGGAAGGGAGACTGCTGCTATGTACTCTTAACCTATGGGATCACTTGGCTAACCGCATGTACACACACGCGCACGCATGCACGGACGCGCGTGCTCTTTCTATGAATAATTTATCACGTTGGTCCTTTTATTCATTTACACGATGTGTTTTTGAAGGGAAATGATTTTGAATCCACATTTCAGTTATTAAGCAATAGTTTTCTCGGATTTCATGCGAATCGTTCATTTAATCACAAATTCAATACGAGGTAGATAGGGGATAGAGGATGAACTTGTTTAAAAACATCAAGTAAGTCAAATGTTCCTTATAAACGAAACTAATGAGATCGAGGATGTGTGATCCCAGTTGTTTGTAAATATACATCCCTCGCAGTCATTGCTGATGTTTGAACAGATCTATGTCAGCAGGTGGCAGTGTTTACTGCTGTGCCATCTTATGTAAATAGGAGTCAATGCCCTCGCCACATTCTACTTGTTGATAGAATCTTGCAGACAACACAGCGAGCAATAACACATTCAATCTGAGATATATATGTATTCATAAACTGCTTGTAGATATTCCGGATGGGTTATGATTATGGAGAGACTTTGTCGCTTTTATTTATGGATATTTTCGCACTGTCACGGTGTTCTATGGGACATATAATCTTATAAATACTACCCCCTCTACTGCTCTAAATATAGAGGTGTTATTGAACACGGACCATGTGGCTCCGAGGACCTGTATGCTTGTGTCCATGGTTGGCGGTGTGGTCGTATATTGTTGCTGTGGAGCACACACACAGGGACGCGAGCCGTCATATGATTTATTCATGTTAAGAGAGGGTAGACATTAGACAGGGGAAAACATAACCTATAAAGTGTAGTACTGACACTTAATAACGACAGGAATATCTTGGATGGATGGTATTGGGAACCCTTTGTGAGAGGTAATAAATATTTCAGATACAGTAAATTTATAGAGTATCGTATACATGTATGTGTGTATGTGTGTATGTGTGTATGTGTGTGTGATATCTGTTTGCTATGTACACTGTTATCTTGCAGTATAATCTGTTGGTTCCTTTGTTTTACACGCAGGATGTATTTATAACACATAAAGATACATGCACTTGTAAACACGCACTCTCAGCCTTCCCTTACGTGCGCGCCCCACGCTGACACCAACATCGCCAATGCGGGTACTCGCGTCACCAACAACACCAGTGCGGGTACTCGCGACACCAATAACTAAAGAGCGGGTACCTTCATTCGATAGTGTATTTAAGTACCAATCGCATGTCCCCAAACATACCCTTTCTTTGACATGATGATTACCACAAATAGTGCCATTTCATTTTTATCTGAAGTTTTAAATGGGTTCTTGTTTCTCCACTTTATTCGACGTCTGCTTGTAAATGTCCGTACAGTTTGCTTGGATACTGGACAGAAACATGTACTATACACAAGATCTGTGACAAAAACCTGCTTCTTACCACGATGACATTACCCCTTATCGAAGTTTGTATTGATTGATACTTTCAATATAGACCCAATATAGGGGGTGCACAGTTCATTTTCACGCGTTTTCACGAGTGTTTCAATGGTCATTTAACAAACTTTCAGGACAAGAGGGGGATCTGCTTATGCTGAGATGTGTATTGCTTCACAGGATGCCTTGTCGTATTTTTAGATCTGACATTGACGTAAGAGTCACGTGTAATCGTGGGGTGACAGTTCTTACACGTGATGATTCTGCCACGCCGTTAGCACTCAACGGGTCCAAAGTTCTCAATTATACACCTGGTTAAGGAATACATTCTACGACTGTCAATGTGCAGTTTGTTTGATCCACAGTTGTAGGAGAGGGTTGGTCATCGGACAGGGATCCACAGGTCCAATGGCCGTACTGTCATCAAAGGTGCATCTTCACAGCACCTGGTAACCCGAAAGAGGTGGCAATATTCACAGTGTTTACCCTTAACCCTGAAAAACTGCAGGCCCAAAGGACCGAGAGCCATAAAAAGTTGCGGGTCCTGATCTGAATGTGTAGGCCCTATATGGAAATAATATACTCTTACTTATTAGGAATGAAAAAGCTGTCGGCCATAAGGGCCTGCAAAAAGCAAAAGTTGTGAGTCTGAGTGGTTTTCAGTCGGCTTCGGGCCTAAGACCGACGTTAACTTAAACGCTGAATATTCAGATACTTATGGCTAACCTTTTCATGAAATACTGCACGTAAATGATATTTATAAATACGTGTAAAATGTTGTGTCTGTATTTCAGGACCCACAGGAGCTGTTTAACCAGGGTCGGCCACAGCTGAACGGCCTCCACATTGACAAGTATCAACACAAAGTGACTCTTACGTAATGACAATGGCACATACTGCTACATGAATGGTGGCAATCAATAGCAGCTGGCTGTCGACTCGTCATCAGTATTTGTAGACTGATCACTTACAGGAAACAGTAAAGGTCTACAGTAGAAGTCTGTCTGGCAGAAACCAGCGGTTTGGAGACGTGCTGCAGTGTTCTGACAAGATGTCTTTCCTAACAAACATTTTTAAAAAGAAGTCGAAGAGTGATGAGAAGAGAGAGGAAGAGCCCCAGGACCCAGAACAGAAGGATAGGAGACTAAAGAAGCAGCTGTCCATCTCCAGGTCAGGGCGGTTCAAACAGAAGAACCGCCAGCGAGGGGGCGTGGCCGACAGACCGGATCTGTTCATTCAGAGGGATGAAGAAAGTAAATCAGATTCGAGATCTCAGACAGGCACGTCCAACTCCCCCGGTAACAGCTGCAGGGAGGTAAACGGAACTATCATCCCGGGTGGCGTCAGGTTAAACGAGCAAGTGGCGTCATGACCTGGGATTAAGGTCAAGGTCGAGTTTCAGTTCGGACATTCTACAGACTCTTCATGCGCCGATTATGATTACTGCAAAGGTCGAAGTTTGGACTATGAGAATGAGATGTGATTTGTACTTGGCCTCTGTGACGTAATCAGGACTGTTGTTGGTTGTTACCATGTACGGCGTTGTGAAATATGGATAATTGTCAACATGAAAACCCCTGAAATTCAACGACCAATGAAAGTGTGGATTGGAGTGCAATGATTATGGATATAGCAATAGCTTACTTTGTCTGCTTGGCGCGTGAAGTCGCCCACAGCCCCGTCGGCCTGATCTCTGATCCATCCGTGATACCGTGTCTTCCAGACGTGACGGAGGAAGGTTTGTTTCCTCCTCGGCAGATGTGGGCGACACCTAGCGGCAGTAGTGACTGTTCGGAGGCCCCGTGCCCGCTGGAACTGCTTGTTTAATGACTTTCTAACTTGTCGCTCCTGGGAAATGTTCATGAGTGTTTGTGTAAATAGAATTATTTGAATAGTATTTACATATCAGTATACGGACAGATTGTGACTGGGAAACTGATTGTTACATGATTATGTTACTAGTTTAAACGTTCCTTTACGTTGCAATTTCTCACATTTTTGCCCATGCATAATCTGTCACTGAAAAAGTGCGAAATCATTTTCCCTTTCTTTGAAAAAAAAATTGTTACATAAACATTGAAGCAAAAAAAGAAACCCAAACAAAAACAAACATATTAACTACCCCGCAAAAAATGTACTTGTTACCAAAACATCGTTTTTGTGAGTTAATTCAAAGTTGTCTCCAGAACGTTCCGGGGAACATTTGATTGTTACATGACCAGTCCAGTTGTGGTTGACGCCAGTTTCCGGGCCGGTGTACATATAAATCTGCTGTATGTTATAGTCAGTATTGTCTCCAGACCTTTCTTGTGATGTAAATGAATGAGATTTGTAGATATATCTAATAGACTGAATGTTGTCCCCCGGGTAGACAGAGTGTTCCTCACAGCGAAACCTCGTTAATCTGGACGCTAAGGTACCAGGTAAATCACCTGCATGATCATGCAGGAAGCGCTGTCACTCTCTCACTCACACAGACACACACAGACACACACAGACACAGACACACACACGCGCACGCACGCACGCAGGCACACACGCACGCGAACAAACGCACACACACATACACGCGCGCACACACACACCACACGCACATACACTGGATTAACGGGCTCCGAAATAACGAGGTTTACCTGTGTGTTATCTAATTCTGTGGCTGTTAAATAGATCGGATTATGAGGGGCAAAGCTTTCACATTTATTCCGGATAATAACTGATGTTGGCGTCCAACCACGTGCTGTCTTTACGGAGATCAGGTTTCTGCAGGCTGCCCGGCAGTGATTGCTTTTGTATACATGTGGCATGGTCATACTTTCTCACGTTTAGCTTTTGTAATATTTATTTTTTATTCAAAAGAAAGTATTTTGTTGTTTACTATAGTGCCTTGAAATAGTTATGCGCTCGCACACCCACCCAGACAGACACGCGCAGGCATGCGCGCGCGCACGCACGCAAGCACACAGACACACAGGGAGACAGGCAGACAGACACACACTTTCTCGCTCGCTATCACAGTTTCTCACACACATACACACGAATGTTTACAATGTATATTTGGACAATTCATCATGTTCTCCACTATGTCTCTATCACCTGTTTTGCTGTTTTGCTGTTTAGCTGAAGCAATAGGAACATTTGACATATGTTTAACACATACATCCACCTAGACAGACACAGTACAAGTTGTCATACACAGTATTTAGTATTTGTTGGTCCATGTTCAACAGTGCTTACTGCCTCACAGATTAGCTCGTAGACTAAGTATGTTTATTTTGTTTGTTGTCTGAGAATGCAGGTACAAGTATACAAAACAACTCATGTAGTTGCCATACCACTGCATAACTAGCCCATGGAAATCTGCCACCTGAACATGGGAACGTGTCGGACTAACTGCTGGATATGTCGAACTACTTACTCGAATTGTCGAACTGATTGTTTGCTCGCTATGTCAGTGTTTTGTTCGGTATGTCTTATCTGATGTTTTGTCGGAGGTTGCTCTAAACGTTACGTTTCTTCTCCGACTGGCTTTTGTTGGACATGTCGGACTTGCCAATATGGAGTCGTACCGGATTGCGGCCAACGTATGTAGGTCAGTCACTAGTACAGACATAGTGCGAGACAGCGTGTGCCTTATACGTCACTTAATTTAATGTATAAAGTTTTGGATCATTATACATGTGTTGATATTTTTTCCTAAGTTGGTATAAAGATCTTACTTTAGAACCACGTGACAATTTAGGTTCATTTGAACACAGGTGATGGTGCAGTCATATGATGACAGGTGATGAGGCAGTCATATGATGACAGGTGATGGTGTAGTCATATGATCACAGGTGATGGTGCAGTCATATGATCACAACCCTTGTCTGTGTTGATTCACCGATGTCTGTATTCAGATCGTGATAGCTAAGAACTGCACTCTGCATTCAGATCGTGATAGCGAAGAACTGCTGTCTGTATTCAGATATCGAAGGACTGCAGTCTGTATTGAGATCGTGATAGCGAAGAACTGCAGTCTGTATTCAGATAGCGAAGGACTGCAGTCTGTATTGAGATCGTGATAGCGAAGAACTGCAGTCTGTATTCAGATCGTGATAGCAAAGAACTGCAGTCCGTATTCAGATCGTGATAGCGAAGAACTGCTGTCTGTATTCAGATAGCCAAAGATTGCTATCTCTATTCAGATCGTGATGTCAAAGAACTGCAGTCTGTATTCAGATCGTGATAGCGTAGAACTGCAGTCTGTATTCAGATCGTGATAGCGAAGAACTGCTGTCTGTATTCAGATCGTGATAGCTAAGAACTGCACTCTGCATTCAGATCGTGATAGCGAAGAACTGCTGTCTGTATTCAGATAGCGGACTGCAGTCTGTATTGAGATCGTGATAGCGAAGAACTGCTATCTCTATTCAGATCGTGATAGCAAAGAACTGCAGTCTGTATTCAGATCGTGATGTCAAAGAACTGCAGTCTGTATTCGGATCGTGATAGCGAAGAACTGCAGTCTGTATTCAGATCGTGATAGCGAAGAACTGCAGTCCGTATTCAGATCGTGATAGCGAAGAACTGCAGTCTGTATTCAGATCGTGATAGCGAAGAACTGCTGTCGGTATTCAGATCGTGCTAGCAATTCCCTGTTGTCTGCACACTAATCAAGATTATTGGCGTGTCATTTCTGTTTGTAAACAGATCATGAAAGCTGTTCACCCCTGTATGTGTCCATATCATAGCGAGACACTGATGGTAGCTTTCACAGAACACTGGGCGTAGAGAAGCAGCTGTCTTTATACCTATGCATTGATATACGAGTGGCGGTTGCGTTGAGGAGTGGCGGTTATTTCTCATGGCAAGGTCTCCGAGCGGTTCTCGGCGTGTGTCAGATGTGAACCAGTCGACCGTAAAATCCAACCTGAATGATTAATGAGCCGTGTCCAGGTATTTACCTGGGTAGAAGTAATGAGATTATCATGACATAAACTTGTGCTAGTTGGTGACATGTTTCCGTGTCACATGTTTGTCACCAACTTTACAACAGGGAGAAAAGTCGGAGCTCTTAAATGAACACATTCTGAACAAACAAACAACATTTGTGTTTACAGTAGCAACGTGCATACAACATGCACACAACATGTACGTGAAGGCTTTAGGGTAGAATACTCATTGTTGGATTGCATGCATGCATAGTGATCCTGAATGAACTTTAATATAAGCATGCATATATTATACACGTTTGCCTCGGTGACAGAATCACTTTGTTGCTAGGTTGGGGAGAAAGTAAGTCTCTATTTTGAGAACTGATAAGTTCTCTGCCGTGTTTAAAACAACACCACAAGGGGGTTCGTGCATCTATGTGTGTCAGGGAATGGTGGTTGTCTCAGCTTTGAGGTTATGTCCACTATGAGAGTGAGGACATAAGCGATCGAATGTGTTGATATCAGAGATCGAATGTGTTGATGTCAGAGATCGAATGTGTTGATGTCAGAGATCGAATGTGTTGATATCAGAGGTCGAATGTGTTGATATTACAGATCGAATGTGTTGACATCAGAGGTCGAATGTGTTGACATCAGAGATCGAATGTGTTGATATCAGAGGTCGAATGTGTTGATATTACAGATCGAATGTGTTGATATCAGAGGTCGAATGTGTTGATATTACAGATCGAATGTGTTGATATCAGAGATCGAATGTATTGACATCAGAGATCCAAAGTGTTGATATCAGAGATCGAATGTGTTGATATCAGATCGAATGTGTTGACAATAGAGATCGAATGTGTTGATATCACAGATCGAATGTGTGGATATCAAACAGTGAGTGTGTGGATATATGAAACCGAGTATGCTGATATTAAAGATCGAGTATGGTGATATCAGAGACCAAGAGTAGGGATATAAGAGACCGAGTATGGTGATATCAGAGACCGAGAGTAGGGATATCAGAGATCGAGAATGGAGATATCAGAGACCAAGAGTAGGGATATAAGAGACCGAGTATGGTGATATCAGAGACCGAGAGTAGGGATATCAGAGATCGAGTATGGAGATATCAGAGACCAAGAGTAGGGATATATGAGACCGAGTATGGTGATATCAGAGACCGAGAGTAGGGATATCAGAGATCGAGTATGGAGATATCAGAGATCGAGTATGTGGATATAAGAAACCGAGTATGGGGATATCAGAGATCGAATTTGCTGATATCAGAGACTGAGTACGGTGATAACAGAGACCGAGTGTAGGGAGATCAGAGATCGCGTTTGGGTGAGTGAGTTTGTTTTACGCCGCATTCAGCAATATTCCAGCTATATGGCGGCGGTCTGTAAATAGTCAAGTCTGGACCAGACATCCGAGTGATCAACAGCATGAGCATCGATCTGCGCAAATGGGAGCCGGTGACATGTCAACCAAGTCAGCGAGCCTGACCACCCGATTCCGTAAGTTGCCTCTTAAGACAAGCAGGGGTTAGCCCGGTTACTGAAGATCACTATTCTAACCCGGACCTTCACGGGTAAGATCGAGTATGGGGATATAAGAGACCGAGCGTGGTGATATCAGAGATCGAGTATGGGGATATAAGAGGCCGAGCGTGGTGATATCAGAGATCGAGTATGGGGATATAAGAGATTGGATGTTGTGAAATCAGGGACCGAGTGCAGGGATGTCAGGGACCGAGAGTAGGGATATCAGGGACCGAGAGTAGGGATATCAGGGACTGAGTGTAGGGATATCAGGGACCGAGGGTAGGGATATCAGGGACCGAGTGTAGGGATATCAGGGACCGAGTGTAGGGATATCAGGGATCGAGGGTAGGAATATAAGAGACTGAGTGCAGGGATATCAGGGACCGAGTGCAGGGATATCAGGGACCGAGAGTAGGGATATCAGGGACTGAGTGTAGGGATATCAGGGACCGAGAGTACGGATATCAGGGACCGAGAGTAGGGATATAAGGGACCGAGTGTAGGGATATCGGGGACCGAGAGTAGGGATATCAGGGACTGAGAGTAGGGATATCAGGGACCGAGAGTAGGGATATAAGGGACCGAGTGTAGGGATATCGGGGACCGAGAGTAGGGATATCCGGGACCGAGAGTAGGGATATCAGGTACTGAGTGTAGGAATATAAGAGACTGAGAGTAGGGATATCAGGGACTGAGAGTAGGGATATCAGGGACCGAGTGTAGGGATATCAAGGACCGAGAGTAGGGATATCAGGGGCCGAGTGTAAGAATATAAGAGACTGAGAGTAGGGATATCTGGGACCGAGTGTAGGGATATAAGAGACTGAGTATAGGGATATCAGGGACCGAGAGTAGGTATATGAGGGACCGAGTGTTGGGATATCAGGGACCGAGTGTAGGGATATCAGGGACTGAGTGTAGGGATATCAGGTACCGAGTGTAGGGATATCAGGGACTGAGTGTAGGGATATCAGGGACCGAGTTGGCTGAAACTCAACAAACCACATGCGTAACATAATTTTTAAAAAATTAGTTGGGTTAAGAAACTATAATATTTCCTGCTAATGCTGGGCTGATAATTGACGACACCGCTTACGTCCTTGACCAATGAATAGAGGGCTGCATATTTAATGAGAAAGCAGTACAGACTGCTTTGACTTCTATTCGTCGTACGGGCCACCGTGATAGAGCATGAATCTTGCAGACTGTTGCAAAACAAACAAACACCCTGGAAGCGTTTCTTTACTGAACGTTTTGTTTGTTTTACAAACCTGACTAAGTAAATCCATGGCAATATTTCCTTACAAAAGCACAATAATAAAGACTAATTGCATTGTCGGGTATACAAATATTGTGCGCTGAACGTATTGTCTTCGAAATTAAGGAAGTTGAAACCACTTTGATCCGTGACACATAGGACTCCGACACATGGGCCTCTTATTTCCGTGACACATCACCCACCACGCGGCAGAAATACTGCAACCTCCACCATATCCATCCCCACGTGAATGCCACAGTGCCTTTAATAGTGGTGTCCACCCTCCGCAGATATACTCTGACAAACATCGTTGGTGCGTGGTTAGGGTGCACAAAACACTCACTCACTCACTCACTCACACGCACGCACGCACGCACACACACATGCACGCACGCACGCACACACGCACGCACACACACATATGTAATGTGCTGATCTTGATATGCAGAAACTGATACTTTAATCTGATTGGACTGCCGGGAACTTTATTTCGCCAAATATAACTGGACACGTGTATCATGTGCGTGTATAGGCTGACAAGTGAACCATGTACCTGTATACTTGGATCATGTGTATAGCAGTGTATAGCCGGACACGTGTATCACGTAGCTGTATAGCCGGACGTGTATAATGTACCTGTGTACCGGACACGTATCACACCTGTATCACATGTGTATCGTGTACCTGTATAGCCGGACACGTGTATCATGTACCTGTATCACGGGGCACGTGCATCGTGTACCTGTATAGCCGGACACGTGTATCATGTACCTGTATAGCCGGACACGTGTATCATGTACCTGTATAGCCGGACACGTGTATCATGTACCTGTATAGCCGGACACGTGTATCATGTACCTGTATAGCCGGACAGGTGTATCATGTACATGTATAGCCGGACAGGTGTATCATGTACCTGTATAGCCGGACAGGTGTATCATGTACCTGTATAGCCGGACAGGTGTATCATGTATATGTATAGCCGGACAGGTGTATCATGTACCTGTATGGCCGGGCACGTGTATCATGTACCTGTATGGCCGGACAGGTGTATCATGTACATGTATAGCCGGACAGGTGTATCATGTACATTTATAGCCGGACAGGTGTATCATGTACATATATAGCCGGACAGGTGTATCATGTACATGTATAGCCGGACAGGTGTATCATGTACATGTATAGCTGGACAGGTGTATCATGTACATATATAGCCGGACAGGGGTATCATGTACATGTATAGCCGGACAGGTATATCATGTACCTGTATAGGCTGACAGGTGTATCATGTACCTGTATGGCCGGGCACGTGTATCGTGTACATGTATAGCCGGACACGTGTATCATGTACCTGTATAACCGGACAGGTGTATCGTGTACCTGTATAGCCGGACAGGTGTATCATGTATATGTATAGCCGGATAGGTGTATCATGTACCTGTATGGCCGGGCACGTGTATCATGTACCTGTATGGCCGGACAGGTGTATCATGTACATGTATAGCTGGACAGGTGTATCATGTACATTTATAGCCGGACAGGTGTATCATGTACATGTATAGCCGGACAGGTGTATCATGTACATATATAGCCGGACAGGTGTATCATGTACATATATAGCTGGACAGGTGTATCATGTACATATATAGCCGGACAGGGGTATCATGTACATGTATAGCCGGACAGGTATATCATGTACCTGTATAGGCTGACAGGTGTATCATGTACCTGTATGGCCGGGCACGTGTATCGTGTACATGTATAGCCGGACACGTGTATCATGTACCTGTATAACCGGACAGGTGTATCGTGTACCTGTATAGCCGGACAGGTGTATCATGTACATGTATAGCCGGACACGTGTATCATGTACCTGTATAGCCGGACACGTGTATCATGTACCTGTATAGCCGGACACGTGTATCATGTACCTGTATAGCCGGACACGTGTATCATGTACCTGTATGGCCGGGCACGTGTATCATGTACATGTATAGCCGGACAGGTGTATCATGTACCTGTATAGCCGGACAGGTGTATCATGTACATGTATAGCCGGACAGGTGTATCATGTACATGTATAGCCGTATCATGTACCTGTATGGCCGGGCACGTGTATCGTGTACCTGTATGGCCGGGCACGTGTATCGTGTACCTGTATAGCCGGACAGGTGTATCATATACCTGTATGGCGGGGCACGTGTATCATGTACCCGCATAGAAGGGCACTTGTATCGTGTACCTGTATAGCCGGACAGGTGTATCATGTACCTGTATCATGTATCATGGACACGTGTATCATGCACCTGTATCACCGGTCACGTGTATCGTCTTCCTGTATAGCCGGACACGTGTATCGTGTACATGTATAGCCGGACACGTGTATCATGTACCTGTATAGCCGGACACGTGTATAATGTACCTGTATAGCCGGACACGTGTATTATGTACCTGTATAGACGGACAGGTGTATCATGTACCTGTATAGCCGGACAGGTGTATCATGTACCTGTATAGCCGGCACGTGTGGAGAATGCATGTCTTGGCCACGAGGACGGACATTCACAGACAACCTTTCAAGAGTTACCTCCCTTAAACGAAGCATGTCAGCCTCAACAGTCAAGATTGGACAAGAATATAGGTTGAAGACAGTAGTGGGATACAGATACACTCCCAGTGTCTAGCACCTTTGTGCGCTGGTAATCAGGTGCTTGAAAGAGTGGGTTCGAATCCCGGATGGGACTCAAAACAAACAAAGTAGGATCTGTGACAAAGTGTAATCCCAAATATAATCTTCAAAAAAGTAGCGGAACTTCCTTTTTAATTTACGGTTGAAAACAATGGGACATATATCTGGAGTCAAGCAATGTTGATATGACAACAATGAATGTTTTGAGAGTGCATCACCACCTGCAATTCCTTATGACCATAGTTGTTTGTACTGTAATCGCTGTTTATGATCGGTGTTTGACGTGAATCTGCATGTGGACGTTTTTCATTTTCAAACAAAAAAAACACTAACAACTGTTTGATGCAAGATGATTGTCAAAATTAATGGTGTACAGTGACTTATCGACCTTCTTGAAAACCATAAAATCAAGAATGTTCCCCCATGCATAGGTGGATCCAGAGGAGGGAGGGGGGAAGCAGCCCCCCATGTTGAAAGTTTGTTAAATGACCATTGAAACCCGGGTAAAAATGAAGTGTGCACCCCTCCTTTTCTCAATAGTGTGCACCCCCTTTCTCAAAAAGCTGTATCCGCCCCTGCCATGCACGTGTATGGGGCTACTGCGTTGTGCACCTGCATCCCATGCGTTGTGTTTAGGGGTGGTGAGAAGTGGTTGTGCGTTCATAAGATGTCTGTCTTTGAAGAGTTTAACGCTTATACTTCCTATCCAAATTGAATGTTCAGGTTCCCCTACTCTTCTGGACGAGTATATGACACATGTAACATAAAACCATTTTCAAAAAGACATTGTGTATTCGCGAACCAATATTCCAACCGACGACCATGTTTGCACACCGAAGCTAACTATGTCACATATGTCAGCCATATACAATCAACAGAGAAGAATACATCTTTATTTCACTCCTCCCAGTTGATTTGTGCTCCAGCCCAGCCCAGGTTCTCCCCCTGGTTCTGCTCCTCCAGCCACGCCCTCAGAGGACGGAAATACTCCAACAGTGCATCCGCCGACACTGCACGTGACCCCGTCAACTGCTGCAGCGCATCTGGCCAGGGCTGACTGGCGCCAAGACTCAGCATGTTCCTGAGGGGCAATAAGATGGAGTAATTCTTGGAATTATTTAAATACGTTTTACTAAAAATCCTCAGAATAAATGAGTGAAAATTGCTGAAGGACGCAGTGGGCCAGATAGATGAAGGAGAGGTGCATGTAGGTGGGCATTATGGATGTATGGGAGGTGCGTGTAGGTGGGCCATATAGATGTAGGGAGGTGCGTGTAGGTGGGCCATATAGATGTAGGGGAGGTGCATGTAGGTGGGCCATATTGATGTAGGGGAGGTGCGTGTAGGTGGGCATTATAGATGTATGGGAGGTGCGTGTAGGTGGGCCATATAGATGTATGGGAGGTGGTGCGTGTAGGTGGGCATGGATGTATGGGTGCATGTAGGTGGGCCCCATATGATGTAGGGGAGGTGCATGTAGGTGGGCCATATTGATGTAGGGGAGGTGCGTGTAGGTGGGCCATATATGGATGTATGGGAGGTGCGTGTAGGTGGGCGTGTAGGTGGGCCATATAGATGTATGGGAGGTGCGTGTAGGTGGGCCCATATAGATGTAGGGAGGTGCGTGTAGGTGGGCCATATAGATGTGGGGGTGTGCGTGTAGTGGGCCATATAGATGTAGGGGAGGTGCGTGTAGGTGGGCCCATATAGATGTAGGGGAGGTGCGTGTAGGTGGGCCATATAGATGTATTGGTGTATGGGAGGTGCATGTAGGTGGGCCATATAGATGTATGGGAGGTGCGTGTAGGTGGGCCATATAGATGTAGGGGGAGGTGCATATAGTGTGGAGGTGGGGCATATAGATATAGATGTAGGGGAGGTGCGTGTAGGTGGGGCATTATATTGATGTAGGGGAGGAGGTGCGTGTAGGTGGGCCATATAGATGTAGGGAGGTGCGTGTAGGTGGGGCCATATAGATGTAGCGGGAGGTGGAGGTGCGTGGGTGGGCATATATGTAGATGTGTAGGGGAGGTGCATGTAGGGGGTGGAGCCATATAGATGTAGGGGGAGGTGCGTGTAGGTGGGCCATATAGATGTAGGGAGGTGCGTGTAGGTGGAGCCATATAGATGTAGGGGAGGTGCGTGTAGGTGGGCATATATAGATGTAGGTGCATGTAGGTGGGCCAGGTGGTAGGTGGGCCATATAGATGTAGGGGAGGTGCATGTAGGTGGGCCATATAGATGTAGGGGAGGTGCGTGTAGGTGGGCCATATTGATGTAGGGGAGGTGCGTGTAGGTGGAGCCATATATGTATATGTGGGTGGAGCCATATAGATGTAGGGGAGGTGCGTGTAGGTGGGGCATATAGATGTAGGGGGTGCATGTAGGTGGGCCCATATTGATGTAGGGGGAGGTGCATGTAGGTGGAGGCCATATAGATGTAGGGAGGTGCATGTAGGTGGGCCATATAGATGTAGGGAGGAGGTGCGTGTAGGTGGGCCATATATAGATGTAGGGAGGTGCATGTAGGTGGGCCATATATATATTGATGTAGGGGAGGTGCATGTAGGTGGGCCATATAGATGTAGGGAGGTGCATGTAGGTGCCATATTGATGTAGGTGGAGCCATATTGATGTAGGGAGAGTGCGTGTAGGTGGGCCATATTGATGTAGGGGAGGTGCGTGTAGGTGGGCCATATAGATGTAGGGAGGTGCGTGTAGGTGGGCCATATAGATGTAGGGGAGGTGCATGTAGGTGGGCCATATAGATGTAGGGGAGGTGCATGTAGGTGGGCCATATTGATGTAGGGGAGGTGCATGTAGGTGGGCCATATTGATGTAGGGGAGGTGCGTGTAGGTGGGCCATATTGATGTAGGGGAGGTGCGTGTAGGTGGGCCATATTGATGTAGGGGAGGTGCGTGTAGGTGGGCCATATAGATGTAGGGGAGGTGCGTGTAGGTGGGCCATATTGATATAGGGGAGGTGCGTGTAGGTGGGCCATAAAGGTGTCTAATGGGGAAGCAAGAGGAATCAGGTGCTGCAAATAACGTGATTCAATGGTTCTCTTGTCAATGACATCGGGTGTCATTGTCAGCATCACACAAACAAACCTTCATGACAACATTCTACTACACTGAACAAACATAATTGGGGATAATAAACAATTTAGGGCATATCTTTTGTGAATATTTTGTGAATATTGTTGCGATCAGACTCCCATAGGTGAGCGAGAGACAGGGCTGTGTTGGACTGCATGTTGGGGATGTAGAGAGATGTAGTGATGAAACTGGGTTAGATGGGAGTACAGGTACACATATGCCCTCACATGAGCTTCTCGCCGGCTTCTTTTGATCTGTAGAAATCGCACGTGTGCAGCGGCCCCTCGTGGCCCTTGGCTTTACACATGGCCTCATAGAACTGGAACTGGACGATGAAGCTGATGAAGTAGCTGTGGAAGAGAGAGAGGGCGTGGTTATTTTACTTTACAACACTGTTCCTAGGGTGGGTCAGAGTTACACCACGGTGCCGGGGTGGGGTGGGGATGGACGTGTTCATAAAGACGCTTTTCATAACATGTACACAGGGTACACATCCAGCTCGGGGGCGAGGTCACACAAAGTTTTTACATCACGTGTACCTAGGGAGGGTTAGAGGGTTAGAGTGACAACTGCAGCTTAAGGACATGGTCACACAAACTCTGCTCATCACGTCTGCTAAGTGTGGGTTAGAGTGACACCTGCAGCTTGAGGGCGTGGTCACAAAGACACTTTACATCACTACTTCGGATGGGTTGACGAAATGGAACAATCCTAAGGCTCCACGTTTGATGTTCGTAATTAGCACTCGACAAATACATCACTAAATCTAAACACACGCGGTATTGTGGCTGGTTTTCACAATAAGAATGAGTCTTTACTTCCGACATTAGACATGGCTGGCCGTAAGTTAGACATAAAAACTGTTGATATCACAACAGAAAAGACAACAACACCCCACCCCACACACACACACACGCACACACACACTCACGCACGCACGCACACAATTTAAAAACCCGTTCCCTCACCACATATATGGTGAATTGGACGGTACGTGGTACTTGGCGGCAGGGTCGAAGTCTTTCTCCGACCGCGGGGTGGGTGACACAATACCCTGGTACTCCAGCCTGGAACAGATATTGGATGATATAAGTGAGTGCCTGTCAGTGTTTACACGGATATATACAGTTGTTACATCAGTAGATACCCTGTTTGTATGTTGTAAGAATGTCTTGAATTCTTTTAAAAATGCATATCATATTTCTGAATTATTTACAGATTATTCCAGCATTAACAGCGCGTGGGACACTAGATTTGGGTTTCACAAATTGTACGTTTTAACCGTTACGCAACCCAACTTCTCCTACTTGCTGGAATAAAGTAAATATTTGTTCCATAAAATGCATTAAGAACTACTACATCAACATCAGATCGCTATTCACAGCATTGACAAGACGAGTTCTGATATTCAACTTATGTACCGACCCACAGGGGCGTGTCACGCCTAGAAACAGCGTTAGAAAGACATATAGGTATATATACCCTACCCTAGAACTATGTAAAAGGATATATAGTACTAGGATAGGGTCTATATACCTATATGTCTTTCTAACGCTGTTTCTAAGCGTGACACGCCCCTGTGTACCGACCATGGTTCTACTGGGATCACGAACTTAATAATTCTGTGTGTTAAAGTGAGTTTCGAGATGAAATGGTTCCTCAATCTATGACCGAGGACCACATGTGTGAGAAGACTGGGCCCTGTCTTACCTGAGCTTCCAGTACTCCTTGTTGATGTGCTGTTCGGGGATGTCTCCACTGAACACCCGCCATCGCCACTTGTCAATCAGATAGCCGTACGGCAGGAACGCCACCTTGAACAACGCAGTGGCCAGCAGGTCGGCGATGTCGCCTGGGAGGTAAGACAATATAGTATGACCAGAAATTATTGAGAATTTTAGGAATATGTTTAATTGGATTTCTAGTATAAACAACCTTGACCTGCTATCAAGTGCTTGGTTTCATTCAAGAGAGACGACTCCGTTAATCCTTTTTAATTAGTTTGTGAAAAGTATTCCCCTTTGTTTACTTGCTAGCAGAAGACATTTTCAGTGATCCTCAGTATGGATGATTTAGAGAAGAGGAAGTTTAGAGTATTATATTGCAAATGGATATGGCATTGAGCACCAGGGAGGCGCAAGTAGGCCCAGAAAATTGACTGTCGGTGACAGGAGGCGGCTTTAATTGGTATTCTTGTTTCTAAAAACAAACGAAGGAGTTTAGAAAACTTAAGGCTGGATATGATTGATAGAGGAACTGTGGCTGTCTGTAAGGAGACAATTAGAACTGAGCTGCATGCAATGGGTTGGCAGAAAAATCGAGGAATTCCATCACCGATCATGAAACCTGAACAAAAGGAGCGAAGGTTGAACTGGTGCTTACAGCATAGAAACTTTAACTGGGACAATGTGATTTTCTCAGATGAAAGTTCTGTGTAGCTGTTTCCTAATACACTGAAATTCTGGACCAAACAAACTGAAAAGCCTTTGTATCAGCGCCTAAAGTACAGTCCGAAATTTAACGTGTGGGGTGGCATATCTGTGTTAGGGGCAACGCCCCTCTGTGTATTTGAAGGGAATATGAACAGTGAGCGGTACACAGATATTCTCGAAGGGACATTTAGTTCCATCTGCTCACGTGTTCTATGGAATTTATTTGATTTTCCAGCAGGACAACGACCGAAAACATCGTTCAAAGCATTCACAGGCCTTGTTTCGGACCCAAAATATGACATTATTAGATTGGCTAAGCTATAACCCTGACCTAAATCCAATAGAAAATGTTTGGGGACTTATGAAGGAAAGTGTCAATAAGAAAAATCTGACAAATATTGCTGAAATGAAAGAAGAGGTGGTCCGATATTAGGACAGCATGGACCACGACTTTCTAACTTCTTTGATCAGTAGTATGCCCCGCCGCATTGAAGCCTGCATTGCTGCCCATGGTGACTTGACAAAATACTAACTGTTCACCTGTCTTTGAATCTGGAGTTATGTTCTGCTAATATTCGCATTTAATACGTGAGTAATGAGTGAAAATAATTTTAAAAATTACAATCTGTATATTCTCAATAATTTCTGGTTGTACTGTAGCTACCTTCAACAGGGACACTAGCCACACGAACCATTCGAGTGGGTGAGTGAGTTAGTGTGGTTTCACAACTGTGTTCATCTGCATAAGATGAAGTGAGGTGAAATTGGGTTTAACGTCGTGCTTGAGAATATTTCGCTCATATGACGACGTGCATGCGTGTGTATGTGTATGTGCGGCTGCTTGTACTAGCCCAGACTTAAGCTGGTTTTATAGTGCTAGCCCACTGAGATACCATACCGCAGTGAAGCCTGAATACCCCACTCAGACACATTATACTGACTCCGAGCGACCAGTCCTTGTTGTACCCATTAATGCCGAGCGCCAGGCAGGGACCAACAAGTACCATATTTTAACGTCTTTTGGTATGACGCGGTCGGGGATCGAACCCGCGACCTTCCGCTCTCCGGGCGGACGCTCTAACCACTATACCACGGAGGCGGTATCTGCATAAGAGCTGTTTTATTTCAGATAGTTAATCGTACCTGGGTCCGTGGTCAGTGATATATAACTGCATATTCCATGTTTCGTGCCACGGACAAATGTAAAGTTGGTAATGTTTTTCTACAAAACTATAATAGTGATGTTACTGTCGCACCAGGTGAGGGGGTGATACTACTGTCGCAGTGAGGCAGTGACTACATTGACTGCAGTCGACAGACTGTGAGAGGGGAAGTTACAGACAACTATAGAGTACACGGGTCAAACCTGCTTCGTCTACGTTTGCCTACCAGTACGGAGGATTCTACCGTACTAATTCAAAATACTGTAACATGAGAGATACTAGGTGTGTCACAAAACGTTTGAAGCTGTCTAGTCGTGTCAACATTCCCCTGTGTGTTAGTTTAAATGCACACATGTACATATTCATGTTTAACATAGCTGTGCCTTCCTGTAAAACAGCATTTATAAAATGTCGCCAAAACTGATTCCCTTTACTGTCGCCCAGCAACCCTGGAAGATCAGGGCACCTCATTATCCGTGGCCGTGATTGTTGTTTATCTGAGTTCGAACCATATCAGGATCTACCACTGTGGTTTGTCTGTACCAGTTATGACCATGGTCTACGTCACCTTCTTTCGTCCTGGTTGCTGTGTCGATGAGTCCGATGGAGTTAAGGTGTTCGCGGGTGCCGACAGACAACGCCATCGTGTCGCCCACGGCTTCGTGGAAGGCGGAGTTGGCGCCGGTACGGTAGACAGTGGACTTGTTGGAGTAAGCCATGAAGTACTCGATGTGCCCCATCTCGTGGTGGATGGTGTAGAGGTAGTCCATGTTCACCTCGCTGCACATCTTGATTCTGATAAGATAGGAGAAGACATATGAGAAACGGATTGAGGTTCTGAGGCTCACCTTCAAACAAACAACTCATCAGATGAAGTCAAATACCTAAAAGCGGGAATGTTTCCATAGCCAGACGTAATCTCTTCTAAAGGCCTACACGTCAAGACTGGTTGGACGTTTCTTTATGTTGTTCATAACGCCGCTGCTCTAAGTACTTATGCTAAATACGTCAGTCTGGGTAACATCGAGTCCAGACCAGACAATTCAGTGATTGACACCATGAGCATCCATCTATGCCTATATTTGAAGCCTGGTTGAATGTTGCTTTCTCAGTATAACGATGGTCTGGTAAAAAGGATTCAAGACCAGACCATTCAGTGATTGACAAGACGAGCATAGACCTATGCCGCTGGGGCATACATCAACCAGCTGTTTCACCAACCGAGCCCGTTAGTATCCTTTAACAGCAGGCAATGGTTTCTGAATTTCAATTCAAATCCAAATCACCACGGTTTCATGGCTGTGTAAACACCATTGACGAGTACATATTATTTCTTCCAGCTCGACCAACTTCTGTCCCTGGTGGAATGGTGAACCAATGGACAGAAGTGTTAAGCATTGTCCCAAGACCTGATTGGCGCTGAGCAATAATGTTTCCAAGAATATTATCTATTTATATTGTTTATTATCTATATTCAATATGAAAATAAATACCGGAAATCGTCCTTTGCAAACAGATCCGAGGCTGATGCGTGACACGTGACTTGTCTGTCTTCCGGCTTGACGAACATGGATTTCTCCCAGAATATGTCTGTCATTGGGAAGAGTCCAATGGATTCATAAAACTTCTCCGAGAGTTGAAATAGTCCCGTTACATTGTATCGTTCTTTGAGCTTGACCTCTGCCGCCTTGGCTACATCATTGCTGGGGTCTGTAGACGTCGGCAGGACGATGTCCGATATCATCTGCCAGTTCTGGGCCCACATATTGCCTGGAGAAGGAGGACGGGAGATTACATACGTGGGGTCCAGGTATGTCAGGTGGACACTTTCTGACGGCGGGATAGAGGACACAGATAGTGGACACACATAGAGCCTTGATAATAGGGATCACAAACAATGGACACACCTAATGCCTTGACATTAAGGTTCACGACACAGGTCACACATAACTGTATGGAGCATGGGGTGCCATTGACAATGGAAACAGTGGCTACATAAATAACAATACCAATGTTATAATTCTGGTAATACGTCTTAGTAAAGTACACATTCTTGGGTTTGATATTGTGTGCCATCCGGGATTCGAACGCACACACGCACACACGCACACTGATGCACCAACGTCAGTGATCTTATCGACAATGGCACAAAGTCTTCAACCGAAATGTCCGCAAAGTCCGACAACTGGGAGGCTTCACGTACTTTGTGTACCCCTCTGATACATGCCCATAAAGAGGGGACCAAAGGAAACAGTTAATATGTTTAGGATAACACTTTCTCCGTAGGTACAAATTCTAGTAATTCTTCAGGTTGAGTTCAATCCAAACACTCATTCAGCGGGCCTCAATGTGAGAGTATGTGTTCCAATCACGGACCTGGCGCATTTGTGTCTTATTAAAATGTATAAGTAATTAAATAGTCACAGTTCACTGTTAAATATGTATTCCTTGAAAAGGTAAGTGAAGCCGATGCTATGACGCCTTGACAAGCATTTACAGCGAAGGATAACACATTCTCATTTCAAGTACTGAAACACTCAAGGCGGTATTGTAACAAGTTTTGTGACCTGCTAACATATTTCAAGCAAATTGTATCAACACCTTTTTTCAACATATATGAATATTATTTTGCATGTAGATCATGTGTTACCAAGCAAGTGAGCAGGTATTGCTCCATTCGTTCCAACGATGTCTTCTCCGTAGAACTCCGTTAGTTTCCGGCGAACGTACGCTTGCAGCTGGACATACAACGGTTTGACCTCTGACCACAGCCTATCACAGAGTTGCTCTAGGTTGGGCGTCTCGTCAAACTGTGCATCTCGCCAGTAATCACCATAATCCTTATAATCTGGAACAAATGGATGACACTCAGATATTTACATATCTCACGTTCTTCTAACTGTGTTTCAGCGATTATTCACTGAGATGAAAATCTAGCGTTTTCCCGCAAGAAGTCTTCTGATCCTTTCCCTATATAATGTACACTAGCATCTGTCAGTATGTTAACATGTTGCAGATGTCGCTTCTTCAACAGAACAACCATGACGTGGAGAGCCGTCGGCGTCATCTGGACTCGCTGGATGCGGTATATCAGTTCAAACATGGGGAATCTCACACGTGTGTCTTCAGATACCAAAGAGAAGAGCTTTAAAGTTTAAACTGTTAAAACAATTGACGATTGCTGGTATATTTGTTATCAAAGAAGAACACGAGGTGAAATGCTATCAATGATAAACAGTTATTCTTACAGTGTTTTCACTTTGTAAGCTGTAACAATCAGTATACAATAGGACAGGTAAGAAGATTCAGCGGCAGAGAGATAACCGATGTCATGTGATTGTGACGTCATTGTAAACGATGACGTCTCAATCGTTAGAAAGGCATTGTGATGCTCCTTCCTTGTAGAGATATCTACTGGGTCGAATTATAATGCAGGCTGCAGAATAAAGTGTATGTGAAGATGTGAATGAAGTTATGCAGTGTATCTTCTCATTAGCGTATTGGGTAGAGTGGCTTTCCAGAGACAGGAAGGTCGGTGTTCCGACCCCCAGCCTCGTCATACCAAAAACAAGACCTAAAAATAGTGCGTGTTATCACCCATGGCGTTAAAGGGATGAAACAAGGATTGGTGGGCTCGAATGCAGTATCCTGTGGGTATCCATGATTACCTACGGCCAGGTATAGTATCGTGCTGGCACTACAAGAACCAGCATTAGTCATACTAAGAAAAGCAGACACGCGCGCGCGCACGCACGCACGCACGCACGCACACACACACACACACGCACACACACACGTACACACGTACACACGCACACACAAATACGTGTAACATAAAACAACAACAAAAAACCTCACACACAAAAGGTTATTTTGTCCGGAATGGTAACGCCCATAGCACAGCATCTCACAATATGACAGCCTACCATTCTCCATCGCTCCTTGGTTCAGTAGCTTCACGTACTGCAGATACAGAGGTTTGATTGGTGGGCCAGTCGCGTCTCTCCACCCATCCCACGCCCACAGTAGTTCAGCCGGGTCGGTACTGGTGGCCATCACTTGAATGAGTCCCGGTTCTATCTGTAGGCAGTCTTCCCTACTCCGACACACCCGGGCGGTGCTGTAGATCTCCGACATGCGACCCTCGAGATCCTTCTGTTTCCTAACAGGACGCCACAATACTTTAATACACAACATTAAACTTTGAGCATACCTTCATGGCGTGGATATAGCGCAATATAAGTGCCATTATTATTATTATTATATAAATGGCTACACGAAGAAGCATGTTGCTCAAAACGTACATCAAATGTTAAAACATCGATATCTTATCGTTATGTACGTCGGAGATGACAGCACTGTTCAGTTATACACAGTCCTTAATGATTGCTGATTGTGCGTGTTTGTTGCAAACGCTCGTCATTAAGAGTCCGAGATAATGTTCCTGAACTGTGGGTTTTACGCACCTGACGTCCTCCGGATCTTTCGGCTCCGCGTACTTTGTGAGCAGCCTAAGTTGTCTGTTTGTGTCGGGGTCAAGGTCATCGCTCTTCATCCACTCCCGGGCTTGCTCGAGGATGGAAGGAAACCATTCCGAGTACTTCGTCTCGCTGTTTGCAAACTGTATGAACAAGTAACGAGCTTTTACATGAAGCCAGATCGTGACGGGGAACAACAGAATTGTCTAATGTGACTCTACCCACGGGATTATAAAGTATTTCTTCGAACACTTATGGCGCTATAACTCAGGGGCACATCAAGTATTTCAACTGCTTCCATGACGGGAATCGAACTTAGCTGTAGCCATAATGAGGGAATAGTAAAGTCACTCATGCACCCCAGCTACTCCTTCACCCGGGAGAGCTAATTAAGTTTGGTCATTATATTAACGACTATAATCGCCTCCACTACAATCTAGTGAACAGGGTGACGTAAGAATAATATGAACCACAGAGCACCACGTGGGTACGGGGAATGATATAAGTACTAGGTGCTCTCCTGATCACTTTTCCAAAATATTCACATGATCAGTTACCTGTTCTCGGTTGTTGTCGGTGATGTTTGTGCTGAACACCCACTCTGCCAAGGACATCCTGTTGTTCCACTTTCTCAGCTTCTTGTTGACATCTTCAAGCCAGAGCTCGGCAGAGTACTCGTCACCCCGAGGCTGGTCCTCTTCCTCCTGCTGCTGGTCCTGCTGTCGCTTCTCACTCTCAACCTTATTGGAGTCTTCTTCCAGCTCTACAAGACACAGAGAGGTGAATGCTGGGCTTGCAATACCACGATGTGAAGGTTCAGGGTCGCTACACTGTCAACTCAGCAGACAGGATAATGCAGCAAGACTATACACATGGGTGGTCGGATACCTCTGGTTCCTCTCAGAGCTTCAGATCAGTCGAGATATAGGTTAAATGACTTTGTTACTTAACGAGAAACAGAGATAAAGATTCAACACTAGAGATGAACACATTCATTACAATAATGATACTTTGCATGGATATCAAGTTCTCTTTTTTCGTGAGTGCGACTTTTCCATATAGATTCTTGTACCCTGCTTTACAACAGTACAAGAATCTGTATCGAAACATCGCACTCCACGAAATTTACGAAGTCTACAACAAATGTCATTGTTGTACTTCCCAACTTCTAAAATGCCACTGTAGGAGGTGAACACACTCATGTCTGAGACTACTCATTTAACAAAAAGGGTGAACACATTCAACACTGAGGCTATGCAATCAACTCAAAGTATGGACACAAAGAGGAACTTTCGCCAGACCTAGGGACCTTGATCGTAAATCAACAAGGTCAACGCCTGCCGGCCCTCCAGCCTGGTTCCCTGGGTCTGTCGGAGCGTTAGCGCAGCCGCAACACACCCAGGGAACCATGCTGGCCGGTCCTCATTCATAAGATCTGCAGAATTTTGTTGCCTGACACCGCACAACGCTACTCATGCCATGTGACGGTGATATGAAAACAGACCAGACAATCCAGTGATACTTACCCATCAACTCAAGGAGGACTTCACGAAGGTCCGAGTCCATGTTGCGTTTGAGGCGCTGGGGTAAGGCCTTTGACGTCACAAGCAGGACCAGCAGGAGGGTCAAGTTCGTCATACGACCCATGATGTTAATCTGCCGACCTGAAGAGGAAGAAGGTGAAACTCATCCGAGGTGCTTTGAGTGGTGATGTGGCTGCCACAAACAGCCCAGTGATTGTTCCTTTCGCTGGTAGCCGTACAATAGTTGATGAGAGTCAGGGAACAATATGGCAGTAATGAAGACCGTTTGTTACGCTCAGTAAAGACCTCAATGAACACCAGCTAGAAACACCGAACACAATAGCAGTCGGAGGTATACAGCACCAGCTGCCGTACATACATGTCCATGTATTTCAATCAGCTCACATGCAAATACACACAGCAAAAAACTAGAGATATTATTTTAAAATTGACTAGAAGGATTAATTTCGGCTGAATATAGCACCTTGATTTCAAATATCGCTGTACCACCATTTGCTCCGTCTTTACAAAATTGGGAGACCGTCAGTTCGAGTCTGTAATTATCCAGTGTTTGTTCAGTTGTATCCGTTATTCACCGTTTCTCCAATTAGGAATTATCCAAGTATTCTAGCCACCATATTTCTTATTTCTTAGAACAACATTTCTATGGAGGAAGTGGAATCTAATCACGCCATATTTGATGTTTGTGAGTCCGATGACGAGTAATTAGTAGTTGATATTTAAGTAACCCCGACAGTCGACAAGATGGAATCTGTTTCCCGGCGCTCAGAAAGAGGATTAACGTGACGAAGATGAACTACAGTTTTGTCAATGCAGCGTGCGACTAATCGGCTGCCACGGCGGAGGCCATGGGTGTTCTCTCGCATACTCAAAACTAACTGGAGATATTTTGTGCCTTTGATAATCTGTGAGTGACTGAGTGAGCTTAGTTTTACGCTGCCTTTACCGATATTCCAGCAATATTACGGTGGGAACACTAGAAATAGGCTTCGCACATTGCACCCATGTGGGGAATCAACCCAGGTCTTGGGCGTGACGAGCGAACGCTTTAACCACAAGGCTACCCCACCGCCCCAGATGATTTGCGAATGAGGATGTGCGTACATTGTTATGCACCTGTGATTTAACATTGAAAGATGCGGATGTACGAATAACACATATATAACCGCCAATGAGCTGGTGGATTATACCCCCCTTTCAAAATACCCGGATATCATATTGATGATAAGGATAAGAACCGTTATGTCTGGTCAGTGCTGAACGAGTTTACTCAATGTACTTTATATACTGTCGGCCCACCAAAACTAACCTTCCCCTCAAATAGTTAAATCTATTATATCTTTGCATATACTTAAATCAAATATTTAAAGAGAAAATTGAATTTGTTTGGACTTAACTTTCGAAGGAATTTAAATTCACAAAGAATGATGAAATGTTAAGGAAAACATGGAGAGACGTCCAGTGACTGTGTCTGTCTTCCTTTATTCTTGACACATAGGACTCGTTAGAATTGATCCTCAGAAACCCATACTCGTCGTAAAAGGCGACTAACCGGAACGGGTGGTCACCCTCCCCTGTTTGGTTGACACAGGTCATCATATCCCAATATCTAGAATGATGCTCATGCTGTTGATTACTGGATTATCTTATCCCTCCTCGATTATCTAGAGACCGCCGCCATATGGCTGGAATATTGCTGGGTGCGGCGTTAAGCAACAAACACACCAATCAAATCCTGACACATAGAGACTGGTAGCAATACAACAGCTGAAACATCTCTGTGACACGGTGCATTTGTCGTTCAAAACGTCCCCGAATACGATTTGTGGAAATGAGAAGTAGGGCAGGGACTATGAATTATCTCAGAAGTATCAAAGCTTTAGAATTTGTTATGAAGTTGACTTTTACATTTTTGCAAGTTTGACAATACAGAATATTAAGCCAAAAGATGAAATTTGATAAAAGGGTAATCTTAGAGGATTTTAGGAAACGATTTCTTATATTTGAATACTAGAATATAGTTGAGATTTCCGCTACTACGTGTACTAAATAATTGACCATTTGTTGTGGGCCAAAATCTTTCCTGAAATGCTCACAAATAAAACTGAATGTGATTGAACGTGTAATTAAAACGGAAAACTGATAACTAGAAACTTTTAGCCGAGCATGTATGAGTGTTATAGACCTTCTGTCTCAAGAATAGACCTACTTTAAGCCAGTATGAATGTGGATTTAGTTCAAAGTCAGACCTTAAATCTTCCTGTCAATCTGTGGCACATATAATCCCCAGACGGAACATAACCAGATCTTTCATGAAATCCTGTGTAAAGAGCATTTGGGTTGCAATTTAAAAATATAGAAAAAATATACAATTCCCATGAGTTCCATCTACAGTCCTATTAAAACTGGTTCTCTGTAACTTTTAAAAGCAAAATTGAGTTATTGTCTTCTAAAAACTATAATGACCAACACGAATATTATCACGGTTGTTTTGTTATTGAGTCCACAGGTAATCATATTCTCATGCGACGCATAATTTGTGAAAACAAAAGAGATATATCAATCAAGTACAGAAGAACAAAGCCGGCGCATGTGTAGTGTGTGCATCACATATAGATCACACTTCAGCACTACCGACTGTTTTGCCAATCATCATCCTTACACAAATTAAACCTTAGCAGTAAAGCGTTCTCAGAATTACTGACTTCAATCAATACAGCACCATACTTTGAGGCTTAGAAACGTTAAAACGTTTTGGGAAGATAGATTAAAGCGACTTTTACACTACATAGCAGTTTAAAATTGACTAAATTGTAAGTTTTAGCCAGGCCAATCACCGATGACGTTTCACCGCTAACACAAACCGGATAATGACAGGGGCTCCATGACAGGGTCCTTTCTAGATACATGCAAAGATCCGTCGGTCGTAGGTTCTAATCCCGAATTAGTCCACATTCACCCTGATGTGTGGTCTGTCTGCACCTTAGCAGTGTCGCTACCTCGGAAATAAACCGTACACATGTACTTTGAAATTATTGCTATTTATACAATCACGCTAAATACAATGGCAATCCATCAAAGTGGTAATTTTCCATGCTGATTTTCGAAATAGATCAACATAGTAGGGGTAGGGCAAGGAAAGTAGGGTAGGGCAATGAAAATAGGGGTAGGGCAGGAGAGAGAGGCAGGAAGTAGGGGTAGGGCAAGGAAAGTAGGGTAGGGCAAGGAAAGTAGGTAGGCAGGAGACAAGGGGAAAGTAGGGTAGGAGCAGGAAAGTAAGAGACAGTAGGGTAGGGCAAGGGAAATTAGGGGAACTAGGGCAAGGAAAGTAGGGTAGGGACAAGGTTTGAGCTGGGTAGGCAAGGAAAAGTAGGGTAGGGACAAAGGAAAGAAGTAGGAGTAGGGAACAAGGGGAAAGTAGAATAAGGGGAAAGTAGGGTAGGGAGTAGAGACAAGGAGAGAGAAGTAGGATTAGGGCAGGAACCGAAGGAGGGAAGCTAGAAAATTAAGGCAGGAGGAAAGTAGGGAAGACAAGGAGTAGAGTAGAGCAAGGAAAGCAGGGAATAGGGAAGAAGGGTAGGGCAAGGAAAGCAGGTAGGCAGGGTTAGGGAGACAGGAAAGTAGGGTAGGGTGAGACAGGGGAGAGAAAGAATTGGGAGCGCAGGGTAGAGAAGAGACAAGGAAAGTAGGGTAGGGGATTGGAGACAAGGAAAGACAGGGCAGGGCAAGGAGAAGAGTAGGGTAGGGCAGGGCAAGGAGAGTAGAGTCGGGTAGGGCAAGACAAGGAAGAGCAGGGTAGGGCAAGTTAGGGTAGAGCAAAAGAGGAAAGTAGGTTAGGCAAGGACAGACAGTAGGGGGTAGGGCAAGCAAGGTAAAGTAGGGTAGGGAGACAAGGAAAGTAGGAAAGTAGGGTAGGACAGGGGCAGTAGGAAAGCAGGGTAAGGAGGAAGGGCAAGAAAAGTAGGGTAGGGCAAGGGAAGTAGGGTAGGGCAGGGCAAGGAAAGCAGGGTAGGGCAAGGAAAGTAGGGTAGGGCAAGGAAAGTAGGGTAGGGGTTAGGGAAATGAAAAGACAGTGGGCGCTGCAAAGAAATTACGATGGTGTTAGGGCAAGGAAAAGACACAAGTGTTCCGTAATCTGAGCGGTCACAGTCATCTTATAGCCTCTCCGCAGAATGTAGTGAGTGAGTGAGTGAGTATGGTTCTACTCGCTATCAGCAATATTTCGACAATATGATGGCGGTCGACACCACTAATGGGTTTCACACATTGTACCTATCTAAGATTCGAACTCAGGATTCTGGAACACTAGGTTCCACAATAAGGACCTGTCTTTGACAGCGTGCCGTCGTTCTCCGATGAAGCGATTCTGTTGAAGACTCTAGTGCACACAGCCTACATATTACACAGATTTATCACAACTGACTGACACGTTAAACAACATGCACTCCGTCATTGAAGTCGTAACGATTGACGTCATCTGCCATTATATGTACTGGAGAGTGCGAGCTTACTGAGACAACTAGAGTAACGTGTAGACGTCCATACTACTCAATGAAGTAAAAGAAGAACTGATTACATTGTGGTATAGTAATTTAAATGAATGGACGTTCTTTTATTTCCTTTGAGTGGTATACATGTACATGGGTTGTCAGTCATGACCTTATTCTCAAGTAAATACATGTTAACCAACATAGAGTGCCCCGACATGCACGACTAAAGGACAGTCACCACGTTACAGGTTATTGACGTTCAGCCTGACTACACCCATTCATCGTCACTGTAGATGTGAGGGGCTCCAACAAACACACGTCATTGCACTATACCAAAGTATCTTGGGTACAACAGTTAAGAGTGGAAACATTTGGTACATGGCACCTGCCCACCCCCACCCCCCAGACTATGTCATCCCAGACTGTGTCCCCCCAGACTGTGTCATCCCAGACACACGCGTTATATTTTAGCTTCACAAAACCATGACCAGTCAGAGCATAGCATAATTCAATGATAGTTATCAGATCTTTGTGTTTCGATGTGAAAGTGATTATTCTTATTTGGCCATTCATATCTGATCTGACAGAAGTCTGATCAAATAAAACCTGTGAATATCAACATGATTATTGAAATAAATAATATTGCCTCACTCACCCATCACGAAGTTTCGAGATTTGCTGTACTGTTACTCGGAATTTCTGCTGTCCCGTACATCAAATTATTTACCTGCTTCTGACAACTTAATCAATTTTGAAAATGTTAATATTACCTGTATGTATCTCACGATGACCGAGTCAGATACCATATGTATCTCTGATGGATGGTTTGAGAATAATGTATTTAGTTGACCCCAGCCGATAAATTAACGTCAGTTGTTCACAAACAAGGACAGGCTAATTACAACCCGGGTAATCGTGGTATAAACAGCCTCAGGGTGGTATAAACAATCAAGTCTAACTACATGCTCTTGTCGTTATCTACATTTAATCGGTATTACACCTCAGCATCATTGTGCCGACTGTTGTCGATGTAGGTTATAATGAGTCTTTAACAACAGCTGGGCCAACAACTATAATGACGCTAGCTTGTCGACATAGCCACCTATGATTGGTGCGGGTTCGCGTGAACAGATCTAAATATCCCCTGAACGTTTAATGTCAATATTAAATGTCCTTAACAGTGGCATGCTGGAACAGGAGACAGGGTTTGGGGAGTAATTGACTTTGGAAAAACAACAACATACAAACTGGTATAATCATATACATCCATGCTCTCTCGGTACAGCTGACGCATATAGACAGTCGGCTATGCCTGTGTTGGCTTCTGTATCACCTGTTGTCCATGGTTGTCACTATCGTCTACTAACCAAACATAGACCCAGGTAACCCGTGATTGTCCAGTTTTCACCCTTGTTTGAGATATTTCAATTGCTTTTTATATTTCGGAACATGGGGTACACCTATTTCACAGTAGTACCATAACAGAAAGTTGGAACATTTAGGATCTGAGAGATAACTCGATCACCTGTTATGGAAGAGACTATGGCTGGTCCAGCTATCAATAAACAATTTAGACATTCCAACATTAACTATTAAATCTATAAATGCATGTCAATTGTCACCGGCGGTTGTTCAGTTTGTCACTACAAGACCCATGTTCACATTATCAGTCACTAGTTTGTGTGATCCACTCATTTCCTTCGCAGGGGTTGTACGGTATGTACGGTGAACTATGACTTTACCTTAGCAATATTTCAGCCATAGGAATCTATTAGGATGTCAACGATCCTCGGATTAGGTTTGAACAAAATACTTGAACTGAACTGCAATGACATGTTTACCATATTGAAACGGTACGTCACATGTATTGTAGCGTCCTTCCGGTAGATGGTGTATGTGGGGCGTGGCAGGGTGGCGTGGGTGCTGTTTGTGGTAGGCCGCGGGTGGTGTTTGTGGTAGGCCGTGGGTGGTGTTTTTGGTATAGGGTACATGTCGGACGACATAGTAAAAATACTCACTGTATATCGACGTAAACTGTGCTTTTAGAAATCCATACAACGTACATGTGCTCGCTGTCGACGCCGTGTGCAGAGTGACAGCTGCACGTCGTACTCGGAGGTGATGCTGTTAGCCAGGGCTGGCTGTTTGGTGTATAAAACATACCCAGCTGTAGCCATGGGTCACTACTACCTATATCACATAAAGTCCAGCAGTCTACTCACCTACCCGGCTTAAACTGTGGTCAGTTGGTGTCCGTCAAGTCATATCCCCAGGCAATGTTGTTGTTTAAGTTTACAAGTTTCCTCTCTCCTCGCGCAACCTGTTACTGACGATTGTGAACCCACTCAAGCGTGGGTCTGGGCTAGTTTCAACATTGCTCAGTAATTGTTAAGATGTGGTTCTGTCCGACGGCAGTTGCTTCCCTTGTTCTGTAAAACGGTGTCTGTCACGGGTGACAGGTTGCTATAGCAGGACATGTGAGGTAGGGGAAGCAAGTGGTGTCCCCCGCCGTGATATTGCTGCAATATTGCCCAAACTGGCGTAAAACTAAAGTCACTCACTCAATACATTGCGAATGGACAGGAACTGTTGTATTCTTCAGACTCCTTAACTCAGCAGGGTTTATCAAACATCTATTGTTTTTTCTCTCAACATAAAAGAGAAATACGCTAAGTGAGTGAGTTATTGAGGGTGTGACTTGTTGAGTGAATGAGGTACTATTGGGCGTATTAGTGAGTGATTGAGGCATTGAATGCGTTGTTGAATACATTGTTGAGCTATTATGCGACTGAGCTAGTGAATATGTTACTGAATTTGTGAGTAACTGATTTTGTTTTACGCTGCACACAGCAATTTTCCAGCTATAGGGCGGTGGTGTTGAATTAGTAAGTAAGTTAATGAGCGAAGGAAGTAATATAATGAATAGCTGGGCCGTGCTGTGAAACAGTTTTACAACTATTTGAATGCACTTTCTAAATGGCATTGTGTAATCAAAACTATTTGAATGTATTATCGTTATGTTATAATTCAGTGTTAACATCTACATTCGTCCGGGTTAGAATATTGATCTTCAGTAGCCCCATTCTCTTCCCACAGAGGTTACTTGTCATATCTTCCTACGAACCTCTGTTCTAATACCAAACTCAGTCTAATACGGCCATATTTCCCGGTTCTCGTAAAATCCCCTAGCGGCAAAAGATCGCAACACAATCTCCATTTATCTATCCAATCAGAACACGTGTTACATCGACTTAGATTCAACTTGACTAACACAAGCAAATGTGGGGCCACAAATATCCCCCATCTGCCGGGGACTTGTGTTGATGTTAGACACAAGACGTTTAATGGCTAGCTTGTCCGTTGTCAACGGGGGCGATGGAGACGCCACTGATCCGCCATAACATGACTGAGTTCTGTCTAGAAGAAACGTTTGCACATCGCGCAGGGGAAGAGGTTTAGTTTTCTCGAAGCATACGGAAATTACCGAGGCCTTGCGAATGATCACTTTTGAAACAACGTCGCTGATTGCACAACTAAATCTGATTGCCTCCAATCACGAGTCTTGAACGCTCACACCATGAAAGGGCCGTATTAGAACAGAGGTTACGTAGGAAGATATGACAGGAGTAACCTCTGTGGGAAGAGAATGCAGTAACCCATGCTTGTCGTAAGAGGCGACGAACGGGATCGGGTGGTCAGGTTCGCTGACTGACTTGGTTGACACATGTCATCGGTTCCCAATTGCGCAGATCGATGATCATGCTGTTGATCACTGGATTGTCTGGTCCAGACTCGATTATTTACAGACCGCCGCCATATAGCTGGAATATTGCCCAGTGCGACGTAAAACTAAACTCACTCACTCACTCACTTACTATCATCTACATTCTTAACAACGCAACACAAACACATTTCTACAAGACATAAATCAAATATTGTTCACATATAATTGTAGTACCTACTTTGTTAGAATAATCCTGGTCTTTTCTAATATTGAGATCTGATATTGCTAGCTCATACATTCCGCGTTATTCGTTCACCTTGACATCCCAATACACGTTATCAATCATCTGCACATCCTTCTCTCAGAGAAAAATACCTAACAGTAGAGTATCCTACTGTCCCATCTCAGTCTGCCATGCCGCTGTTGTTGCCGTTAAAGTCAGTTCAAGGTAAAGTCGACGTCTTTAGGATATTACGTGCCGCCAGATGGACATTTCGTCGCGGGAAGGAATCGGTCTTGGAGATGGACAACGCGTATATGACGTCTTGAATGGTATTGCCACCACACGGGTGCTTTCGCTCCTGGGATGCCGTCTTTCTCACGGCTCATGGCCGGGAAGGCTAAAATCGTGACGCTACTCGGTTCAATGAGCGTAGCCTTCCCGGTACTTGCAATGCAATGTTATGGCTGAATGAACACGGCGCGCCTCACTTGGAGGCTCTGACAAATTACAAAGAAAACAGGATTAACGGGGACCCTCTTTAATTTGGGTACATATAAAAATATAAATAACGTTTACACATTTCACGTCTATTCTTCATTATACATTTTCTTTAATTCAACATTAGAAGGTTCATTTTGAGGGGTCTTTCCTAAAAGATAAATGGATATTACGAGTTTAAATCTTTAAATATGTTTCTGCTTATGTATGCTGATGCTCTTGTAGTATTTTCTGAATCTGTTGAAAGGTTGCAAACACAGTTGAATTAAATATTGCTAGAAAAAAGATAATGGTCTTCAGAAGAGGTGGTAAAGTTAAATCGTCAGAACGTTGGTTATATATAATGGTTGTGTCCTAGAGGTTGTCGATACGTTTACATATTTAGGAATATTATTAAATATAATAACCGATTCTCAAAGGCACAGCTGGAGTTGTCTGACCAGGGTAGGAGGGCCCTTTTTTCAATTTACAGTCATATCAGGTCGCTCTCTCTCAACCTGGAATCTCTTTTATTTGTCTTTGATTGTTATGTTGGTAGTATACTATCGCATGTGTCTGAGATATTTGGAACGCAGTGGAAGCTGGTAAATTACGTAGTCAAGGGACAACAGAGCACTTTTCTGTAGTTTTTTACAGTTTTATTCCCAAGAGTTTATAATCCCCAATATGTACAAATATATTTACAGAAATTATGATGTGTCCAATTATGACACAATATGTGTCTCCAAATATTGACACTATAAGAGAGTGTCCAGATATGACACTATAAGAGTGTGTCCAAATATGACACTGTTCAATGGCGTGTTCACAAATATGAACTTTACAAAGGCGTGTCCAAATACGACACTACACAAAGGAGACACCAAATGTGTGATCTCTAATGCGTTCAATGAATTCTTCAATAACTATCAAATTTCAAGTTTCTCAAATAATGTCTACAAATTAGACACACAATATTCAAAAGTTACTTCAAATTCATATATCAGAAAGACACACAAGGAGACGGTCACCAAAGTATGACTGCTCTCATACAAGTCAAGAACCGAAGTGTAGCAACCACGTGCTAATCTGCACGATGCAGCAGCAAAATGTCAATTTCAAATGCGCGTTCGCTCGAACGTTTTAGAATGTCCATGAACGGGAGGTGTTCGGGCGAGTCCTTCTGTCCACATAGCGATTTGCTGTAAGATTGCCGTGAACCACTACCAGCTCTGATCTACCCGTGTAGGACATGGCTCCCCACACCATGACGCATTTCGGCGCAAAACGTTTGTGTTGATGTCGATAGACACATTGTCTCGCATCCATTCCCATCGTTGCAGGAGGAAACGCGATTCATCGCTGAACCAAACACGTTCCATGCGTTCCCCTGCAGGTTCAAGGCCTGTACCCTGTTGCACCATTGGACATGTCGATGTCGGTGTAGTCGTGCCAGGACAGGTCCTACTTTTGGTCGATATGCTTGAATTCCCACTTCTCTCAGACGATTTCTGATGGTTTGGTAAGAAATTCTTCGAAGACCAGGCACCTGTCCTGCAGTGTCCGTTGCTGTAGCAAATCGGGGACGTATGTGAAACACCCGGATGAATCGGTCCTGAGCAGGAGTGGTCACTCTTGGTCTTCCACTTCTGGGACGATTTTGGGTCGAATTGAAGCGGGTATATCGATGTCATAATCGAGATATGGTGTTGTGGTGGACGTTGAAACGTCTTGCAACGGCAGAGTGAGACTCCCCTGCTTCCAAACGTCCAATGGCGATATTCCAGTCAGTAGCATTCAATCTTGGCATTTTTTATCTTCGTTTACGTCGTAAATTTCGTAATGAAATGAGGAATTTGGTTTGGCCTTTTATAGTCGATGTCTCTACTCATGTGGCCCAGACATTGCACGTGCTTCACGTGGAAAACATTTCCTGCATGCACTTTTCATGTATTGTTTTCACTTTTTATGACAAACGTTTACAAACACATTTTGGGATGCGTGTGCGCGCAGTACATAACAATCACGACATGATTAACGGGATTCGAACAAAGGAATTGTCTTAATAACGATTGCTGCCAAAGTATGTCGAAATGAACTGTTCTTGAAACGTTTCCTTTTTTGAAGAGTGTACTAGCTAGTATATGATTACATACATAGCTCTACTGATCATAAAGAATACATTCAGAATGGTATTCATCATAAAGGCTGCACATAAAGCGGCAACGATCACTAAGATTACATGCTGGGTGGTATTATTCATTTAGAATTACACACATATATAGACTATAGAAATAATTAATAATAAATGTGCACAGATGTTCACTGTGAAGATTACAAACACACCTGGCTTGATCGTGAACATACGGAGTGATAACAATAATGAATACAGATTGACCATGAGGATTACATACATGGTGTATTGATAACAAATTTATATATAATGCGGTAGTGATCATGGAGATATATTGGCCATGAAAAATCCGTTCTGTGCGAGTTAAACTGAGCCAGTAGAAACAGTCCATCATGGAAATTTCCAAGGTCTGGCCCTGATGGCTTTACAGAATACTGTCGGATGAAACGAACGCAAAGATATCCAAGTTAAATACGTGACAAGTGACAGGTGACAGGTGACAGGTGCTGACGTGTGGACCCATCACTATGATGGGAAAACGGGGAGTTCTTGAAGCATAAACACTCCCAAAACCGATACGTATTATAACCAAGACAGTTCTGGCTTCCTGTGTCTGCTACGGGTCTGTTTCCTGCCTCATCCTCTTCTGTCTGATTATATGCGAACAGCTTATATCAACGTATGCCGTACTTTGAAAATGCTTCAAATGTTATACTCAGCATCAATGTACTCACCAGCAATCACACCCACTACAAGATCAGAAAGCTACTAGAAGCCATTCACATCAAGAGACTCCAACCGGCCATGAACAGAGAACAAGGATATTACATCCCCACTGCCTACAACCAACTCATTACGAAGCAATCTTAATCATATTATTCTCCTGTCTGTCAAATCACTGGCTTCCTCCCTTAATCCCCCCCTTAGCTTACTTTGTTTGTGTAACTATTGGCCTCTTGTGTAAACATCCACCACCCTGTACATCTACCTCATTAATTGTGTAAACATCATCACTTACTGTTCAACTTTACTATGTATATAAATATACCTTGCATCTAGTATTGTACATCATTTGCTTGATAACGGTGTTAGTAGCTACACCGAAACGTCGCTCAAATCATATTAGAGAAGGTGTATATCCACAGAACTCTCCTTGTTGTTCTTGTTGTTATACTCTTGGGAATAAACACAAACATTCAGTCTGATGTTAAAAGACAGCGGGCAGCAGGTGGTTTACTGGGGTCCTCCTACTTGTGAAGCACCTCGTGTTATATTTACAAGCCACTCGTGGTCACGGTAAGACAAAAATGGGCAAGGATCTGGATATAACCCCGCACGTACATTTCCCAATACGGACAATGACCCTCCGGACAAAACTCTACGCCTAGTAAGACACTATTCCCCATCCAATTATTTAGTTAGGTGTTTAGAAAAGTGGGAACAATTACTCTTATGACATTGTTGTGTCGGTTTTTTTGACACTTTAGGGATAGAGGCCATGTGTTAGGGGAGAGGGACCCCTTGTACTGTTTCTACTTGTGGCGGGTGTAACCGTTTCATGTCTAACCAAGAGGAAGCAGACTCTTTCAAAAAAGCCTACCTTAAAATAATTCTGCATAAATGACGAATCAACCTGGTTTTGTCGATCAGTCACCATAGTGAAAACATCCGTCAGCACAAACCCATGGCAAAACGTCATCAGCACAAGTCAAACCAACCTTTCACGTTTTCATAAAACATAGCTAGCAGCTAGCTAGACATACAACAACATAGCTGGCTTGACATACAGCAACACAGCAACATAGCTGGCTTGACATATTAGGTGAACTGCATATAGGATCCACAGAAATAGTTGGATACGGCTGTTGTGTTCGTCAATGCCACAATGCAAAAATATAAGACCTTGGCAATCGTTATAATAAACTAACTGTCAGTGTATGAAGTCTGTTTCCGTCATCCCAGTCGACGCGGCTGCCATGGTTACAAGAGACGGCAAATGCCAAATGATACAATTGGTCGGGAAGATATGATACCTCTTTTTGAAGAACCGTTTGGACTGCACACATTACAAATTTTTACTTTGAAAAGAAAGCAATTGAACACCTAGCAGTTCTATTTCTTAACACTTCCTGGGGGTTCGAACCCCACTTTTGAAAATGTGTGTGTGTGTGTGTGTGTGTCTGTGTGTGTGTGTGTGTGTGTGTGTGTGTGTGTTAGTGTAGGTAAAAAAGAGATATTCCCCCCAAAAGTTATCTTTTAAAAATCTAAGCTGTACCTTTTACGAGTGCTTCGAACTGGAGATAACTCTTGACTCAGTCGACCACATTTCAAATCTTATCAGGTCGCCCAAAACATTAAATTTTAACTACCATCATATTCTATTTTAACGGACTTATTAACATGTTAAATGTAGAGAGATATCTAAATCTATGGAAATAGTAAAGCATTTCACAACCAAACCGGAAGTGACCTCATATTTACTTCGGTACTTTCCTTTACCCAAATACACGTGAGGCTTTTGCAACCCAAACAGCAAGATGTCTCACTATAATTTCAAGAAATTAACCGTTGTTCCTTCTTCAAAGGTGAGGATCAGTTTTGTTTGATTGGAAATAGACACGGTTATTCTCGTCATGTCAAAATCTGATGAATGACGCCTGTGATGTTGTCATTTTTGCTTGACAAAGTCGATCGACAGTGTACTTCCATGCAAAACACAACCTAACTGTTAACTGACTTTGATCTTCCCTAGACTTTCTCTTGACCATGACATATGTATAAGTTACTATAACCATTTACGATTACCAACAATGCACATGAATGAATAATAGAGGTATTATCATGCTGCTTTAAACTATATAAAGTACATTTCACTTCAGTTTCATGCCATAACTTGCATTTCCTGGCATATTCCATATTCACAAACTTGTATTTGTAATGGAAAGATATATATGTATAAATACAATGAAATCACCCTCTAATCGAAACAGCAGTCATATAGCTGGAATATTGCTGAACCAACAAACAATATCACTTGTTGTAACCTAAATTATTAATGGCATGTGACCTGACATTAAGTGACAAGATTGGAATATGCTGTTGACCTTATTGAGGCTGATCCTGTGAGTGCATTTAGATAAATCACTGTGTATCTACTATGTCAGTTATGTCTGTAGTACTAACATATGTATTTTTCTCCACTACAGGACTTTGTTGACATCGTCCTTTCGAAGACCCAGAGAAAGACACCAACTGTTATTCACAAGAATTACAAAATCTCACGGATACGTCAGTTTTACATGCGGAAAGTGAAGTTTGCCCAACAGACTTTTCATGACAAGCTGTCGATGATCCTTACAGAATTTCCCAAACTTGAGGTAGGAGACTGGTTACTACTATCACTTATCCTGGAAATCACAATGGGTGGCTGTTGTTTTCAGTGGACTCAATAATTCATCAACATGATCCAGGCTGTTCACCCCTGCTATTAGTGGCAATGTGTAAAGTATGGGATTTAGCTTCTAAGTATGCCGAGAAAGTAGTTTAATTACTGGTGATTGCTTGGTGCAGGGTCAGTAGTTGTGGCATGATCATCTGGGTCTTGAAGGACAACTGAGAAAGTTATTCTTTCACCTGGACATGCAATTGTAAAACTTAAATGTTAAGGTTTGTTATGCTGAACATGCTGCTAAGAGCTGCCTGGTGTTTGTAACATTAAACATTTTGATAAAAATGGCTTGGCATTTTCTCAGGACATTTGAGAACACAGAAATGTTTGTGACAGTGTGTCAAGCGCTTTCTAAAGAGTCCACTGATAAATCAACATAATGGGATGTGGAGACCAAGATGAAAACATGTTAAACACTGTTTATGATGTTGTGTACTGAAGAGCTCACCGATTAAATTCATGTCCGCTATTGTAGACCTCATCTTTGTATCTATGCGTTGCAGTGGTCACATCACATATTATAGCATTATAAAATATACGACTGTATCAGTTACACTGAGTCACAATGCAGACATTTCCATATGCAGGCTGCCTCAGTATCTGTACATATTCAAATGAAAGACAACAGCTTATAATCAGTGATAATGCAGATGGAAATGGGTATTTGTGTTTATTCTAACAAATGATGGTCACTGAATTGTGCTGGTTAGTGGTTCCATGTCAATATTGAATTATATAATAATGTCTGTTGCATATAGTCACTTCTTCAACTTCGTTGATATTGAGGAGTACAAGAGGCTAGATTTAACAGGGAAGGTATTGGATCTAACAGGGAAGGTATTGGATCAGACAGGGAGGGTATTGGATCTGACAGGGAAGGTATTGGATCTAACAGGGAAGGTATTGGATCTGACAGGGAAGGTATTGGATCTGACAGGGAAGGTATTGGTTCTGACAGGGAAGGTATTGTGTGTTTCCAGGACATCCATCCCTTCTACGCTGACTTGATGAATGTGTTGTATGACAAGGATCACTACAAGCTAGCCCTGGGTCAGATGAACACAGCTCGACATCTCATCGACAAGTCAGTGGCTCCCATTATCTTTCATTTAATCATATGCTGGAACCTTTCTCAGGAGTAATATCTATTAGATAAGAGACTCATTTCCATCATTTTATGTTCATAGTTTCAAATGGCATTTTAGGCAACAAGTTCTCTAAAAAAACAACAACTGAAATTTGTCTGAAAACACATAATGTTATTCCACTTAAGCTCCATAAGTGAGCTGCAGCATATTAAACTGAACCATCTAAGTTACCTTTATAAAGGAAGACATTAATCTGTTAAACAATTAGAGATATAGCTCAGCTATGCATGTGGTCCAGTGTAATAACTTTGGTACAGTGGACATCTCAGGCAGTGCCGGTGTTGTGTAGAATCCCATAGCTATGTTGACTATAAGTATAATGTCATTGTCTTGTTTTCAGTGTTTCAAAGGACTATGTCCGGCTCATGAAGTATGGCGATACTTTGTACAGATGTAAGCAACTGAAGAAGGCTGCTTTAGGAAGGTAAACTGCTTGGCTTCACTTCAGGGTTTGGGTGTCCTGTGTATATAGGGGAGCAATGTAGTGGATGTAATAAGGATATGGATTAACTCTATTTGTATAAACAGAGGGGTCTTATATACATATTCTTCCATGGTTTTGTCATGGTTTTAATTAATGGTGAACATTTTAGACTTAGTGGATGATGATGAACCAAACTTTTTATTTGAAGAATATTCACACTGTTATGAAGTGACTGTTTGAAGTTAAATGTTGAACTCACCTACATTACTGAACCGACATAGTGTCAAATGTTATTCACAACCATAGTTTTGATAAACAGTTATGGACATTTTATGGTAATCGTTTACAACGAAACGCTGACTTCCATCTGTGATGTGTGCTGAACAGTATACCACCTTGTTACCCACTACTGCCCTCTCTCCCCTCACAATTACCTCAGTCTCTCCCACCCTAACACGGCTCACTGATGCCTGTCTGTCTGCAGGATGTGCACCATCATGAAGCGACAGAAGCAGAGTCTGGAGTATCTGGAGCAGGTGAGGCAGCATCTGTCCCGACTCCCCTCCATCGACCCCAACACTCGCACCCTCCTCATCTGCGGCTTCCCCAACGTTGGCAAGTCCAGCTTCATCAACAAGGTGGGTAACTTCATTGTCACGGTTTGGTTACATATGCATGTGATCAGTGCAGTATAGGGAAGAACGTGGATGTATGCTACACTGATGCCTAATGAACAGTGCAGACTATGTTGAAAGTCCTGACTGTTGTTGTACAGGGATAGACGCAGCCACTAGTTCAGTTGCACACATTGTGTGTGTTTATGTGTTAGTCAGTCAGTCTATTAGGCCAGTGTGTCTTAACTGTTTAAAGAAATGTAAGAAGATAAGTAATGTATTCTCTTGAATAGCTTCATTGGACGACATTGAATCGATTGATGTAGAGAATCCTGTTGTGTCACTGTGAGTGTGAGTACATGTGTGGGGGTTGTTTGTGTTCATGCTGTGAGTGTGTATTCTGTATATGTAGATATGTGTACATACAGGTATGTATTACTGGTTCCAGATAACGAGAGCTGATGTTGAAGTCCAGCCCTATGCCTTCACAACCAAGTCCTTGTATGTGGGCCACACTGACTACAAATACCTCCGCTGGCAGGTAGGTTTCACTGAACATCCAGGCAGGTTTTAAATGTTATCACATATACTATATGAAAACATCATGGGGAGATGATTTGTCACAGTGGGTTAAGAGTAACATTTGGCTTGTCATTATGTAACAGTAGTGATCTAGAATCCCATTTCACTTAACATCTTTAACTACCTCAGGTGCTGGACACACCTGGTATTTTGGATCACTCCCTGGAAGACAGGAACACCATCGAGATGCAGGCCATCACTGCCCTCGCCCACATCCGTGCCGCCGTCCTGTACGTGATGGACCTCTCTGAGCAGTGTGGACACTCCCTACAGGAGCAGGTAAGACTTGACACAAGCAGGTCCAGCATGTCATCTCTGTGACAAGCAGTTTACTCATCACTCATCTCTGTTTTCTTTGAAGATCAACATACTTTTTCTTGAGCAATTTTCAAATCTCATATCTGAAGTTATTTATGATTGCGTTAAGTTTCGAGACTATTGAGTGTATGTTTGATAGTGGTTCAGTACTGTTTCAGTCCATGTGAGTGCCTTGTATTTTCATTCCTAATGAGAAGTGCTTCCCTGCAGGTGTCCCTCTTCAACAACATCAAGCCTTTGTTCGCCAACAAGCCCCTGCTGGTGATAGCAAATAAGATCGATGTAGTTCGACTGGAGGAGTTGGATGCATCTAAGAAGGTGAGTCGCATGTACATCATGAAGTACCTCTGTGAAGCAGACTTGAGCTGCACCAAGGGGTGAGGACAGTGAGTCAGTCCCACAAAAAACTATTGTAATTTGGGAAAGATGATAACAATGAAATATGCCCCAGCCCTATATTTCCTGTCTAAAATGGCACTGTGGTGAATGATTTGTGAGTGATTGTACCTATAATGTACTATAGGTTTGGCTGACCCTGATTGAGGCTTGAGTGATGAGAAATTGAGAATGTGGCTTAAGGCCTAAAATCATGTGGTTCTGACTGTTTCCCTTGCAGAAATTCTTCGATGAGTTTGAGAGTGAGTCTATCCCTGTGCTGTCCATGAGCACTCTGACAGAGGAGGGGGTGATGGATGTCCGGGCAGAGGTGAGTCTGCTCTTCCTCCCCTGTGGATGGACCATGTCGGCTTCTGGAGGAGCAGTTATTGCTATTAAAGCAGACAGAATACTAGCTGTAATGTCATGAACTTGAGCTGCCTACTTGTTCAAACTGTAATTTACCATAATATAATCAATTTAATCATTTCTGAATAACCCAATCCAGTGATTTCATTGGAGTTCATTTTTCAACACAGATTATGGTTGTTCTGATATTTTCACCTCATTTGTGTTGCCATGAGTCAGAGGAGCTGTCTTAACAGTGACTTCTTTAAAATATTGTATGTATTTTTGTGTAAGATGTTTGTTGTAAATTGTCCATTATTGTACTCATTGTGATTGTATTGTGTGTGTTATCCCTGAGTTACCTCCCCTTGTTGGTATTTAGGCATGTGAGAGACTGCTGGCTCATCGTGTGGAAACAAAACTGAAGACCAAGAAAGTTGCTGATATTGCAAACAGACTGCGGGTGGCCTACCCCTCACAGAGAGATGGCAAGGTAGGGAAGTACACCACTACAAGACTTGTGAAACTTGTGACAACACAACTGGCTGTACATTGGATCATTGTTATTGTCTGGAAACTGTCAACGTTGCTTCAAGCACACACTGTGGTCAACACTGTCACGTTTTACCATCATATGTCTACCACAGATGTCATGATTGAAACATACAACTCACAACAATGAAACACAGAATTTGCGCCCCTTGTAAGGAGAGTTGTCTCCCTTGTACTTTAGGCCGCCATTCAGCCTTGCCTTGATCTGCTCAACGTGCATGATGTTTAGGATATAGCACTCAGCATACATGTCTTCCTGTTGGTAATTATTTAATGTTTGGATGAAGACAATTCGTGCCTGTCTAACATGATCAAGTTAATATGTTGGGTCACCTGACACTGACATGCAATTTTTTTATAATGAACTTCATTGTTTCATTCAAAACTGTTGTCATGGTTACAGGAACGGCCACCTTTCATTCCTGAGTCAGTTTTAAAGAAGAGAGCAGAAATGGATACTGATTCTAAAAAGAAGAAGAAGCTGGTAAATATGTTCATGTCGTTAACTGCTTGATTCTCAAAACCTCTGAGCTTTGTTGCAGCTCTACTTTATAGTTAGTCTAGATTTCTGTCACGTATTCAGGTGTTTGCTTGGAAATTGTTTCACTTAAATCTAGGAATGTCAGGATTCACCAATACACTGATGATATTGATGCTCTGATAATATTGACCCGTGAAGGCCCGGGTTAGAATTGATCAACAGTTACCAGTGCTTGTCGTAAGAGGCGACTAGCGTGATCGGGTATTCCGGCTCGCTGAATCCAGGCTCAATTATTTACAGACCAGCCATATAGCTGGAATATTGCTGAGTGTGGCGTAAAACTAAACTCACTCACTCTAATAATATTCTCAGATATGGTTGTATTGTGACATCCCTATTTAAAGTTCACAATATCAGCTCAGTAGACTGAAGTGTTCTTGTGGCCATTACTGGCTGTTCTCTCACATTAACTTGTCACACAAAGATCTAACTAAAAGTCTGTTAAATATAAAGTTGATCCCATTTATTTGTCATACTTTGTTTATTTATTATCTCTTTTCTTTGCAGCTACGAGAGGTTGAGCTTGAAATGGATGATGAGTACATTCTAGATTTAAGAAGTGAGTAACTAACTCATGTCACAACATATAGTAAGCTACTGTCAGAAGCAAACCTTTTCGCAACTGGTTGAACTTTAGTAATACTTCAGTTACACAATGAATATGTTACAGTGACAGCTGAAATGAAGTACGATGTAACTGTATTAAATATATACCTAGTACTTGTTGCCATGGTTACTGATATTGTTTGTTGTTGCAGGGGAGTGGGACTTGCGGAATGAGGAGGAAAAGTATGATGTGTTGCCGGAGATCTGGGAGGGCCACAACGTTGCCGACTTCATCGACCCAGACATCATGGAGGTAGGAACTAGTCCTGTTTATTGTAGGAACACACTGCCCAGATTGTGGAGTAGTAGTGTTCCAAGAATTTGTTGCTTCCAAGTACACTATTGTGGTGTATTCTTGTAGCTTCAAATTATCAGTGGTTACCATGGTTACTTGGTATGTTTCTAGAAACTGGATGCCCTGGAGAAGGAGGAAGAGCTGAGAGAGGCTGCTGGTTTCTATGCCAGCGATGAGAGTGAAGAAGATGAGGAGATGATGGAAATTCGAGAGAAAGCAAGCAGGTAAGGTAGATAACTCCATTATTGGGAGGCAACTCTTATCACAGCTTCCAAACACTTAAAACATGTATGAAACTATGCCATGTTGTGTACTCAGGGTTCCAAGAGAAGTTGGGTCTCAGTTGAGACTGGACTGTCAGGATATACGTTAATGTTTTCCTCAGGATCAAAATGAAATTCTCCAAAATCCTCGATCCCAGGGCAAAGAGTTAGTAGACAAACTGCTGGTCTTCCTGTGGCTTGAGATATAATGTGAGAAGAGAGGCAAGAGTTAACTCCACTTATATACCTAGGGAAAAGGCGCTAGAAAATTCTACACTAAGGCAGATGATTCTGGAAAAAGCTCCTTTTAGCTCTTTCCAAGTCTCTCTGTCTAAATCTAGTACATCACTGCCTCTTACTGAATATCACTTGTACATATTTATTATGCTTGGAACATTGTTACACAGTAAATATCACTGTCCCATAAGAAAGTTGAGACTGTGGACTGAATATACTAAAATGCGTCCCCCAGGATTCGAGAGAAGAAGGGCATCATGATGATGGAGTCCCTGGAGCAGAGGGGTGCCAACAGGTCCCGACTTCCCCGCACAGGGAAGAAGGTGGACAAGAGCCGTCTGGAGTCGGAGATGGAGGCGCTTGGGGTTGTGATTGACAACAAGTCAGAGGTGAGTCTGCCATGTAGCAAACCTAGGCACCTAACTGCCAGCATAGAAAGTGAGCAATCTAACCCACTCAACCTCTGCGGCTTCCACAAGATTCAAGTCAGACAACTGATAGTCTAGATCAGTTTGTGTACCCTTCTTACCAGTGTAACAGCTCCTATGGCTAAAAGCTATGACTACACAAAGCCTTTTAGAAAGTGGTCAAATCTGTTGAATCTGTACTTGACCAAGAAAGTGTAGCCCCAAATATGTTACATTTGGCACTGTGTATTCCCTTTAGCCCAGTGTCCAAACGTTTTAGTCTCTGGAATCAGTGAGAGGATTAAACTTTTGATTTCTGTTTCAGACACATTATGCCCGCAGCAAAACAAGAAGTGCTAGCCGTAAACCACTCAAGAGGAAACGAGATGAATCTGAAGATCCAAGCAGAAGTAGGTCAAGGTCAAGAGCACGTGACCTGTCTGGCGTCAGAGATACAGCGGTGAGTGTCGACACTTGACTTATCTCTTTTCAGAGTTACGTCCCTTGGCATGTCAGAAACCTATGAGTGTTGGTCTAAATCCAGGTTCATCCATGTTAATCCAGATTAATGCCAATTATGTTTCCAAGTTTGTTGGGCGCTGGGATTGCCTAGTGGTTAAAGGGTTCGCTTGTCACACCGAAGACCTGGGTTTGATTCCCCACATGGTGACAATGTGTGAAGCTCATTTCTGGTGTGAAGCTCATTTCAGGTGTAGGGGCGGTGGGGTAGCCTAGTAGTTAAAGCGTTGGCTCGTCACGCCGAAGACCCGGGTTCGAATCCCCACATGGGTCAATGTGTGAAGCCCATTTCTGGTGTCCCCAGCCGTGATGTTGCTGGTGCTAAAAGCGGCGTAAAACCAAACTCAGTCAGTCATTTCTGGTGTCCCCTGCCACGATATTGCTGGAATATTGCTAAAAGCGGCGTAAAACCGTACTCGCTCACGCACAGTAAAGTGAAAACGTTAGTACTTGTTGTTACAAGTGGATCAACATTAAGGAGTTTAAACAGGGACTGGTTGGTCAGTTTAGAGTAAGTATGCTGTGTCTGAGAGAGGGTATCAGTGTTACAGTATCAGAGCAGGGAAGAACTGTACAATATAAAATCAACAGAAATCCTATCGCTTCTATTCTGCTATATATTAGATATAAATACAATAGTCTTCACCTCATCAACAAGTGACTTGTGTTGCAGATGGTGACCAAGATCGAAAGATAGCCAGGAAGGCCCAGAAACCCATGGCCCACCAGGCCAAGAAGGGAGAGGGAGACAGGGTGATCCTCAACATGATGCCCAAACATCTGTATTCCGGCAAACGCAAGATGGGCAAAACCAGCCACAGATAACCTGCTCCACCATTGCTTTAATTCACAGACACCTGGTGTCGCAGACATGCTGAAGATCATATTTACCTGTCAACCATCACTATATGATTGATCAATGAATGAGACTTCAGCAGTGAACAGTGTTGCATCTAGCTGCGTATTTAGTGTAATTTATGTGATTGTTATGAGATAGGAGCACATTTGTTATTCCCTGGGCCATTCATGATGCTGGAAATAATGCATAATTAACTAAAATATGCATGGACATTTTATTTTCAATGTATCGAAGCCAGTAAATGTACAGAAATTTGTTTACGCTGTCGCTCCAATGCCATTAGACAGGCATGAAAATATTGAAACGGAAGCATTCTTGTCATAAATTGTAGCCAGAAGCAGTGGTCTACAAGGCCACATCTCCTAGATGCAACACTGTAAGGAACACTGGGCCAGACTTTCACCGATATGTGGCGACAGAGGGATGATGATCTGGTTTTTATCTGACATCCTGAAACCCATGTCGAGGATACCTCTATTGGTATTACAAACCAACATAACCAAATCCATATTGAACCAAGTTGGGGCTATGGGGAGGAATGGTACTCCCTCGTCGTTATGTTATCTTTAGTTGAAGGAATGTTGAGAGATTTGTTATGGACTGGTTGGTGAGCATGTTGAACAGTTTGTATCACAACATGCACTGTGTGGTACATTGTGTGTGGAGGCTGTGGGCGTATCACCATAGCAGACATATTGCCGTATACTGCTACCTGTATAGTGCATACAGTGAGTGCCGTGAGACAGGCCTTGTCATCTGGGCTATTTTCTGGGCCGGGAATAAACGGTTATTTGAGAACACTCTTCCTGTTTTATATTTATTTCTATTGGAACAGTGGTAGAAGTAGCTGCCTTTCTATTAGTTATCCACCCAACCTGTTTGTTCGTAATTGAGTTTTACTGAAAGAGTATGTGCTCAGTACACTTGTTTATGTGTTTTTCTGAATTAGTCCAAAGTACCCAGTCTGTGTGTTTGCCCCAATGTCAGCTCTGTTGACACGACCCATTGGGTGCTTGAAACTTTAAAGGCCAGGGTTCAAACCTTTACACAAATGGTGTGTGGCCATGCTGCCTTGTCAAAACTGTCTGTCGATGCAATGTAAAGCAGTATTCAAGTACAGTCCATGAAATATCACAAAATCGGTTCATGAGTATAAAGAAGTATGTTATGAAGACTCACTGCAAAAAGTATTGATGTAGACTGTCTACAAGACATACATTTTGAAAATATATGTTTCTTTTTGAATTCCCCCTACTACTTCCCACTATATCAGTCAGATGGCCAGAGGAGGCGCATTTCCATAGCAACAAGTCTGCTAGTTGGAGGAAATGTTTCATTCAGGGTTTCATGTTTCCCTTTCTTCCACCAGGCACATCAACATGCAGAACATTTTCTTCTCCCTCCACTGGGTGATATTTGTTTAGTATTTTTCTTATCATTATCAAAACTTTGACCAATTAAATTAAGTTCTTTAAAATATGTAATGAAAGGGTTTATTCTAGCAGTAAATTCCAAGCTTAAACATTGATATCACCAGGCACGCATAGCTGTGACAGTTCTGTCACTCGTGGGCAGATAAAATCTACACTGCCGAGTCGTAGCCAATGGGAGGCTGATCGGACACCCATGTGACTTTTTGAAGTTTGCACTCCGGCCTGTATGATAGCCGGGGCACGACCTATTCCAAAGTTATGCAACACTGAGCACTTTGGAGGTCACCTGTCACGCGATGTGGTGAAGCACACTTAGTTCATGATGCATGTGTTGAAAGGGAAATGTTTAGACCATTCAGACAAGGTTGACACCGCTGCTAAGTTTGCATGTAAACAACACCTGTCCTTGTTTATAGACAGCAGGTTGACCCAATATTTACAGGCTGACATGAAACAGTTTTATGTTAGATGACTATAGTGTCAAATAACGCGCCTTCACTCACAGTTTATTAAAGAACCACTTTTGTTTTGTTACTCTTTTGTTACATATGAAAGATTTGTGGTTAGTCTTATGCGGAACACCAAATTTATTCTTTAAAAACTTGTGGTTAATTAATACCGAGCGATTAAAAGTGGCCAAAAAGTCGCCTGCTTCCCTCTCGCCCGCCAATGAAACCACAGACAGGTTACGTAACTCTGTCGCCAGAGCACTGCAGTGACGTCATATGAGGAACGATTTTCAGTTAGTTGTATAGAAAGTGTGTAGCACGCTCATCATTTTGATGATTTCTCGACATGAACGACGACATGCCGAATCGTTGCTTTGTCGTCAATTGCTCCTAGGGTCGGGTGATGGTGTCACCATGCACAGATTTCCACAGGACCCGCAGTTCGTGCTAAATGGGTTATGTTTGTGAGTGCGAAGCGAGCGTTGTGGAAGCCTGAAACGATATCTTACTTGTGTTCAGATCGCTTCACGGAAGTTAAAGAATCAAAACTACTTACTAGTTATAGTAAAATATGTATATGATTGATTACCATAAAGATTTTCCATAACACAACTTGTAACATAACGATTTCTTCCTCGGAAGTGAGGTTGTGGTCGAAGTAACAATAATATTGTAAGTAGTATTATATTGACACCCACCTCGCTGCCAGGAGAGAGAATTGTTATGTTATACGCTATGTCATGCAAAATCCTATTGGCCATCAATAAAATACATATTTTACTACCAGTAGAAGTAGTTTTGATTTTTGCTAACTCGGTGAAAACAAACCTAAATAGCATTTATCCACAGACTGGCGGATGTTCCCGACAGAGTGTCGCCGCCATTTTGAAAATCGTAAAGTCTGTTAGAATTAATGAGATTATAGTTTGTTTTCATCAAGTTAGAAAATCAAAACTACTTTCTACTCGTAGTTAAATATGTATTGGAATCATAACCAAAAGGATTTTGCATGACACAACTTATAACATAACGATTTCTTCCACGGAAGCGAGGTGGGGTCGAAGTCACAATACTGCTCGATAAATTTCTTGCTACATTCACATGGTTAATGTCCACTCACCAGTATGTAGATACTAGTCAATGTGCGTCTTTATATTTGGTCTTATAATCCTAATTAGTTTATTATCATACTTTTTATGCATTTTGAAACTAAATAAAAAGCAGACGATCTGCTGATACTTATAGTGAATTTAAAACAGAACTGTAATATCTAGACATTTTATAGTTTGCCAATGTGAATCATAATTCGCACACACACACACTAGTGTATGTTGTCTGTCTCATTACACTTCACGGCGAAAACAATGATTCTGTTGAATGCTACGACAAATGAATAAAAACAAAATGCAAATATTAAAATTAAAACAGATTAAAGTTATAGGAACAATATCAGGCCATTACCTTGTTTGAGGAATGTATCCATCAATATCCACAAAACTGTTCCAAATGATGTGTCTTTTAACAGTTTAATATACGAAAAAAGTGATAAATCTTTTCAGGTATTGGTGTATAGTCTCATTGGTCACCCAAGATAGCACACCTGGCAACTAATTGCATAATGTCCGCCTTTCATTAAAAACAGTAATTTAGTTAGCCAATAATGGGCAATCAATCAATGTATTGCCGGTTAATCCTTTGAAAGAAGGACGTTGTTTTACGCAGACACCGACACGGCAGAGTGTATTCAGTATAGATTAGTAAATCTACATACATAAACACTACCTTTTGACAAATCCGCTGTGTAAGATAAAAGTAATTAATCAATCAGCGTGTTATCGGTTAATCCTTTGATCGATGTTTATAATGTTGAATATTTACTCCAGACACAAGAAATGCCAAATGGGAACCTTTGTCCGGGTAATCTAAGTGTGTTACCACTAATTATACCTGTTATAAATTCATTAACTGACCATCAAGTGAATGATGACAAATAACATGTGTAGGTTTATACCACCTAACACGGGTTACAACAAGGGAGTATTAACTGCATGTGAAAACTTATGGGCCGACACTGTTTTGAGAATACAAACAGATTTTTACATGACATGATTAAATATCGAGGTAAAAAACACACAGAAATGGGATCAATTTGGATCAGTCATTATACAAATAGGGCCTAACGACACCAATCAATTGTGACAGAAGCGTCTATGAAACAAGTTGTAACTCGGAAACTAGGCAAAGCAGGAGACAAAGTAAATGGCAGTAGATTGTGAGAACATATAGCTTTCATTTTCCACAACAATTGTCACGATTTCAGGTTTATACAAGCCTGTAAACAAGATAATTTACCCCCTAAAATGTAGATGAATTCTGCATCGGCCCTCAAAGCTATTCCTCATATGACGTCACAGAGTCGCGCCGCTCTGATTGGTTGAAATTTCGTTCGCGGGTGAGAATTGTGCACTGTTGTCAAAAAGGTCGATTTAAGTCAATTAAAGGTCGAAATGAGTAGTTTTAATGACACGGTTTTATTTATAACGATGCCAGTTAGTGATTTATGTATTTTAACCCCCTAGGGTTTATGTGACCTTTAACTAATGAAGTAGAGGAGTATGTGTAATGCGTACAAACGATGTTTAGAATTGAACTCTTTATTATAAAGTGTAAACATGATTTCAATACTAGTCATAATAAGAAATAATTACCCTGACAGAGGAATGATAATGTGTATACAGGCATGGAGATTATGATAACAAATATGATATGTACAAGAGTCGGAAAAATATACCAGTACGTCACACACAGTAATACTGTTCGCCTAAAGTCAGTGGTTATACGCTAAAAGTTGTTATACAAAAGGGTTTGGTATACATTTTTTTTATCCCAGCAGTAATTGAACTGATAGCTGTCTACCTTACTGTCCAGTATATGTCGTAATCACATCATTGAAACATGACTTACTCGACTTAAGTCTCTGATTTTTAGTTTTTAATAATGTACAATGACACATGTCTGTCAATCAGTAACTGATTTGCATAATCATAATAACATGTTCACATCTGATGGTCCTGATAGGGTACGCTGCATTGTCATGATTTTAACGTAACAATAGTAATATTTCTCTCTTTGAAAGATCAATTTTTAATGTAAAAAATAAAAACATAGATCTAACAACACGAAAGAAAACACGGACTGCATCTATAAAACGAAAACAGATACAGATGCCCCAATGATTACCAAGAAACTGGCGACTGACATTCGCATGGAAACGATTTCGTTTTTTATATTCAACCTGACAGTGCAAAGGGTTTTTCAACTGGCTATTAAGAAAATGACTTAAGTCACAAAACTTCAGCGGTAAACATCCCACCATTTCCTCTCCCCATGAAGACCGTCAATATAAGGAAATCGCTACAGGAGAAGCCGCCATGGTTCCAGAGACAGCAAACTGGTTGTAACAACTGAACGGAAACAGCACCGGTCACACTGTTATATGTGTGTTGGGGAGGTGGAAGTCTTCAGATTGCTTGGAATCACAATTGGTTTGTAAACGCCTTCCTGTTTGCAGGGAGAAAATCACAGGGCCCAAGCATAAGGCTGCTGTTGCACGTATCGGTAGAATGGAGGGATTGTCAGTAGATGTAGACTGCCAGTACATATAGATTAGGTCGGACATTTGACAATACGCAGGCCACGTGGTCACTAGGAGTGTGTAGGTGAGCAGAAGTCGACATGCGATGACAACGGAAGCATAGCAGTGTGAAGATCAGCAGAGGATGGTGATGTAAAGATCATCAGAAGACGGTGACCTTACGATGACAACGGAGGCAAAGCGGTGTGAAGATGAGCAGCAGAAGAGGGTGATCTTGCGTTAACAACAGAGGAAAGCGACGTGTGCATGAGCGAATTATCCCGACCCGGAAACCAGGAGGACTGCAGCTAAGCAGGATCCCAGAAGGAGAAGTGAGAGGCTCAGTCCTTGACCTCCTGCCATTATTTCACTTGTGATCTGGTCGTATCGCACTTGGCCACCTACAAAAACGGAAAATAATTTAAGCCATATATTAAACAATATCATCATTTGCAGCAATAACTATCATCTCTCTGGGAACCTGTTTGGAGTGAGTGAGTTCAGTTTTACGCCGCTTTTATCAATATTCCAGCAATATCACGGCGGGGGACACCAGAAATGGGCTTCACACATTGTACCCATGTGGGGAATCGAACCCGGGTCTTCGGCGTGACGAGCGAACGCTTTAACCACTAGGCTACCCACCGCCCCCTGTTTGGAACAAACCTTTGTGAGGTAATTGTCAAACCTGTTTTACCAAATCACGTGATGCCCTCTCCTTTAAGAAAATGCAGAAGCTACGCTTGCAGTAATCCCCTTCATTAATAGCAAGTTTATGGAACTAAACATGCCCGTGAACTTAATGTTGAACTTAATGGTGGACAGTTTCATCTCTTTGGCACACCACAAGCCTATGCTGGTTGGTTCACTCTGTTTATGGTTCTAGTCAGCGCCACAGCCGGGCATTACTTCAGGCTTTCCGTCTGCATTTAGTTGACGCGCTGAAGACTGCTTAAAGTGACATTAAACCCAACTCATCCACTAGGTGAAATAGTCCGTTTCATATTAATGTTTTGTTTATTCGTCTGTAAGTTACTAGTATATGACTTTATGATGTTAGGTTTATTTGGTGACCTATCTCACATCCTCCGACTCAAGGCCCGTGAGGGGCGGTGGGGTAGCCTAGTGGTTAAAGCGTTGGCTCGTCACGCCGAAGACCCGGGTTCGAATCCCCACATGGGTACAATGTGTGAAACCCATTTCTGGTGTCCCCCGCCGTGATGTTGCTAGAATATAGCTAAAAGCGGCGTAAAACCAAACTCAGTCAGTCAGTCAGACAAGGCCCGTGAAGGTCCGGGTTAGAATGAGCCTTCAGCAACCCATGCTTGTCGTAAGAGGCGACGAACGGGATCGGGTGGTCAGGCACGCTGACTTGGTTGAAACATGTCATCGGTTCCCAATTGCACAGATCGATGCTCATGCTGTTGATCACTGGATTGTCTGGTCTAGACTCGATTATTTACAGATCGCCGCCATTTAGCTGGAATATTGCTGAGTGCGGCGTAAAACTAAACTCACTCACTCAATCCTCCGACTCGATCAATTCAGATACTGTTTCGCCCATAGCCATAGTTGTTAAGTGAAACATTTTCACATTTCATCAAAATGTATCAACATGTTCACATGAATTAAGAAAAGCAGTCCTGTATTGGTGGGCGGGGACTGACCTAGAGTGAAGTACACGGTGGGGGTCTTCTTGCCGTCCCCCCCATAGCTGAAGCCCATAATCCTCAGTTTGTAGATAACCCCCTTCTCCAAGTGGGGGATGACCGTACTGTCCACTTTGCCCACGATCACGCTCTTGGCCGTCCTGATGTCCTCCCCAGTCTTCCAGTAGATCAGCTGCAACATCGACAACGTAATTGCAGCAACGGTCACCACAGTATTTCCAATTGTCACGTGTACATGGTCGTGAGTTGAAATCGTTCTAACCCTCTGTTTGATGATGTACTTACTTTATGGTAACTTGAATATGCATTTATTTATTGGTTCTTCGGTGGTGTGGTGTTATTGCTGTTGGGTACGTGGTCAGTATTGCAATGTACCTGGGTGATATATTTGAGTAGTTTGAAGTCGTGTAGTTGTGTTGGTCGTGGGATAGAGTGGGTTTGGGATGGGTGGGTATATGTTGTACTGATGACTGATGGGTAGGGTACTTAGGTAGAGTACCTTGTTTGGGTTTTTGGGTAGGGTACTTGGGTTGGGTACTTGGCTTGTGTATTTGGGTTAGGTACGTGGGTTAGGTACTTGAGTAGGGTACTTGGGTAGGGTACTTGAGTAGGGTACTTGGGTAGTGTATTTGGGCAGTGCATTTGGGTGGGGCAATCGGGTCGTGTACATTGAGTTGGGTAAGGAAGTGGTTTAGTGTATTGGTTGTGGACGTGGCAGTTGGTGGTTGTTCCTGTGTGAGTTGTGAACGCCTGCTGACCTTGTAGCCTCGGATTGACTCCTCGTTCTGCGTCGTGCTCACTCCTCTCCACGTCACGTACGCGCTGTCAGGGCCGTCACTGTTGACGGTCACGTACTCCGGGTACAGCGTCGGACCTGGGACACAATGTAACAACTGAGTGAGTGAGTGAGTTTAGTTTTACGCCGCACTCAGCAATATTCCAGCTATATGGTGGCGGTCTGTAAATAATCGATTCTGGACCAGACGATCCGGTGATCAACATCATGGCATCGATCTACGCATTTGAGAACCGATGACATGTGTCAACTAAGTTAGCGAGCTTGACTACCCGATCCCGTTAGTCGTCTCTTAAGAGAAGCGTGGGTTACTGAAGATCAATTCTAACACGGATCTTCAAGGGTTGTAACAACTGAACAACAACTAGGCGCAACGTAACAACCGAACAACATTTTGGGGATACTGTTTGTGACAGAGGGTACTGGACACCTGGAGGAACAATGGGATACGATTATGACCACCCGATCACTCAGCTGTGTCACCAGTACAAGGGTTTGAAATAGACACGAAGCAAACCGAGTCCCATTCTAATCGTTTCTGGCAGAGCACTGGAGTCTCGGTTACGTCAGTTATCTCAGTAATATGTCCAGGAATGAAGTTCAACAACGTACCTTGATAGTAAGTTGAGAACCACCAGTTTTCACTCTTCGGGCCGAGTCCCGCGCCGTTAAAGACGTTGACGTTGCACCAGTAGTCGGTGTTTGGTTCCAGACCAATGATCATGCCTTTTGACATTTGCCCATAATGGCGGACAAACAGCGCGTCGTTGTAGGTCTCCCCGTCCAGCCAGTAGTTGATCTGGCAGCAGAAAGGGGCAGTACAGTACGTACACACGTGACAATTACAATTAAACAAAATCTGTGGAGGTTTTTGTAGAAGAATATGGATCAAGCAGATTGCAGATGAGATTTAGGTTTCATAATTTTACAGTCAATATAAGAATTACAGACACTAAGAACTTGGTCGTTCACTTCTGAGAGAAGCTTTACAAAGCATGCCCCGAATGAAGCCCATGAAGGTCCCACGTTGCGTTCCAGATTATTGCGCTTACATTGCTACGCCCTGATATGCCAAGGCAAAAGTAAAGGCAACATGACTCTTCTGCTGGATATAATTTACCTGGTAACCCATTACACGCCCCTTCATGTGGAGTCGGTCATCGGGGACAGGGTTCCAAAACACCAGAGCCGACGTCGAGTTCTGTTCCTGGGCGTAGACATTAGAGGGCGTTCCAACGGGCACTGATGATAGAAGATAGTAGTGCATGCTAACAAATCGATACATATTGACAGGGTTCCCCTCTCGATAATGCATGATAACAACTCGATACACACTGACAGAATTCTCCTGTTGATAGTGCATGCTAACAACTAAGACACACTGACAGTTCCCCTCTCGATAGTGCATGATAACAACTCGATGACAGAATTCCCCTGTTGATAGTGCATGCTAACAACTCGATAAACACTGACAGTTCCCTCTCGATAGTGCATGATAACAACTCGATACACACTGTTGATAGTGCATGCTAACAACTAAGACACACAGTTCCCCTCTCGACAGTTCCACTCTTCCCCTGATAGTGCATGCTAACAACTCGATACACACCTCTCGATAGTGCATGCTAACAACTCGATATAACAACTCGATACACACTGACAGAATTCCCCTGTTGATAGTGCATGCTAACAACTAAGACACACTGACAGTTCCCCTCTCGATAGTGCATGATAACAACTCGATACACACTGACAGAATTCCCCTGTTGATAGTGCATGCTAACAACTAAGACACACTGACAGTGGTCCCCTCTCGATATCTCCCTGTGTATCAACGATGTATGTACACAGGACAACTTACTGTCCTCCGCAGAGAACACCACTGAGATTGAGGAGTTGGGCCCCGGTCCGAAGTCATTGACTGCTTGAACTTTGACCTCGTACTGTCTGTAGAAGTTTGTCCTGGATCCGACCACCGTGACGTTCTCAGTCTTCGTGCCTGGAACTTTGGCCTGCGACAAACATAACATCTGTGAATAACTACATAACTACAGAGGGTGTGAATATGATGCTATTCATCCACGTTTTATGTGAACAGTATGATTAAATTTGGTAGAACTGTGTGTCCCGCGTCTATGGTCTAGTTTCAGCAGCTACAAAAGTCTCCATGGTTCTGTACACTCTATAGGTATGTTGTTAGTTGTGTATAACAGTTACTATTTACTGCTACATGGTTACCTTGATCCAGTTGTCACCTTGACCCCTGGTTGAGAACAGACGATGGAAGACGTTATAGCGGAGACCCCGACCACCCCACTCGTTCCTTGGGAGAGCCTAGGGAGGAAAAGTCGTGATCAGTCGTTTATAAAGTGAGACTATTACCTTCACTGGCCGAGGGTCAGGAATGGATCATATTAGTTTACGTCATGTTTTGAACAAAACCTCTAGGAGACCGTGCGAGAGCCAGACTATGTCGCCAAGAAGCTTACATTGTCAGTAACGGTGTTATATGACTGGTGTCTCATCCAGTGGGAGACCTTGTGTCTCATCCAGTGGGAGACCTTGTGTCTCATCCAGTGGGAGACCTTGTGTCTCATCCAGTGGGAGACCTTGTGTAAAGCGAGTTATTTTTTGTTGAACATCACATTTAACAAGATTCCAGCTTCGTCATCACGGTCTTTCAATAACAGTATGTAGACAAACCAGTGGTTGACATTATGACTAGCACCTAGGGCCATCGTGGCACAAACACACAAGCCTCAACACCAGGTCCAATTTAGACACCTTTTTCTGAAAACAGGATACTGGGGCAGTTCTTTTCCCAAATTCCTATATATGGCGCAAAGGAGAAACTGCAACATGTTTCAATGCTCGCCTGCCTACTGTACGAAGAAATGTGGCGAGGTATCGTTATTTCCTTTTTGTTGTAAATACTTCAGTATTGCCAGTCGAAAGAGTGAGTGAGTGAATTTAGTTTTACACCACACTCGGCAATATTCCATGGGACAGCTATATGGCGGCTGTCTGTAAATAATCGAGTCTGGACCAGACAATCCAGTGATCAACAGCATGAGCATCGATCTGCGCAATTGGGAACCGATGACATGTGTCAACCAAGTCAGCGAGCCTGACCACCCGATCTCGTTAGTCGCCTCTTACGACAAGTATGGGTTACTGAAGGTTCATTCTAACCCGGATCTTCACGGGTGCCAGTCGAAAGACAAGTCAGGTGTATTTAGGCCTGCTGCCTCAGTCACCCTTGGCTCGGGAGAACTGAAGATGAAGGATTTCCGATGTCCGATGTTCCGATAAGTGGTCTTATGTCTGGAGGGGCGGTCGGGTAGCCTAGTGGTTAAAACGTTCGCTCGTCACGCCGACGACCCGGTTCAATTCCTCACATGGGTACAATGTGTGAAGCCCATTTCTGGTGTCCCCAGCCGTGATATTGCTGAAATATTGCTAAAAGCGGCGTAAAACTAAACTCACTCACCCACTCTTATGTCTGGATTAGAGATTAGGGTTTGACAATTCGGTCCTCATGTACCAATGCATACCTGCCATGTCATCTTGAGCAGACCAACAGCTCCCCCTCCACCACCAATATTAGCAGGAGCCACCCTCGGAGCGGCGGAGTCGATGTGGTACCATGCTGCAACACCAGATGAAAGTCAGTTTACGTCATTATTCCGAGATAGGATAGGACCCTTATTGGTACCGTACATCTCAGTACATGACAAAGCTCGTGAGTGGCACTCAAGACAACTTACCTGAAGGATAGCTAGGCTCGCCCCATCCGAACCTGTTCCTGGCAATGACTCTGAACCTGTAGCTTGTGCCGGGAGCAAGACCAACAATGAGCGTCCCCCTCTTGGTCTGGTCCTCCTCCAGGTTCGTCAGTACTGACTGGCTCTCCTGCAACTCTGGAGGAACATTGTCACTCAGGTTCACGCGACTAAACCATTGATATAATCATATGACATGTACATTGTTCAGATCCGACTGCTTACTGAAGATGCGTGTATGAATCGCTATACAATATTGATGACACTAAGTCATGCGTATACTGCCTCGATGGTGAAACCCTTTACAAGCACATGCAGGCGTAAGTCAACAGTTCATCTGAACAAACATGGGAACAAGTCTTATGGGGAACTTCAGCGGACGTAATTATTCGAAATCTTATTTAGAAATCTTCTCATGTGAAACATTAAACCTTTTGAAAGCCTTGACTTGTGTAACTCTGAGCATACACTATTTACGCGAGCGTTGTTGGACGTTCTATAACATCACTGGGAGAGCATGTCCGATCACCTTGAACGTGTGGACTTTAGACGCCAAAGGCTGAAGTAGCTAGAAGGACCAGTTGGGCAGGTTGAATACATTACTCCTGTCATACAGAGAGGATGTATTTGCATACAGGGGGGATCTATTTGACTTTGAGCATGGATCTCCATGTGAAGCAGAGGAGGCGTTCTCAAGGTTCTTCTATGTTCCTTGTTCAAGTGGATGAATCAGTAGAGGTGACTAGGCTAACTGACCATTATTCTGCCATATCAGATAATCGACACGTTACGGTTCAGTGAAATGAATGCCAAGTTCCTATGTTTTGATTTTGCAAATCACGATGGAAACTTCGATTAATATGCATTATTCGCTACACATGTACAGTGGGTCTGCCATGGTGACCTACCACAGACATGACAGTAAACCAAGTGTACGGTGCCCACCTTTGACGACGGGGATCCATTCTGAGTCGTAGGTGTTTGTAGCCTCTACCCTGTAGGCTTGTATGATGTCCCCGTGATCCTCTCCCGGCGTCCAGCGTAACGTCACTTCCTTCCCCTTTGACCCGTCCCTGGAGTACACCCCGGCCGGCTCCCCGGGAGGACCTGCATTTCAGGCATACGTCGTTATTACGTTATTATTCGCAGAGTATATACAGTGTGCGTGCCTGCGCGCGCGTTTTGTGTGTGTGTGATATATTACAGAGTGTTAACAGTGGCGTGAGAACAAGCGTACCCACAAGTGTTTTGTTAAGGAACATGCGTACCCATGACTGTAAGTACGGCATCAATGTCAAGAAACATACGTACCCATGACTGTAAGTACGGCATCAATGTTAAGAAACATGCGTACCCATGACTGTCAGTACGGCATTAATGTTAAGAAACTTACGTACCCATAACTATCAGTACGGCGTCAATGTTAAGAACATTCGTACCCATGACTGTCAGTACGGCGTCAACGTTAAGGAAGGTATGTACCAATGACTGTCAGAACGGCGTCAATGTTAAGAAACATACGTACCCATGACTGTCAGTACCGTGTCAATGTTAAGGAACATACGTACCCAAGACTGTCAGTACGGCATTAATGTTAAGAAACATACGTACCCATGACTGTAAGTACGGCATCAACGTTAAGGAAGATACATACCCAGTACTGTCAGTACGGCGTCAACGTTAAGGATCATATACGTACCCACTACTGTCAGTACGGCGGCAATGTTAAGAAACATACGTAACCATGAGTGTCAGTACGACGTCAAAGTTAAGAAAAATACGTACCCATGAGTGTCAGTACGGCGTCAATGTTAAGAGAAAATACGTACCCATGATTGTAAGTACGGCGTCAATGTTAAGAAACATACATACCCATCACTGTCAGTTCGGCGTCAATGTTAAGGATCATATACATACCCATGGCTGTCATTACGGCGTCAATGTTAAGAAACATACATACCCAAGACTGTCAGTACAGCGTCAATGTTAAGAAACATACGTACCGAGGACTGTCAATACGGCGTCAGCTGTAGCAGCGTCCTGAACCGTCTGGGCCATACACGTGAATATTCCCTCGTGTCTGAACTGGGCGTTCCTTATGTATAAGCCCCTCAAACCATCGCGGACTCCCTGCGGAGAGAAATAAAGTAAAGAAATAGAGCTTATCAGTTGACGCCCACGTGCCACCCTCGTTTCATCCTTCCGTCTGACATTATATTAGTTCATAATGAGAGTGTGAGTGATTAATGTTTTACGTTTCGAGGAATCAAGATTGCCCATGCTGGTATCGGATGGGGTGTAGTCAGTTTTAGGTGAGAGGGACGCTCACCTGTACGAAGTCGGGGTCGTTTGCAATGTCGATGGTGATCTCGTTGTTGAACTTCCACACATAAATCAGGTCCGTCGTGAGCTGGTTGAAGGACGCCTCGCAGAACAGGAAAGCAGTATTGTTGACTATGACGGCGGTGTTGGTAGGGGGCGTTGTTATAACAGTTTGCGCTGGAATCAGATATACAAAAGGTATACAATCAAAGGTATACAGAAGGTATATAATCATTTGTAAATGTTGATTAACAGATAAATCACACATGAGTGAGTGAGATTAGTATTACGCCGCAATATTCCAGCTATATGACGGATTCACACATGACAACGTCACTGGCTCCAAGAAGTTAAGTTCAAGGTCATTGCATGATCTTGCGCAGGAAATGTATGTAAAATGATTCTTACTGACGATGTTGAGTGTGCCCTCAGACGACGCCGTCCCGATGTCGTTGGTGGCAGTGCACCTGTAGCGTCCCGAATCCCCCTTTGTGAGTCCATTGATGACTAGGCTCCCACTTGGAAGTAGGGCCAGATGCCCAGTCGCCATTATCTTATCAGCTACAGTGAGACCAAGGTCACGGCCATCCTTAGACCACGTGATGGTCGGAGTGGGAGCCCCTTCCGGTAGGCAAGGTATGGTGATGTTGCCACCCTCGGTGCCGAGCATGGTGTCATGAAGGGGGTGCTTGGTAAACATTGGCTGGAATGCTGGTGACACAAAGGTAGAAATACGTGGAAGCTAGACACCTGGCACATAACTGGATGTTCCAGTGTGTAAATGAATTGAACATGGTTTGCCTGATGCCACCACCAAAACATGCCTCGTGTGGTGTTGTCCATGTACGTCGAACGTGATGTCTCTACAGTCGGCAACCCGAGTGGAAGATTGTGCAGATAACACTAATATGACACTACTTGGTGGCATTACACACATCTTACAATGCATGGACCTTATGACATACACGACCATCATACACATGGTCTTCAGACAAATGACTCCCTGGAACCTACAGTCCATACTGTACCTGTACTATGTACATTTAGTGTCTAAATAATATCCCGGGGTGGCTGTATCTCGCCCAGCATATCTAATGAGGTATTATGTTCTTTCAATAACCTCTGAATTGATGCAATGTTAACACATATATAGTATTTGTAATAACTGTACTCTCCGTAACCAGTGGAGGAAATAAAGATCATTCGATCATTCAATGTAATAAACAGCCAAAAGAACACGATACGCAAAAATACGCGAAAGGACGGCCGGCCTTCCGTCCACGTGGTGTGTCTACTTACTCAGCACCTTGAGCTGGCCACTTGTCAGGACCTTGCCGTACTTGTTTTTCGCCACACACTGGTACATGCCGTCATGCCGGGTAGCGTCGGCGTTGTGGATGGTCAGCGTGTTCCTGTAGATGTCGATATCCCCGGGGGTGGGGAGAAGCACCTTAGTGTCCTTCAGCCAAGTGTAGGTGGCGTGGGGGACGGCCACCGCATCGCACCTCCACGTCAGCTGACTCCCCTTGTCTACAAACTTGTCCTCCAGCGGGAACAGGAAGTAGGGTTTGGCTAGTGGAGGAACGTGTTGTGAATCACATTTAGAATTTTTAATTATTTACATTTACATGTTGAGATGGACACTGACATTGAGCCTGTCTGTCTGGTCCATGCACTGAGAAAACATGGCGTCAAACTAAACGGGACGTCCATCTACAAATGTACAAAGCTTCCAGGACCAAGGTTAATATTCTCACACAACATGCTAAGGCTGACCACATCAAGTAGTCCATGTCTATACATAGGAATAATTCCTGTCAACTCACTGCGACCGCTTAACCAAACCAAGAAGTCTGGTCATGGGAGCAAGCAGATTTCATCACATACAAGGTCACTTGCCACTTAGATGACCCCAGCGAGGACAACACAATGGCGGCCTACACTTCAGGGAGACACTCAATATATTTACTATAGAAACGTCCAAGTATCAAACCAAACCATATGCCTCATCAAACGTGCTTAAATAAAGATGCTGACGTCATAAAATTAATGTAAGTAGTTAAGTTACATGTATTGTTTACATTTCATCTTCCTTGACTCGAAACTGCTTAAATAATGTTTTCTGTCTCTAAAATATATTTCTTCACTGAAAGATATGCTTTAAAACATCATCGATGGAAATGCCAAGAAAAATTCCAACAACCCGTTCTTTGAAGTTAACATAGTAACAATATGGTGTGTCAGCCAGTAGTGGAACCCGCCATTGTGCAGTCCTTGCCGTGGTCAGTGACGCGCATGCGCAGCATACGCAGGAACCAAGGTTTACAGATAAATGATCACGAAGATCAGTGTCCCAAATGCGAAAGAAACCTACATATAATTGATAGATGCAGGCTCTTGCTGTCGGAGGCGTCGCCGCCTCGTCGGACGAGGCATGTGTAGTTGCCGCTGTGCTCCAGCTTCACATCCTTGATGATGAGAACGCGGTTGAGGTTCTCCATGTGAGACCCGGAGGGCGGAGCCCCGCCATTCCACTCCCAGGAGTAAGTCAAGGGGAGCCTGAAGATGAGGAACACTGGTACAGTGGCCACACACCTGGGTAGAACTAGCTCAAATTTCCAGGTCTCAATGGATTTCTTCCATCATATGATTGTAGCATGTAATATACTTGTTGTAAAGGACTGTTTAGATATCCAACTTACCCAACTTGTCACTACATTTGTAAAATCTGCGTTAAATTTTCATTGCGTAAAACTGCACCATATCTGCTAAAGTTGTAAAATACGAGATTTGTAACGGTAGTACTGATGGTAAAGTACGTCAACTCATCCCTACACCGCAGGGTCCTTGGTTCCGTTCAATCAATGTATCAACGCAGCTCATAACAACATCACTTGGAACCCATGATCTGGTTACAAAACCTACTCAGTCGACCCACCTTCCATAAGCTAGACACTCCAGGCGGATGGTCTTGCCCCTCTGCGGGGGATTGGGAAACACGGCTGGGAAGTCGTTGTGGATGGTCGGCCCAAAGTCGTTGGCGTCTGCAAGGTGCGATGGAAAGAATATTTTAATTCTCACCTGTCATGAACAGTGGTGAGTGTTCTGATCTGTTTCAAGCAACGTGACCACAACGTATAACAACTTATTTTGTCAACAGCTGTTTCGGCGTTTGGACATCCGTCAGTACATCACTGCATAACTGACAGACAGAGATTATAGATAGGTAGACGGTCGTCATAGAGTAAACCGGGGCCTCTCTTTGCTTTAGCGCCGACCCTTTCAACACTACCGACCTGTAGGTTTAATGTGCCGGACAAGTTCCTGAAAATGGCGTCGTGACATTTCTGCACACCAGTAACGTGTAATATAGCCATCTCGGTACGCTGGATATTTTACTAACTTTGCCCGGTGACGTCGAAGCCGATGGCGAGACTGGTCTTGCTGGGCGGTTGCTTGGTTGCGAGAATCTCGTCGAAGGGAGCGGCCAGTGTGACCACACAGTGGTACTGCCCTTTGTCGGACGACTGGACCTCGGAGATGTACAGACCGCCGTTCTCCGACACAAATGTGTGGGGGTTGAGGGTGGGGCGGATGAAGTGCCTGGCGTCGTTCTTGTACCAGGCGTACATCACCTCTGAAACAAAGTTCCCGGTGAGTATAGAATCGACCGTTTTATATTTAGGACAGTTACCAGACATCTGTACAATGGGTTGAAATGATTCTGAAGCGGATGAAAATATTACGAACATTAAGGTGGGAATTGTTTAGAGACAAAGAAGGAACGAATATATTTTAATAAAACACATTTTCAAGACCCCCAGCTTGCCAATTGAACACTTGTGTGTATATGTAGCATTTGGGAATGGTCTGAGATTCACCCAAACCGTACAGTCCGTTTGATTTTATTTGAGACCGATGAATTGCTCACTAACACAAAATCTAATAATTGCAACAAAGCCAAACCTGGCACAGTCACATGAAAATCGACAGACCAAGTTTGATGATTTGTCTCATAATTGTAGACACCCGAAAAATAGTTGTTAGACAATCGATCATTATTTTGTTGTAACTTTTCGCTATTTTTTACGAGGGAGGACCACTTGCTGGTAGAGCAGCCAGGTAATCAACAAGTGTGTGTAGTGAAACTTCAATTTCATAGGTGCAACTCGCACACCTGGCTGTTCAGTGTTGGTCTGTCGCTTTAATGTGACTGTGCAAAGTTTGATGTTGTAGCATTTATCAGATTTTGTGTTAGTGAGCAATTCATCGGTCTCAAATGAAATCAAACGGACTATACATATAAAGACTCGCCTTCAACAACTATCACCAAGACGAACACATACACACTTTCCGCGGGTTAGTTCAGGTTCGTGTGTTATGTACTATGTAGGACCAGATGTTGTAAGTGCATCTGTAGATACTGAATTTGAAAACAAATGTGACTGCAATGATCTCATGTGTTCACTTACTTGGCTTGAAGTTTGGCGTGTTGCAGTTGATGACTGTTCCCTGGTAGAGAGGAGCACTCAACGTGCCCACTGGATCATTGACGAACTGGTTCAGGACTGGAACGGGTGTGGAGTGACAGTGAACAAGGTGCGATAAAGCTGCTTTCATAGGTATTTATTGATTCAATTTAGTATGTTTTATCGAAGCATGGAAGTACAAAGTTTTCAAAAGCAAAACATTGCTTGGAAGCCATCAAATACCGTAGAAAAACACGGACATCGTTTAGTGAGTGGGTGAGTGAGTTTAGTTTTACGACGCACTCAGCAATATTCCAGCTATATGGCGGCGGTCTGTAAATAATCGAGTCTGGACCAGACAATCCAGTGATCAACAGCATGAGCATCGATCTGCGCAATTGGGAACCGATGACATGTGTCAACCAAGTCAGCGAGCCTGACCACCCGATCCCGTTAGTCGCCTCTTACAACACCCATGGGTTACTGAAGGCTCATTCTTACCAGGACCTTCACGGGTCGACATCGTTTAGAGGACAACAGTGATTTCATACTTACATCCTTCTGAAATCGTGACGGGGTCGCTCATGATGGAACCGATCGTGTTGGAGGCGATACACTGGTAGTCCCCGGGGTCCTTCTGCAGGTCGGGGTCAGCTATGGTCAGTCTCCCGTTGGTCAGTGTGTAGCGAGTGTCGGTGGTTTCCGTAACTTCCATCTCTTTTGCTGTGCCCACATTTCGGATCCACCTGTTATAACGACTTATTATCAGTAAATATAACATACATGTATTGTCTGTTGATTACCACCGCGGCTAGAAATCTCCCAGCTATATGTCGACGGTCTGTAAATACTCGAGTCTGGACCAGACAATCTAGTGATTGAAAGCATGAACATTCATCTACGCTATTGGGATACGATGACATGTGTCAACCAAGTCAGCAAGCTTGTCAACCTGTCCCCTTTGCCGCCTTTTACGACAAGCGTGGGCTGCTGAAGACCAACTGTCACACAGTGATGTGATGTTCATAGGGCGAGAGTGAGTGAAGGCTAGTAGGGGGTTGCAGTGTACACGTGTTACCTGTATGTCGGGGCTGGTATTGCATCTGCTGTGCAATCGATGAAGGTGAGTATTTCTCTCCCAGCAAGAACTATACTCTTTGGCTCATTCGTGAACACGGGCCCTCGACTGATTTTGTTCAGGTCAGTGGTTTCCTGGCCGTATGCTGGAAACAAAGAGTGAGTGAGTTGGACTTATTTCGGCGTGTCTGCTTAATGTGGGAGAAATCCCGAAGTGATGCTGGTTTCAGACGTTTACAAACCGCGTGACGAGCACAATGTAACGTTTCTGGACAGTCCAATGGACGCAACTCTTACCAGCGAATTGCTGCGTCTCACACGACTGGAAACAAAGACCGAGTGTGTCATAGGGAACAGGAACTACGTCAACACGACTTGAGTTGTCAAATATCCATATGTACTCTACTTTAACCTGCTGTTAAATAATCAACAAGGGCCTTGTTTCTGGGTGCTCTTGACCTCCGGTGTTGAAGCTAAATGTCATTTGCTCCACTTTTACGTACTGTCTACGTACTGCCCTATCATCAACACTCAGACAGCAGTAGGGTAGTGGGGAGGATGAGGTTAGCAAGATTTAAGGTCACTTACTGAAGTCCCTTTGAGGCCTGTTGATCCTGAATGCCTCAAGCTTGCTGATCTCACAGATGTACATCAACACCTCCGTGTTGCGCACCTTGGCCCAGGCAAACACGTTCTTCGAGGCTGAAAGTAGACATGCTTGCCTGAATGCATTACTAAATTACTTCAATAGTTTATGTGAAGGTATTAAACCGCAGTGTGGATATCCACATCCTTAAACTCCCCATATGCTGTCTCTCTCAAGAAGGGTGTTTTCTAACTGCCGATGCTGAATGTTCATCAGCATGTCAGTGTTCTGCGGATATCTGAATATTCCTTATTTCGAGCATATTTTCGTATGTGCTCCCAAAAACATTTAACACGTGTTATGTCGCAGTGACATTCATCGTGTAATGTCCCACGTGGGATACACTGTACAAGTGATATTCAGTGAGAGGCAGTGATGTGTTATATACGGAGTTCTGGAAGGTCTACACAGTACTACCCTCTTTGAACTATTTTAGCCAAGGGATTTAGATAATGTTCTTTCATGGTTTTCTTTAGATATGTAAAGGGAGTTAACTCTTGCTTCTCACTTCACCTGACATCTCAAATAACCAGATTTCCAGCATTGTGTGTGGCGATCATTATACCCTGCAAGGTCTATTTTGCAAAGTTGGGTGAGTGAGTGAGTTTTGTGTTACGCCACTTTTAGCAATATTCCAGCAATATCACTACTCTTGTACTATATCACCTTTGAATTTGTATTGTCACGCCATTTAGTACTACCATAGTGAAACCTTTCTATTGATTTGTGAACTCAGGTAATACATTTGTTTGTTACATCATATTTCTTTTTGGGTTGGTTTTACATCTACTTCCTTTACGGAATGTTCCCCGGTAAATTGTTTGAAACTTGGAAATCAACACACATAACATATATAAATTCTGTTTATCCTTAAGGCAAGTCATTCTGTACCTTACTATAATTACCCAAATCCGTGGCTAAATATTATTGTCCAAACGGACCACAAACCTGTGCGCATACACCCTCCCTATAACACACTGTGTCACTCTGCTCACCAGAAAACACGTAGACGAGGTTGGGTTTGTTAATGGGCTGGCCAGTACTGTCGGGCGCCATGGCGTCATCGTCCCAGTAGTCGCCTGTCATGATGTCGGTGCCGTCTCCCTGCCACTGCCACGTATCGCCCATCTGAACGCCGCTCGTGTACCACCTGTCTCGCCTTGAGGAGAGCATGGAAAAGACATCATTACATCAAGGAATATAGGGATAAGTTATGGTTTGTACCGCAGAACGCATTGCGGACAAACATCGTGTTTAAATCGTGGATATATTGTTTTTCACAGATTTTAGTGAAAACTAACCCTAAACAAACTTTGTTTTACTATTGAAACTATTAAAGTAATTGAACGAAGAGTCATATTTCACAAGTGTTGACATGACGCCAATGATTAATGAAAATGAAAAGTTCAAGATGCGTTGATACACCTGGATAATGTGCAACAATGACACACCTGTTGATGTCGTACTGCGTCAAGTAGTTGGTGATGAATTGGTGCTCCGCATCGTCATTGACGCTGACGAGAGTTGCTCCATCAGCCTAGAGGTAGACATATACGGCAAGACATATCACACACAAGAGTGAAATATGCCATTTACGTATGATTGCAAACGCACTATACATGATTATATACTCACTGGAAAGACGCATATTGTTTGCATTTTGTATATGCATGAAACGTGAAGCACAAATGCAATATATTAATTAAATGTTGTTAGCCACATGTTTGTCAACTTGTGTGGTGCAAACACGCAACGTTTGTAGCTTTATACAGCAACTTTTACCATTCCCCCTTCTTGTACGTATATGCCTTGCGACGAACACAGGACAGGAATATTGTCATTATCTCTTCAAACCTTGTGGCTATCACCATGCTAAGTTTCGTTCTGCTTATTGATTAATTATTAATTATTCAATCAATCAAAATGATTTTTTAATGTGCATATACCCTTGCACACACAGACATTACAGGTGTCTATTTTCCCGTCATTTTGTGTTTTACGTGAGGCTTTACATCGTACGCGTTCTATTTCGGGTAATTTTCACGGTATGTGTAGGTTAATCACCCTTATAAGGTAATTATTTAAATAAACTCTCCGAGGGCTTTAAAAATAGCTTTATTGTTTTTTAATAGAAATAATTGCCCCAGGGCAGTTGATCAATTATGCTAGTAAAACACTTCCAAGAACTTCCCTAGTGGTTAAAGCTTGATTAACGACTGTTCATTCAGATTACATCTCTAAAAACCTCGACTGTCTTGCTTATATTTTTTGAATTAGATGATGTTGTACAAATGCATGAAGTTCCGGTATGAACACTCACATGAGATATTTACAATATGGTATAACGTTGCAATATAATGGCATATGCATCTATATATACTCGGCGTCATTAATGAAGGGTCAAGCTATCGGTTACACTATTTCAATGTGTACACAGCCGATATGACGTCATCATACCATAATGTATGTGACTATTACGACGTTAATATTCCAATGAATACACAGTTGATATGACGTCACATCAACACTGACCTGACAAGCCGTGTCCGCCTCCACGTATGGGCGTGGCGGGTGGAACACAAAGTGATAGCAGTGGTCCATGTACTCAGCCCAGTTCAGAGGGCAGTCTGAAATCAACAAGAAGGGATAAAATGCTGTACAGGGCAATTTTCAGGTTGCATCAACCCGTGTTTGTGTGAATTTTGTCGTGTTGTAATTTCGGACAAACTGTGTCTCCACAATCGGTTTCTTCTGTGATTTCTAAAGACTTCTGTCCCGACTCTCTTAACCGAATCTAGAATATGTATGAAATAACATAAATGGAGCGAAAGGTTGCAGTTTACTATGAAAGACATTATACAACGTGTGCCACTGAATGTTATGCGGATCTAATACTTGAGAGGGATACCTATTGACACTTACTGCAGGATGCTAAACGATTTCCAATACTTATGTCTTGTCATCACACAATGTACATAACATGGGCTGATTTATCATCGCCTGGAGACGATATATATTTTCTTAGAAATCCCAGAATATGACAAGAAATACGTTGATGCTCTGGTCTAGGTGTGTAATCACAGCGTTATCTGCACTATTTACTCCAGGGTTCCCTCCCAAAGGCATGTGCTGGACGTATAGGACAACAACGAGGGGTTATTGAAGAACTCAAACTTTGGTGCCATGCTTGAAGTGGTCTGTGACTTGGTCCGTGCCGTGTATTGCACGCAGAGTGTACATTAGTGTTAATGGTTGAATATTAGTGTTCAGTGTATGCCACTAAGTGTCTTTTTGTCCACGAGCAGATGCAAGAAACCGGACATCTGTAAACTGTACCACGTAAATATCATCACCTGTGGTTGTTTGATCATGTGAACACATAAGCGTGTTGAAGGAGAGAATTCATAATAAAAACACCAGCGTACATTCCTTTTCAAGGGTCCCGTGTTCCTTATTCAAGTCTCCCGTGAATAACGATTGATCCAAATTTGTTACGGACAAAATTCTTACGCAAGAAGCTTGTTATATTCGTCTCTATATTTTGAGCAATTGTGTTTGTTATAAATCTGTTGTTGTGAAATGGGAAAGAAATGTCCCTGACACATCGTTACATGGAATAAAAGACCTTGCTATTTATGAATATGTGTCGTGAAATGTTACAGATATCCTGTTTCAAAAGATACATGTGGACTTACAATAGACTTACCTTGACCTGAACACAAGCAGACAGTTGCCATGACAACCAGGAGCCATTTATGAGGCACCATGGCAGCGTTTACCGTTGGTGATATCTAGACAGAAATAATTGATATTTCAATGCAAAATGTCAGGCAGTTTTATTTCCTACTTTGACTGCTGTAATCTGGTATTTGTCTTCGGGGAAAGTGATTACCTGTGTTCCAAGTCAAATGATAAGTAGCTGTAAGCAAAGATCATAAGTTGTTTAAATAACCTACCACTGTTGTTGACCATACGGTTGTTCAAAGAGCATAACGCTGTTTAATGCGCATATAATGATTTTAGCAAACGTACAACGTTACATATAGCTCATCCTTGTTTAAAACCATACCTTTGTTTCCAAAACATAACGTTTTTAAAATACATACCCTTTATTTACATTAAACATTTGTAAAGAGCATACCATTGCGTAAAGAACATTCATATCCCAATGTAAATAACGTACCATTGTACCAATTTAAAGAGCAAACCATTGTTTAATGAGCATTCTATTGTTTAGAAAGCATACCTTTGTGTACAAAACTTATTACTGTTTAAGCAAAATACCATTGTTTCACCAGCAACGACTGTGTAATGTTGATACTAAATAAAACAACGTCAAGTGGGGATGTCACGGTTTAAGGGTATACATGTATACATCAAAAACTTAGTTAAGCTCCCCCTGACATATCTTACAATTGAATGAACCCCGACCCTAACCCTTTGGAACTTATGGGACATGATTGGTCGTCGTGTGCAACAAAGGGATCCTCCTGTACAGAACCTGGCCCAATTGGAAGCTCCTATACACGAGGAATGGCGTAGACTGCCCCTTCAGAGGATCAGGAGGCTGACAGGTGGTATGAGGAGGAGAGTGCTGGCTGTCATACAGTCGCATGGAGGTTACACTCGGTATTGACCTTGGATCGTGTAAGACCCGCAAACTGACATTTTGAATGTTCACATTCACCAATAAATTCAACATTAAATATTCCAGGGTCATACTTATACATACATAGTTTTGTATGAAAATGAGTGGTTGTTTTTAATGAGCAATTAGCATCATAAAATCATGGATTCCAATCATTTTGTCGTTTTTATAAGCCAAAGGATCATGCGAGTCAGAAAAACCCCATCGTGATCACCACGAGAAGTTTCATGTACGTTTCATCATTGCAAAAATACAGAGGGTGCTTAATTAAGTTCTTTGTGTATAGTACTTGTGACAGGGTTTAACCGAAGTAACATTTTTCTCCTTTTAGTCAACACATACTAAAATGTGCGCCATATATATCAACATCATTTTTACGCTCAGTCAATCGTTATGTCGTTTCTTAATTCGTATGTCTTCAACTTGACAACTGCCCTGTCAAAACAGTTCCTGACAAAGAAACTGTAAATGTGTCACCACTAAAAACGTGGCTCTTTTGTGTTTCGCAATGAATTGTAACGAACAATGCTTTTCCAGAATAATAGTTTTACAGTCCTAAATGCTTAAAGCTGAAAATAAACCTCTTAGCAGCTGGAAATAATGGACCCGGAATTCATTGGAAGACGGATTATTAAATAAAACCACCTTTCTATATTTGATCAGGTCAAGCCTTTCTCACATGCTCAATTGGACAACCTCGCGTCCGAGTATGGTTACAGAGTTCAGTACCTGGTTGATACGGGAAGGGATTTACGTCGCAGATCCCGTGTACGGTCACCATGGTGTGGATGGCATTTCGCTGATAACGTCCACAGTATATGCATTCCCAGTCAAGCAGTGGAGACGGGTACACGGGAAAACCCTGTACAACCATGTTTAGGCGTAACCGCTCCATAAACAACAGCGACATCATCCGTTACAATACATATAGGGTCACCATTATCGTTTATATCATTTCTTTTCAGAAAGAACAATACATCGGATTTGACCAGTAAACTTTTACCTAGATTGAGCTAGCGTGTATACACCTTGGTTCCGTCAAAAATACCCGTAAATGTTGTTTAAGCATGCATGTTCTGTCGGTATATTGATGAAGCGGTTGAACTTGCATGTTCTGTTTATACATTAGCCTCGTGGTTGTTTAGCTTGTGTATTTTTGTAAATAACATCTTCGTGTTGTTTGAGCATGCACGTGCTGTATGCGTATTGCCCTGGTGGTTTAACAGTGCGTTTTGAAGTGAAGTATCTGAAAGTCAGGGGATGTATAGTTGCAATTTGAAAATAGAGACAATTTCAAGTCGGACCGTTATATTTCCCCCCCGCTGTGCTCCTCTATCCCACATGGCAAACTTTGGGTAACACGTCATTTCTCCTTAGTTATAACAAAACGAAGGGACCGCAATATGGCTACATCTTCGTCTTCAAAGGTTCAGTGTACAATTTGTCAGAATATGAAAGAAATTCCACCCTAAGTTTATTAAGAAAATATGACGTGCAATTTTAACTGATCACATCTATTTGATAATTTTGATAAGACATTATGTAAGAAGGAAAGCATCCTTCTAGACACCAACAGTGCTCTTCTAGTCGATCCATACCCGTGAAGATCCACGTTAGAATTGGTCTTCAGTAACGCATGCTTGTCATAAGAGGCGACTAAAGTAATGGTCAGGCTCTCCGACTTGGTTGACACATGTCATCTTATCCCAATGACGTAGATGGATGCCCATGCTGTTGATCACTGGATTGTCTTGTACAGACGTGACCAAGACGTTTAACCTAAGTTTCCAGTATATAGATGATCTGGTATTGTTCAGTAACAACCTGAATTAGACATATACACGACTTCTCCTGTTTTAGCTTGAGATCTATGTTTTAAGATTCAGACTGACTACCCACAGGGGTGTGCAAAGAGTGAGTTCAGCTTTCTAAATCATGTCGAGCAAAATGTCAGTTATTGCCTTTTGTGCTTACATGTCACAACTTGTGTGATATAATCGATCATGCTCTTTCTGCGAGAGTGTCATATCCTCTTTTCCCCAAACTGCATTGATCAAGGTTACAACACCCTAGGTTTCACAGACGTTATATAAAGTTCTACAAGTGAAGGGCATTTCAACAGTTGACGCATGTAAGTGACCATAAGTATTTTGCCATACGTTTCCCTGTCTGTTCAGGTAAACATTTGACTTGGCGTTCCATGAGTTTGACACAGGTTCCACCTATTACGTAATATGATTATTCTTAGTAGGAAAGGTTGAATTCACGAGTTAGTATGTAGACAGCCCATGCATGATTAAACAGCCACTAGGTCAATATGTGTTCACATCACCCATGATTAATACTTCTCTCTCAGTATGTACACATAACATGCACGTTAATACATGAATAAATAAGCTGTAGGTAAAATGTAGATAAATCGTGCTTTAAAGGGTTTAAATTGCAACAGATGCTTTGAACCTCAAACAGATATGAATCTGCTATGTGTGTCCAGTTGTCCGCTGTCCGTGTTTACACGAGATATTATCTTTCTATCAGCGTGGTCAGTGTCGGTCAGCGTGAGTAAACCATCACAGTCGTACATAGCACAAGGGTATACATGACATAGTCAACCCCTGAAATACATATGTTCCAGCATACACTTTAACGTTTCTACCAGTTATGTCATAGTGATATTACAACAAAGTGTACAATATCAACATCAAAGGACACCCAACTAAACAAACATCGGAAATACATGATAGTACCTAGCAAGCATTTTTTTGCAAAATTGTTCTGAACTCCGTTTGTGTGAAGGTCGACGTAAGTAGTGATTACCCCCAGTTACGTATTACTGTTGTACGGTGGAAGGGAGAGCCATGTTATTCCCCGGAAGTGACTCATATAACACAGGAAATCCGAGTGCTGTTTCTAGATGGTAATTTGAACGAAGTAACCTAATCTATATATTCTCTCTTAGTTTGTAGTTCCAACTATATATGTGATCATATATTTACCCATACATGGTAATTAAGTCAGACATCTATGTTTTCGATTCCTGATGTTAGTATCAAATCCTGTTGTACCTTGTCACGTGAGTCGTTCGTTGATAGAAAGTCCTCAGGGTGAAGCTACTTAGATCTCCGTCACGGGTAGTCCCCGGGTAGGTTCTGTCCAGGTAATAAGTCACAAAACTGAATATTTCTCAGCAAAATGGCGTCGCTACAATGCGATCATACCCGCCAATAGACTTATCAGTGTCCGACGAGCCCTTATCAGCACGGAGTAGAGTTACTGGACTTGCCTCAGTCGGTGTGGGAGGTAGGGAGTGACGATTGGCATGTATATCAGACATCGCATAAGCATACAATAAAAATGTATGTACTAATTTGTTTATTGTTGTTGCCGTTGAATTGTTTACATCCTCTGTTGTTCTCTGTCCGCATTCATACTTGACACTGGCATCAGATGGAGTTGTCACGATTTCAAAGTGAGTTATATCATGAGGATGTTGGTAGGATGTATTTTAACCGGTCCATTGAATTCACGTGGATGAAGATATTCTTGGATAAGTAAACATATTGCTTCAGGCAACAGTCAGCACCATTTCAGTTACATACATCTATATCCTGGTCTTGGAGGAACCAAGATGCTTCAGACAACGAGGATTTCAAAAGGTTTGTAATGCTTTTTTAAAATACATTTAATTGTGACAATACATGCACGAATATGTGTGAAATCATGAAAATGAATAACGAATGATCCTGGCCAAATGTATCCATTGGAGGGTGTAAACATAAACGTAAAAATTCAACAATCTATTATCCGTAATAATTATACAGCAAAATGGAGTTCATTGGCCGTACAAGGCAAAACAGTTGTGAAACAATATGTTGAATGGTCATTTAAGATCACTAATGACACGAGGTAATGAAAAGCACTGGGATTGTAACGTAGGCCAGGCTGTAGATGATATCCCGTGGTAGAAACAGACAGGGATCCAAGCAAGTTGTCACCAGGTTTTTTTGTTTACGCTCTCAGCAGAGGGGTCCGTCGTATGGCAAGCCGTTTCAACATTTATTGAGAAATTCCTGATATATTAAATTGTTATAAAATAAAACTTATTTTTTTTCTGAGATATCTTGAAATAAATTAAAGACACCTTGAATTGAATTGGAGATATCTCAAAATGAATTAAAGATATCTCGAACAGAGATAATAATAGATATCTACGATAGCATTCATGATATGGCAAAATGAATTTAGTATATGTTGAAGCACATTAATGATATCTTGAAAAGAATTGCTAATATCTTTCATGGATTTAATGTTTTTCATGATATCTGTAATTCAGTTCCTGATATCTTGCAATTAAATAAAGACATCTTGAATTAATTGAAGATATCTTGAATTGAATTGGAGATATCTTGAAATGAATTATCCATCTCAAAGGAGATAATGTATAGAGAAATTACTGATTACTGAAACTGTTTTAAAGATATCTTGAATTATTAAAATTTCATAAAGAGTTAAGTTCTGTTGTTCGTTCCTGTTACTTGTATTACAGACATCAGTAATTGATTTAGAGGTAACTTCAGCATTATTAATGATATCTTTAATTTGATTTTAGATAATACTATAGGCCAGAATTGAAGATATCTATAACTTAATTAGAGATATCTCTAATTGAATTGAAGATATATATAATGCATTTGTGGATATGCATAAATTATTTCAGTACATCCTGAGTTGAATTTAAGATATCTCTTATTAATATCGTAAACATATTTAGAGATATCACGATATATGATCTTGATATTTCAATAACATTTTAAGATATCAGCAATTCTATTTTGAATATCAGAAACTTATTAAAGATGTTTTCAAGTATTGACCGATATCTTAAAAACATGAATGATATCTTTACAGATACCTTTAGAACAATTGAAGATGTCTTTACTTTCTTAAATGTGGAAACGGCTTGCAATAAGATCGGCCTTATCATTGCTGTACTTCACATGCTCAATACTGATTCCTGTCTCGGTTCACCATGTCTCGGTTCACCATGTCTCGGTTCACCATGTGTTTGTGCAACATGTGCACCATAAGGCATGCCCTGTGGTATAAAGACAATATACTACTCAAAAGAAGTCAAGGAACACCCGAATGTGCCACATTACTAATACTGTGACAAATTCACCAGAGTAATACGAAAACATCGGCTGTTCTTTGTCTTCTTTTCAGTGGTGTATAATATTATGTAAGAATATAGAACACGTGGACGACATGATAAACTGAGGACACAATACAGATGATAAAGACAGAGTATACTTCCTACTGCTAAATACATTGAAGCGTCTACTTGTAATCGTGTTGTAGATAGTGGTGTAGATGATGATGATGTAGATGATGTAGTTGTCTCATTTGCGTGATATCACAAACTGATAAGTATCACAAAATTCACCGAAAGAGGACAACTGAATTGTAATGATTTAATACAGATGGAATTAATAGAAAACGCATAGTCTTTACATGTGACACCTTCTAAAGGTAGACTTCAGTGAATATGAGAAGTTATTGGTTATTAGGGACGGATCATAAATGTTTCGTTTATACCACGGAATATTCACTTTTAACACATGAATGTTTATTCAAATTTGAAAGGCTCGAAAGAAATATGAGAGTCAATCGTCAATTATCATTTATACATTAATTTGTTTTTTCCCCCCAAAGCATACTACACAAAAAAAGTAAAAACACACATGAAAGTGGAGGGTTGTAGCTTGCAGTAACAACTATTCGTGACATATTAACAAAATCGTCTGTACTTTTCGGAAGTACATTTACTTTTTATTTTTCTGAGTGTTTTTTAAGCATTCACCCTAACCCATTCCTCCCAAATGATAAGAACTACATTTAGAGATTGAAACACGATGTTTTGAATAACATAAATATATCAGTCTGATACTCAAAACATTACACGAAATGCATAGCAAGAAACAATCTAAGCAAAAGTGAAGCATGGATTTCAGCAAAATGAAGACTTTATGATGTTTGATGTTTCGTTGATCAACTCCTCGTGATGAATCGACAAGGGAATCTGTAGCATGGTATCCATGTGTGTCTGATTCGGGTATCTCGGGTCACACTATTCACAGGTCACACTATTCACATGAAGTATCCATCCTATTCTCCCGGGTGTGAGAATATGAATTTAGTAGGAATAAACTTCACATCGATCATAACAGGCACGTCATCATCCACATCAATGCGCATGACAGCAAACACAATAGGGACATAGAGAGGTGACTTCCGCTTGCGACGATTATACTTGTAGTGCGGTCATATCGAACTTGGCCGCCTGCATAGACAAAAACAACACACAATAAAGAAACCAATTTGACACAGACTATATTATACATTAGCGGACCAATCACTATAGACACACAGATTACCCAAACTTCCATAAATCACTTTAAGAAAACAGTACAGGACATGTACCACCCACCAGGGAAACACAGATTCTATACACTAGCATACCTATCACTACACTAGAATACCACTCACTATACTAGAATACCACTCAATATACTAGAATACCACTCACTACACTAGCATACCTCTAACAAAACTAGCATACCTCTCAATACACTAGCATCTCTCACTAAACTAGCATACCTCTCACTACACTAACATACCACTCACTACACTAGCATAGGACTCACTACACTAGCCTACAACTCACTTCACTAGCATAGCACCCACTACACTAGCACACCACTCACTACACTAGCATACCTCTACACTACACTAGCATACCACTCACTACACTAGCATACAACTCATTACACTAGCATACCCCTCACTACACTAGCATACCTCACTACACTAGCATACCGCTCACTACACTAGCATACCTCCCACTACACTAGTACACCACTCACTACACTAGCATGCCTCTCCCTACACTAGCACACCTTTACACTACACTAGCATACCTCTCCCTACACTAGCACACCTTTACACTACACTAGCATACCTCTCCTACCATACCTCTCTCACTACACTAGCATACCTCTCACTACACTAGCATACCTAGTATACCTCTCACACTAGCACACCTTTACACTACACTAGCATACCTCTCCCTACACAAGCACACCTTTACACTACACTAACATACCTCTCACTACACTAGCATACCTCCCACTACACTAGTATACAACTCACTACACTAGCATACCTCTCACTACACATGTACCACCCACCAGGGAAACACAGATTCTACACACTAGCATACCTCTCACTACACTAGCATACCTCTCACTAGACTAGTATCTCACTACACTAGTATACATCTCACTACACTAGCATACCTCTAACAAAACTAGCATAACACCTCTCAATACACTAGCATACCTCTCACTAAACTAGCATACCTCTCACTACACTAAGCATACCACTCACTACACTAGCATAGGACTCACTACACTAGCCTACAACTCACTTCACTAGCATAGCACCCACTACACTAGCACACCACTCACTACACTAGCATACCTCTACACTACACTAGCATACCCCTCACTACACTAGCATACCGCTCACTACACTAGCATACCTCCCACAACACTAGTACACCACTCACTACACTAGCATGCCTCTCCCTACACTAGCACACCTTTACACTACACTAGCATACCTCTCCCTACACTAGCACACCTTTACACTACACTAGCATACCTCTCCCTTACACTAGCACACCTTTACACTACACTAGCATACCTCTCCCTACACTAGTATACCTCTCACTATACTAGCATACCTCTCACTACACTAGCATACGTCTCACTACACTAGCACACCTCTCCCTACACTAGCAAACCTTTAAGCTACATTAGCACACCTTTACACTCACTAGCATACCTCTCCTTACACTAGCACACCTTTACACTACACTAGCATACCACTCACTACACTAGCACACCTTTACACTACATTAGCATACTCACTAGCATACCTCTCACCTCTCACTACACTAGTACACTACACTAGCATACCTCTCCACTACACTAGCACACCCTTTTACACTACACTAGCACTACCTCTACCTCCCACTACACCCAACCTCACACACTAGCACACCTACTTCACTACACTCACACTAGCATACCACCCACCAGGGAAACACAGATTCTACGCACTAGCATACCACTCACTACACTAGCATACCTCTCACTAGACTAGTATCTCACTACACTAGTATACCTCTCACTACACTAGCATACCTCTCAATACACTAGCATACCTCTCACTACACTAGCATACCTCTCACTACACTAGCATACCTCTACACTACACTAGCATACCACTCACTTCACTAGTATACCTCTCACTACACTAGCATACCACTCACTACACTAGTATACATCTACACTACACTAGCATACCACTCACTACACTAGTATACCTCTCATCACACTTGCATACCTCTCACTACACTAGCATACCTCTCACTACACTAGCATACCTCTGCACTACACTAGCATACAACTCACTACACTAGTATACCTCTACACTACACAAGCATACCTCTCACTACACTAGTATACCTCTCACTACACTAGCATACCACTCACTACACTAGTATACCTCTCACTACACTAGCATACCACTCACTCCACTAGCATAGCACTCAGAACACTAGCATACCTCTCACTACACTAGCATACCTCTCACTACACTAGCATACCACTCTCTCCACTAGCATACCACTCACTACACAAGATACAACTCACTACACTAGCATACAACTCACTACACTAGCATACCTCTCACTACACTAGTATACCGCTCACTACACTAGTATACCGCTCACTACACTAGCATACCTCTCACTACACTAGCATACCTCTCACTACACTAGCATACCTCTCCCTACACTAGCAAACCTTTAAGCTACATTAGCACACCTTTACACTCACTAGCATACCTCTCCTTACACTAGCACACCTTTACACTACACTAGCATACCTCTCACTACACTAGCACACCTTATGGACAACCACTACATTAGCATACCTCTCACTACACCTAGCAATTACCAGTATACCTCTCATAGATTCTACACTGGCATAGCACACCTTTTTACACTACACTAGCATACCACTCACTACACAAGATACAACTCACTACACTAGCATACAACTCACTACACTAGCATACCTCTCACTACACTAGTATACCGCTCACTACACTAGTATACCGCTCACTACACTAGCATACCTCTCACTACTCTAGCATACCGCTCACTACACTAGCATACCTCTCAATATCCTAGCATACCATTCACTACACTAGCATAGCACTCACCACACTAGCATACCTCTCACTACACTAGCATACCTCCCACCACACTAGCATAGCACTCACTACACTAGCATACAACTCACTACACTAGCATACCTCTTCACTGCATTAGCATACCTCTAAGTAAACTAGCATACCTCTAAGTAAACTAGCATACCACTCACTACACTAGCATACCCTCTCACTCACAATGCAGCATACCTCTCACTACACTAGCATACCTCTTACTACACTAGCATACCACTCACTACACTAGCATACCTCTCACTACACTAGCATACCTCTCACTACACTAGCATAGCACTCACTATGGGAACAGAATTTAAAGACTAGCATTCTATTACTGACAACCAATGGTAGGAGGAATTCAAATGAACAATAACCCAAAGTGATTGTGAACACAACCAGTTGTAATTGAGGGAAAATCAGAAGGAAGATAACACATTCCATCTATAACACAATTAGACCGATAATCAGCCATCTCAGACCACATGAACAACTGCCCTAACCACAACATCAGCCATCTCAGACCACACGAACAACTGCCCTAACCACAACATCAGCCATCTCAGACCACGCAAACAACTGCCCTAACCACAACCACTCAGCCATCTCAGACTACTACCACGAACAACTGCTCAGACCTAACCACAACACCAGCCATCTCAGACCACACGAACAACTGCCCTAACCACAACATCAGCCATCTCAGACCACACGAACAACTGCCCTAACCACAACATCAGCCATCTCAGACCACACGAACAACTGCCCTAACCACAACACCAGCCATCTCAGACCACACGAACAACTGCCCTAACCACAACATCAGCCATCTCAGACCACATGAACAACTGCCCTAACCACAGCACAACATCAGCCATCTCAGACCACATACATGAACAACTGCCCTAACCACAACATCCAGCCATCTCAGACCACACGAACAACTGCCCTAACCACAACATCAGCCATCTCTCCAGACCACACGAACAACTGCCCTAATCCACAACATCAGCCATCTCAGACCACACGAACAACTGCCCTAACCACAACATCAGCCATCTCAGACCACAGAACAACCTAAACCACAACATCAGCCATCTCAGACCCATGAACAACCTAACCACAACATCAGCCATCTCAGACCACACGAACAACTGCCCTAACCACAACATCAGCCATCTCAGACCACACGAACAACTGCCCTAACCACAACATCAGCCATCTCAGACCACACGAACAACTGCCCTAACCACAACATCAGCCATCTCAGACCACACGAACAACTGCCCTAACCACAACATCAGCCATCTCAGCACGAACATCTCAGACCAGACACGAACAACTGCCCTAACCACAACATCAGCCATCTCAGACATGAACAACTGCCCTAACCACAACATCAGCCCATCTAACCACAACATCAGCCATCTCAGACCACACGAACAACTGCCCTAACCACAACATCAGCCATCTCAGACCACACGAACAACTGCCCTAACCACAACATCAGCCATCTCAGACCACACGAACAACTGCCCTAACCACAACCTCAGCGATCTCAGACCACACGAACAACTGCCCTAACCACAACATCAGCCATCTCAGACCACATGAACAACTGCCCTAACCACAACATCAGCATAAGGAATCTTATCAAAGAACCCAGTACTTCACCAGATGAAAACTGGCACAATGTTCAAAATTACTCAAGCCATAATTATAAGTAACCAGAGACCACGGATGTCTGACTTTACTCTTGCTTGACAACGGTATAAGAAGCTGTAACCGGAATGTCGGGTCATAATATAATGAAGTTGATATCCACAGAGTATTTTACATTTCGTGGATATAATCATTGTTAGGCCTGTGTACTGAATATACTTTCTGTTTGTGAAGTTACCAACCAACTGTACTGAACGATATAAGTAGATGCTTTTATATGAGAAAGGTTCAGCGTTTTTTAACATGAAAAATAGGCACAGTTTACAAATTACTACTACGAGAGTTATCGTTCGTGTTTGAAGCTCTCGTATTCAGATCTGTACAGCAATATGGAATCCCTCAAACAGGGCACGTGTCTTTACGTCTCAATGACACTGGGAACACGTGACATGCATTTCAACCTACCTAGGGTGAAATACACAGGTGGAGCTTTCTTCCCGTCCCCGCCTGCGTTGAAACCTGTTACCCTCAGCTTGTAGACCAAGCCCTTTTCCAGACCGGTGATGACACCCTGCGTCTTCTTTGCGTCTATAACCACATCAGTCGCATCTCGCAGGTCACTGTTGGCCGGCCAGTACCTCAGCTGAAACGTTTGGAACCCGGAGACTTGCTACATATAGTTGCAGCGTTGTTACATGAGGCTGTACAAAGTACAGATACAGTCTTACATACATGTCACACACGGCCATGTATATTGGCATATTGACACCTTAACGTCTGTATATTGGCATTTCCCAAGACACCTTAACGTCTGTATATTGGCATTTCCCAAGACACCTTAACGTCTGTATATTGGCATTTCCCGAAAAACACTTACCGTCTGTATATTGGCATTTCCCAAGACACCTTAACGTCTGTATATTGGCATTTCCCAAGACACCTTAACGTCTGTATATTGGCATTTCCCAAGACACCTTAACGTCTGTATACTGACATTTCCCAAGACACCTTAACGTCTGTATATTGGCATTTCCCAAGACACCTTAACGTCTGTATATTGGCATTTCCCAAGACACCTTAACGTCTGTATATTGGCATTTCCCAAAACACCTTAACGTCTGTATACTGACATTTCCCAAGACACCTCAACGTCTGTATATTGGCATTTCCCAAGACACCTTTAACGTCTGTATATTGGCATTACCCAAGACACCTTAACGTCTGTATATTGACATTTCCCAAGACACATTAACGTCTGTATACTGACATTTCCCAAGACACCTTAACGTCTGTATATTGGCATTTCCCCCATAAAACCTTAAAGTCTGTATACTGACGTTTCCCAAGACACCTTAACGTCTGTATATTGGCATTTCCCAAAGACACCTTTAACGTCTGTATACTGACATTTCCCAAGACAACTTTAACGTCTGTATATTGGCATTTCCCAAGACACCTTAACGTCTGTATATTGGCATTTCCCAAGACACCTGAACCTCTGTATACTGACATTTCCCAAGACACCTTAACGTCAGCATATTGGCATTTCCCAAGACACCTGAACGTCTGTATATTGGCATTTCCCAAGACACCTTAACGTCTGTATACTGACATTTCCCAAGACACCTTAACGTCTGTATATTGGCATTTCCCAAGACACCTTAACGTCTGTATATTAGCATTTCCCAAGACACCTTAACGTCTGTATATTGGCATTTCCCAAGACACCTTAACGTCTGTATACTGACCTTTCCCAAGACACCTTAACGTCTGTTTATTGGCATTTCCCAAGACACCTTAACGTCTGTATACTGACATTTCCCAAGACACCTTAACGTCTGTATATTGGCATTTCCCAAGACACCTTAACGTCTGTATATTGGCATTTCCCAAGACACCTTAACCTCTGTATACTGACATTTCCCAAGACACCTTAACGTCAGCATATTGGCATTTCCCAAGACACCTGAACGTCTGTATATTGGCATTTCCCAAGACACCTTAACGTCTGTATACTGACATTTCCCAAGACACCTTAACGTCTGTATATTGGCATTTCCCAAGACACCTTAGCGTCTGTATATTAGCATTTCCCAAGACACCTTAACGTCTGTATATTGGCATTTCCCAAGACACCTTAACGTCTGTATATTGGCATTTCCCAAGACACCTTAACGTCTGTATATTGGCATTTCCCAAGACACCTTAACGTCTGTATACTGGCATTGCCCAAGACACCTTAACGTCTGTTTATTGGCATTCCGCAAGACACCTTAACGTCTGTATATTGGCATTTCCCAAGACACCTTAACGTCTGTATACTGACATTTCCCAAGACACCTTAACGTCTGTATATTGGCATTACCCAAGACACCTTAACGTCTGTATATTGGCATTTCCCAAGACACCTGAAGGTCTGTATATTGGCATTTCCCAAGACACCTTAACGTCTGTATACTGACATTTCCCAAGACACCTTAACGTCTGTATATTGGCATTTCCCAAGACACCTTAACGTCTGTATATTAGCATTTCCCAAGACACCTTAACGTCTGTATATTGGCATTGCCCAAGACACCTGAACGTCTGTATATTGGCATTTCCCAAGACACCTTAAGGTCTGTATATTGGCATTTCCCAAGACACCTTAACGTCTGTATACTGGCATTGCCCAAGACACCTTAACGTCTGTTATATTGGCATTCCGCAAGACACCTTAACGTCTGTTTATTGGCATTTCCCTAAGACACCTTTAACGTCTGTATACTGACATTTCCCAAGACACCTTAACGTCTGTATATTGGCATTTCCCAAGACACCTTTAACGTCTGTATATTGGCATTTCCCAAGACACCTTGAACCTCTGTATACTGACATTTCCCAAGACACCTTAACGTCAGCATATTGGCATTTCCCAAGACACCTGGAACGTCTGTATATTGGCATTTCCCAAGACACCTTAACGTCTGTATACTGACATTTCCCCAAGACACCTTAACGTCTGTATATTGGCATTTCCCAAGACACCTTAGCGTCTGTATATTAGCATTTCCCAAGACACCTTAACGTCTGTATATTGGCATTTCCCAAGACACCTTTAACGTCTGTATACTGACCATTTCCCAAGACACCTTAACGTCTGTATATTGGCATTTCCCAAGACACCTTAACGTCTGTATACTGACATTTCCCAAGACACCTTAACGTCTGTATATTGGCATTTCCCAAGACACCTTTAACGTCTGTATATTGGCATTTCCCAAGACACCTTAACGTCTGTATATTGGCATTTCCCAAGACACCTTAACGTCAGCATATTGGCATTTCCCAAGACACCTGAACGTCTGTATATTGGCATTTCCTAAGACACCTTAACGTCTGTATATTGGCATTTCCCAAGACACCTTTAACGTCTGTATACTGACATTTCCCAAGACACCTTTAGCGTCTGTATATTAGCATTTCCCAAGACACCTTAACGTCTGTATATTGGCATTTCCCCAAGACACCTTGAACGTCTGTATATTGGCATTTCCCAAGACACCTTAACGTCTGTATATTGGCATTTCCCAAGACACCTTTAACGTCTGTATATTGGCATTGCCCAAGACACCTTAACGTCTGTTTATTGGCATTTCCCAAGACACCTTAACGTCTGTATATTGGCATTGCCCAAGACACCTTAACGTCTGTATATTGGCATTTCCCAAGACACCTTAACGTCTGTATATTGGCATTTCCCAAGACACCTTAACGTCTGTATATTGGCATTTCCCAAGACACCTTAACGTCTGTATATTGGCATTTCCCAAGACACCTTAACGTCTGTATATTGGCATTTCCCAAGACACCTTAGCGTCTGTATATTAGCATTTCCCAAGACACCTTAACGTCTGTATATTGGCATTTCCCAAGACACCTTAACGTCTGTATATTGGCATTTCCCAAGACACCTTAAGGTCTGTATATTGGCATTTCCCAAGACACCTTAACGTCTGTATACTGGCATTTCCCAAGACACCTTAACGTCTGTATATTGGCATTTCCCAAGACACCTTAACGTCTGTATATTGGCATTTCCCAAGACACCTTAACGTCTGTATATTGGCATTTCCCAAGACACCTTAACGTCTGTATATTGGCATTACCCAAGACACCTTAACGTCTGTATATTGGCATTTCCCAAGACACCTTAAGGTCTGTATATTGGCATTTCCCAAGACACCTCAAAGTCTGTATATTGGCATTTCCCAAGACACCTTAACGTCTGTATATTGGCATTTCCCCCCAAAAAACTTAACGTCTGTATATTGGCATTTCCCAAGACACCTTAAGGTCTGTATATTGGCATTTCCCAAGACACCTTAACGTCTGTATATTGGCATTTCCCAAGACACCTTAACGTCTGTATACTGACATTTCCCAAGACACCTTAACGTCTGTATATTGGCATTTCCCAAGACACCTTAACGTCTGTATATTGGCATTTCCCAAGACACCTTAACGTCTGTATATTGGCATTTCCCAAGACACCTCAAAGTCTGTATATTGGCATTTCCCAAGACACCTTTAACGTCTGTATATTGGCATTTCCCAAACACTTAACGTCTGTATATTGGCATTTCCCAAGACACCTTAAGGTCTGTATATTGGCATTTCCCAAGACACCTTAACGTCTGTATATCGGCATTTCCCAAGACACCTTAAGGTCTGTATATTGGCATTTCCCAAGACACCTTAACGTCTGTATATTGGCATTTCCCAAGACACCTTAAGGTCTGTATATTGGCATTTCCTAAGACACCTTTAACGTCTGTATATTGGCATTTCCCAAGACACCTTAACGTCTGTATATTGGCATTTCCCAAGACACCTTAACGTCTGTATACTGACATTTCCCAAGACACCTTAACGTCTGTATATTGGCATTTCCCAAGACACCTTAACGTCTGTATATTGGCATTTCCCAAGACACCTTAACGTCTGTATATTGGCATTTCCCAAGACACCTTAACGTCTGTATATTGGCATTTCCCAAGACACCTTAACGTCTGTATATTGGCATTTCCCAAGACACCTTAACGTCTGTATATTGGCATTTCGCAAAACACCTCAAAGTCTGTATATTGGCATTTCCCAAGACACCTTAAGGTCTGTATATTGACATTTCCCCCCAAAAAACTTAACGTCTGTATATTGGCATTTCCCAAGACACCTTAAGGTCTGTATATTGGCATTTCCCAAGACACCTTAACGTCTGTATATTGGCATTTCCCAAGACACCTTAACGTCTGTATATTGGCATTTCCCAAGACACCTTAACGTCTGTATATTGGCATTTCCCAAGACACCTCAAAGTCTGTATATTGGCATTTCCCAAGACACCTTAACGTCTGTATACTGACATTTCCCAAGACACCTTAACGTCTGTATATTGGCATTTCCCAAGACACCTTAACGTCTGTATACTGACATTTCCCAAGACACCTTAACGTCTGTATATTGGCATTGCCCAAGACACCTTAACGTCTGTATATTGGCATTTCCCAAGACACCTTAACGTCTGTATATTGGCATTTCCCAAGACACCTTAACGTCTGTATATTGGCATTTCCCAAGACACCTTAACGTCTGTATATTGGCATTTCCCAAGACACCTTAACGTCTGTATATTGGCATTTCCCAAGACACCTTAACGTCTGTATACTGGCATTTCCCAAGACACCTTAACGTCTGTATACTGGCATTTCCCAAGACACCTTAACGTCTGTATATTGGCATTTCCCAAGACACCTTAACGTCTGTATATTGGCATTTCCCAAGACACCTTAACGTCTGTATATTGGCATTTCCCCAAGACACCTTAACGTCTGTATATTGGCATTTCCCCAAAACACCTTAACGTCTGTATATTGGCATTTCCCAAGACACCTTAACGTCTGTATATTGGCATTTCCCAAGACACCTTAACGTCTGTATATTGGCATTTCCCAAGACACCTTAACGTCTGTATACTGACATTTCCCAAGACACCTTAACGTCTGTATATTGGCATTACCCAAGACACCTTAACGTCTGTATATTGGCATTTCCCAAGACACCTTAACGTCTGTATATTGGCATTTCCCAAGACACCTCAAAGTCTGTATATTGGCATTTCCCAAGACACCTTAACGTCTGTATAGACATTTCCCAAGACACCTTTCTTATTTTATTAGAAAGAACAAGTAAGCACAAAGATATTAAGAAGTCGTGCTAACACATATTCAGTCTAGGACGAATGAACCAAATTCAAGGGAATGTTTGTAAACAGATAACACGCCTTCACCCGCGCCCTCGGGACTTACAATGTATCCTTGCAATGCCTCCTCTATGATAGGGACGGTGGAGATGCCCCTCCAGTGGACGTACACGCTGTTGGGACCGTTACTGTGCACCTCCACGTATTCGGGGTAGGCGTTCGGACCTGCAGACACACAACTCAGGTAATAAGCTGTATTTGCAAGACAACATCTCATACTATAGCTTAAATCACAAATGTATAGCACAACGTGATGCGTATCAAATGTCCGAGCGTGATATACATGTAAACAGAGTAACTTTCTGCTCGTGTATCTCGAAGGTGGGTGCTTGATTCAAATGTGATCAGACTCCCACAACATCCAACAGGTGAGTTCTGGTCGGAGATGTACACAGACTAACCTTCTCCTGCTGTAGAGCCCCTGCTGATTTCGCTTTCTGGACCTAGTCCTGCCGAGTTGAACACCTGTACGTTAGCCCAGTAGTCATAGTTCGGGATAAGTCCGATGACAACAGCTTGACTCCGCTGCCCATAGTGATAGGAATGTCCTACAAACTCAGGCTCTCCCTCTACCCAGAAGTTCACCTACACCAAACATGCATTTACTATTGTCAAACCAACTCTTATAAGTTAGGATAATATATGTGGTGAGAAGAGTTTCAAATTTAAGAAATTCTGACAAGAGATTTCATATTGTTTTGTTCTATTTGTCTCCTGTGTAATTTGCGCTGACCAGTCTTTGTGTGTGATAAAAGCTATAGCATACCTGAGGTGAGGTGAGGTGAAATTGGGTTTTTCGTCGTGCTTGAGAATATTTCGCTCATATGACGACCCACATGCGTGTTTGTGTATGTGTGGCTGCTTATACTAGCCCAGACTTAAGCTGGTTTTATAGTGCTAGCTCACTGAGATACCATGCCGCAGTGAAGCATGAATACCCCACTCAGACACAGTATACTGACTCCGAGCCGACCAGTCCTTGTTGTACCCATTAATGCCGAGCGCCAGGCAGGGACCAACAAGTACCATATTTTAACGTATTTTGGTATGACGCGGTCGGGGATCGAACCCGCGACCTTCCGCTCTCCAGGCGGACGCTCTAACCACTACACCACGGAGGCGGTCAGAGAATACCTGATATCCAATGTGATAATAGCTATAGAATACCTGATATCCAATGTGATAATAGCTATAGAATACCTGATACCCAATGTGATAATAGCTATAGAATACCTGATATCCAATGTGATAATAGCTATAGAATACCTGATATTCAATGTGATAAAAGTTATACCATACCTGATATCCAATGTGATAAAAGCTATAGAATACCTGATACCCCTTGTGATAATAGCTATAGAATACCTGATACCCAATGTGATAATAGCTATAGAATACCTGATATCCAATGTGATAATAGCTATAGAATACCTGATACCCAATGTGATAATAGCCATAGAATACCTGATATTCAATGTGATAAAAGCTATAGAATACCTGATATTCAATGTGATAAAAGTTATATAATACCTGATAACTAATTTGATTAATCTATAGAATACCTGATATCCAATAATTTTCCCTTTGACCGCTTCCCTTGTGTCGTCCACGGCGTCGAAGTAAACAACGATGGCGGTGGCGTTGAAGGTGTCGATCCAGATGTTGGTGGGTGTGGCGTAGGGCACTGGAGGAAACAAAGAAAAAAGGGCGACCGTCGGCACTGGGTAAATCTAATAACACACACAGACAGCAAATAATCACTAGTACTGTCCACTGAAAACATTGTATACCACGCAACTAATACTATAAAATATAATGTGACTGATGATACTGTATTGTATATGTATTATGAGTTACATACGGCTTTCTGCTGAGTATATGACGGATACTGTGGAGTTGGGGCCCCGTCCCAGGCTGTTAAAAGCCTCCACCATCACCTCGTACTCGAGGTAGTAGTTTTTGTCCCCCACGGTGATGGTTGTGGTGCCGATACGGCCGAAGACGTCCACCTACAGAAGTACACACACATCATGGTCGTTGAAACTATTTTTGTTGATACAAAATATTTGTTAGATTTCCAAATTCAGTCGTCAATTTCGGCACGGCTGGAGATATTTCATACAACACATTTAGACTAGACCTATGATTTATAGAGTGACATTGTGATTTACATTGTTTCTTGAAAAATACGCGAGACAACAGCTCTTTCGTGGGAAATACAATGTTTACGTCTGAAGTCGCTGTGTTTACGTTATTTCCAACTCTTAATAGTGTTGTAATTCTATTAAGTATTATCTAAAATTGGTCATTGAGTTTAATTCAAGTCAGCTATGTATCTGTAACAGGAACCGTCGTTCACACTTGTGGTATGTCACTAGTTAGGGACGTGGAGACGTTAGCTGTTGCCGATTGTGTAACGTACCCGCTGCCACAAGCCGTGGCTGTTCGTCTTTTTCCGCCAGAACACATAGTACCCGATCGCTGGCCCGCTCTCGTCTTCCAACGACAGGGGCTGGAATACAAAGTCGTCAATGATGGATTACTCCCCTTGTCACAAGGACAGTCTCAGTGTCACGCCCTATAGTCACAGTACTGAAGAATATACGTTTATCATTATTCTGGCTTTATATTCTTGTTTTCTTTTCGCTGGGATACCCACCTGCCACGTGATGGTCAGCGTTCCCACTTTCCCTCCCCCACCCCCAACCTCCATGGGGACAACCACTGGGGCGGCACTAGGCAGATGGTACATGCCTGCAAAGAGATGAAGGCATAACTATGAACACCCGTGTAGCAATGAGATGAAGACTTGACATCTATAACCACGTAGCAATGAGATGAAGACTTGACACCTATAACCGTGTAGCAATGAGATGAAGACTTGACACCTACAATGAGATGAAGACTTGACACCTATAACTATGTTGCAATGAGATGAAGAACTGTGTAGCAATGAGATGAAGACTTGACACCTATAACCGTGTAGCAATGAGATGAAGACTTGACACCTATAACCATGTTGCAATGAGATGAAGACTTGACACCTATAACCATGCAGCAATGAGATGAAGACTTGACATCTATAACCACGTAGCAATGAGATGAAGACTTGACACACTATAACCGTGTAGCAATGAGATGAAGACTTGACACCTATAACCGTGTAGCAATGAGATGAAGACTTGACACCTATAACCATGTTGCAATGAGATGAAGACTTGACACCTATAACCATGTTGCAATGAGATGAAGACTTGACACCTATAACCGTGTAGCAATGAGATGAAGACTTGACACCTATAACCATGTTGCAATGAGATGAAGACTTGACACCTATAACCATGTTGCAATGAGATGAAGACTTGACACCTTTAACCGTGTAGCAATGAGGTTAAGACTTGACACCTATAACCGTGTTGCAATGAGATGAAGACTTGACACTTATAACCATGTTGCAATGAGATGAAGACTTGACCTATAACCGTGTAGCAATGAGATGAAGACTTGACACCTATAACCGTGCAGCAATTAGATGAAGACTTGACACCTATAACCATGCAGCAATGAGATGAAGACTTGACACCTATAACCGTGTAGCAATGAGATGAAGACTTGACATCTATAACCACGTAGCAATGAGATGAAGACTTGACACATATAACCGTGTAGCAATGAGATGAAGACTTGACACCTATAACCGTGTAGCAATGAGATGAAGACTTGACACCTATACAGCAATGAGATGAAGACTTACACATATAACCACGTAGCGTAACCACGTAGCAGATGAAGACTTGCTATAACCGTGCAGCAATGAGATGAAGACTTGACACTTGACACCTATAACCGTGTAGCAATGAGATGAAGACTTGACACCTATAACCATGTTGCAATGAGATGAAGACTTGACACCTATAACCATGTTGCAATGAGATGAAGACTTGACACCTATAACCGTGTAGCAATGAGATGAAGACTTGACACCTATAACCATGTTGCAATGAGATGAAGACTTGACACCTATAACCATGTTGCAATGAGATGAAGACCTGACACCTTTAACCGTGTAGCAATGAGGTTAAGACTTGACACCTATAACCGTGTTGCAATGAGATGAAGACTTGACACTTATAACCATGTTGCAATGAGATGAAGACTTGACCTATAACCGTGTAGCAATGAGATGAAGACTTGACACCTATAACCGTGCAGCAATTAGATGAAGACTTGACACCTATAACCATGCAGCAATGAGATGAAGACTTGACACCTATAACCGTGTAGCAATGAGATGAAGACTTGACACCCATAACCACGTAGCAATGAGATGAAGACTTGACACATATAACCATGTAGCAATGAGATGAAGACTTGACACCTATAGCCGTGCAGCAATGAGATGAAGACTTGACACCTATAGCCGTGCAGCAATGAGATGAAGACTTGGCATCTATAACCACGTAGCAATGAGATGAAGACTTAGCACATATAACCACGTAGCAATGAGATGAAGACTTGACAGCTATAGCCGTGCAGCAATGAGATGAAGACTTGGCACCTATAGCCGTGCAGCATTGAAATGAAGACTTGACACCTATAGCCGTGCAGCAATGAGATGGAAGACTTGACACCTATAACCATGTTGCAATGAGATGAAGACTTGGCACCTATAACCATGTTGATATGAGATGAAGACTTGACACCTTTAACCATGCTGCAATAAGATGAAGACACATATTTACAACCATGTTGCCGCGATATGAAGACTGAATTCCCCCATTATAATAATTTTCAACCTTCCTATGATAGGACCGTTTCATTTCCAAACGGTGTTACAATGTGTCACAATGAGCACTACCGTGGTGCTACCACGACCTTCTCACGTACCTCCTACAACTAGCCCTGACGATAGTGCTACACAATGCACGTATTCCTGTAGTGTTTCCTGACTTACTGGGGTGCACACTGCACCTAATTCTCCCGCGGTGGTCAATGGCTTACTGAGTGCACACTGCACCTATAACCAATCTCCTGTGGTGGTCCCTAACTTACTGGAGGCCATACTGGGGTCCCCGTGGCCGAACATGTTGGCTGCCAGCACCCTGAATCTGTACCCTGTGCCGGGACGGAGAGAAGAGAGCTTGGTCGTCCTCTTGTCGGGGTTATCTTCATCAACCGTCTCTGGCACACCCAAACCTGCAGGCGACACACCTTGCTTTAACTTCCACAATTATTATCAATAAAGTTCTAACTGCAGTTGTGAATAACTATGGCTCCGTTTTCTCCTGAATTCAACATGTCTCCATCCTCCTCCCTGCATTACGTAAACTGCCTGACGGTATTTGTCAAACAATGAAGCATACAACTTTTGACTCACAAACTTCTAGAATGCAGATCAAACAATTTGCCTTAATTTGTCAATATCACGGAGACACGTATAAAAGAGATTTATCAGAATTGATGAAACAGTTAAGCATGATTTGCATATACGGTGAACACCCACTTAACTAGAAACCTGTATACATGAGAGGCTCCAGCACAATACCCCTGTGTTTACATGTAGGTTCACACCGATGTGTGATGTCAAAATGCTTCTTGAAGGCATGAAGTATACGCACGTTGAATCATGACTCTCCAGTCGCTGTTGAAGTTGGTGTTGAACTCAATGATGTAGTAAACAATGGGGTTGCCCCTGTCGGCACCGTCTGTCCAGTCTATAAGTGGCTCCATTCAATCAATAACAGTTGGACTGGTGCCATCAGGCTATTTGTTATTCTAGAGTGTGTCCTCAGATTGGACAGATGGTAGCGATGAAATATTATTTATTGTTCATAGCACCAAATATCTCTCTGTCTGGACCTGCCTCTCTCTAACAAAATAGGTGTTGTGACTGATGTCACAATAAACACACACACACACACATTATATGAACACCAAATGAACCACACACATCGAAGTAAGCACAAGACCTTTCCCACACATGTTGCACGTACACACAAATGCACACATCTGATCAGGTACGTACACACAAACCCACACACATCAGGTACGTAGTCGGGTTTAGGTGCTGCCTCGGGGTTGCACACATTAGGTATTTACAAACACACATCAGGTACGATTAAAACACATTTTATAAAACCCATTGAGTGTGTCCTCAGATTGGACACATTTAGGTATTTACAAACACATTAGGTACGTACATAACACCTTCAGTTCGGCAGTACTGAAGGACTTCCCATGTAGGTTGATCGCTGAGCACTGGTACATTCCATTGTGTTTTTCGGCGTTAGCGTTCTTGATGGTGAGAACGTTGCCGACGATCTCAACATCGCCTGGCGTTGACGTCAGTAGTTCCGTGTCTTTGTACCAGGAATATACTGCTGGTGGAATAGCAGTTGCCTGGCAACGCCATGTCATCTGACTACCAACATCCAGGAACTGGTCTCGCAGTGGGAATATGAAATATGGCCTCGCTGAAAACGATGAAATGTAACACTACTAACCCTCGTGTGCTTAGTCAACAGATAGCAGCTGATGTACAGGCACATATATGGGCATTGTGTTGAACCTTACATATTCCTTGCTAACATCATTGGCGGATCCAAAGGGGGGGAAGGGTCCGACCCCCCCTTTTTGAAAATGACTTAACACCACATTGAAGATTGGCTCAGTTGACACATGTCATCGTATCCAATTTGCGTTCATCAGTGCTTAAATCGTTATTCACCGGATTGCCCGGTCCATATTCGCTTACTTACAGACCGACGCCATATAGCTGGAATATTGCTTCGTGCGACTTTCAACAGCAAACAAACACAATCTGGATGGACTTGTCTATGATTTGTTGGGTACAGATATAGGTACATCGGTCACTTGTCTGCCAATGTCTGCCACACGAAGACTCACATTCAATATTGACGAAGAAAGATTTAGTGTCCGCTGCAGTAGCGCCTCTGTTGACGTGACAGGTGTAGTTACCGCCGTCCTCCACCCTGACGTCGTCAATCATGAGCACGCGGTTGTGGTCTTCGAGGTGGGAGTTGTGGGGGAGGCCGAGGTTGGTGACGCCGTCACCCCGAGTCCACGAGTAATACAGAGGTAACCTGGGGAGGGGCACAGCAGTGAGGTGGTGTTGTCATTCAGTTGTACTCTATTGTGTCCACGATATGATGTATAGTAAATATGTTTAACTGTTATATACTTATAGCACACATCTCACTGTGGAGTATATATATATCATGCTTACAGCTCACGTGTTACTCTGTATATTATATACTCTTGGCATTGTGTACCGTGTATAATATATATGTATAGAAGATATATTCTGTTCATATTATACACATTACATGATTTAACACGAATAAATATTTTATATTTTTTGCAATCCATATCAAATACGTTTATCAATGTATATTGTCTTTATGAGACGTGCTGTACTAAATTGTTACACGGTCTTTTGCATAGCGCCAAACTTTCTACTGTGTATCGTGAGCATGTTTTCCTGTGTGTACTGCAATAGGTAGTGCACAGACACCACGCTGCTCGGTGTATAGTATACGTGTTGCACTATGTTGCACTATGTGTAATGTACATATTGTACAGTAACAGTTTATTATGGACATGTTTAACTGTGTTAAACAAAGTGAACATGCTGTTCTGTGTACAGTGTACCTTCTACTGTGTATGTTACAGCATGTTGTATTTTGTGTGTGGTGTACATCTGTACAGTATATACACGACCAGTACTCTCTTACTTTCCGTATGCCAGACACTCTAGTCGGATGTTCTGTCCCCTCAAGGACGGGTTAGGAAACACTGCCGGAAAGTCGTTGTGGATGGTCGGCCCGAAGTCCATGGCGGCTGAAAAGGCCATGTTTAGTTCACATATACTTGTTAATAACAATGAGCTTCTTTAAGTTAAATGCAGTTAATAAGGAATCTTTATAAGCTATATATATATGTGTGTATACACACCAAAGCATATATTTATATACACTGATACAAATTATCACACAACACATTATTGTCCTTTCTTACAATAGCTCAAATTTTGTTACCAATCAACAATACACATTTTGGGGATGCAATAATCTGGCTCTTACTTTCTCCTCCCACCTTGAGCTCTATGCCAAGGCTGGTTCTCGATGGGGGTTGGGACGTTGCTAGCACCTGCCCCGAGGGCACGGACAGTGTGACCACACAGTGATAGTAGCCAGCGTCCGACTGCTGGACCTCGGACAGGTACAGGTTCCCATTGTGGGATATGAACTGGTACTCATTCAGCTCGGGCCGGACGAAGTGGGCTGCATTGTTCTTGTACCACTGGTACGTCAGGGCTGGATACAAATACAAACACCTTTATTATGTTAGCATTAGACACAACACACAAACACCTTTATTATGTTAGCACTAGAATCAACACACAAACACCTTTATTATGTTAGCACTAGACACAACACACAAACACCTTTATTATGTTAGCACTAGACACAACACATAAACACCTTTATTATGTTAGCACTAGACACAACACACAAACACCTATATTGTGTTAGCACTAGACACAACACATAAACACCTTTATTATGTTAGCACTAGACACAACACACAAACACCTTTATTTTGTTAGCACTAGACACAACACACAAACACCTTTATTATGTTAGCACAAGACACAACACATAAACACCTTTATTATGTTAGCACTAGACACAACACACAAACACCTTTAGTATGTTAGCACTAGAAACAACAGACACACACCTTTATTATGTTAGCACTAGACACAACACACAAACATCTTTATTATGTTAGCACTAGACACAATACACACAGACATTTATTATGTTAGCACTAGATACAACACACAAACATCTTTATTATGTAGGCCATAGATTAGCACTAGACACAACACACAACATACATCACTTACGTGGGTTTCAATAATATACAACATATTCTTGTGTTTTAGGAATGATGTGTGACATATATGCGTTGTAAGCGTGATCTATCACATGTTTGTGTTTCAGGACTGATATATCACATGTTTGTGTTTCAGGACTGATATATCACATGTTTGTGTGTCAGGACTGATATATCACATGTTTGTGTTTCATAACTGATATATTATATGTTTGTGTTTCAGGAGTGATACAACACATGTTTGTGTTTCAGGAGTGATATATATATCATATGTTTGTGTTTCAAGGAGTGATATAACACTTCTTTGTGTGTTACAGGAGTGATATAACACATTTCTGGTGTTACAGGAGAAATACAACACATTTTGTGTTAAAGGAGCGATGTAACCATTTTTTGTGTTACAGGAGTGATATAACACATTTTTGTTTTACAGGAGTGACATAACTCAATTTTATGTGTTACAGGAGTGATATAACACCTTTTGTGTTTCAGGAGTGATATATCACGTTTGTGTTACAGGAGTGATATATCACATCTTTGTGTGTTACAGGAGTGATATAACACATTTCTGGTGTTACAGGAGTGATATAACACATTTTTGTGTGTTTCAGGAGTGATATATCATGTTTGTGTTTCAGGAGTGATCTAACTCATGCTGGTTGTACCTGGGTTGTAGGTGGGGACCTTGCACGTTATATCAGCTCCCTGGTAGAGTGCGGCGTACTGGAACCCCGGGGGATCGTTGGAAAACTCGTGCAGATCTGCAATAGGCATACTCAGGTAATACATCAGGCATCAGACCTCTGCATAATTTCTGCAATATGATGCCACACGCTTGTAACGTAGCGTCGCGCATCAAAATTTAACATTATCTCAGTAATTGTAACGTCACATTTCATCATTCTAAATACTCTCTGCAATTTGACGTTATCCGTCACGAATCTTTGTATCAGATGATCCTCCATTAAAATAGTGTTTGAATTTGACGTTTCTTTGAACAACATTCCAGTTACCTATTCCTGCGCTTTTAGCATGCACTACTGTGCGGATTATAGCGCATAACAAATCGCCATTATTATTATTATTACATCACAACGTGTCAGATTAAAACTGAAGAGGAGGATGGAAGTGCTGTGGGTCTCAGACGTTAACCCACGAGCACGCTATGCTGCTTACAAACCTTGAAACACAATCATAAACAGGCGAACCGAGATTCCGGCCCAAAATACTAGCTTCCCCGCGTGCCATCAAGACGCAACCCTACACAGCTCATTACGACACCTCAGAAAACTGGTCTGCCTGTTTCGCCCCATCCCCTACAACTCATAACTCAGAAGAAGAAGACTGTCGAAGACCGTACATCCAAATGACACCTGAATAGGATCACTGACGATCGTCCCGATAGAGTTGGTAGCCGTGCACTGGTACATCCCCATGTCCAGAGTTGCATCCGGGTTCTGGATAGTCAGCCTGCCATTGGTTAACGTGTAACGTTCATCCACCGATGACGTCACCTCCGATTGGTTAGCAGTGCCATAATACTTGTACCATGTAAATTTCGGCTGCGGAGAACCGGACGCACTACACTCGATGGAAGCGGTTGGATTACGTCCGGCGATCACTATGTCGGGATTACGGTTTAGGAACTTGGGGCCACGTGGAATGAGGCTGGGATCTGTGATGTCTTGGCCATAAGCTAACAAAAGAAACAAGTGAGTGAGTGAGTGAGTGAGTGAATCACGAGAAACATCTTTTCTGAAATTTCATGATTTCCTACTCCAGATTTACTTTGCTCTTATTTAGAGCCGAGCACTTTAGCTTAAAGTTCTAAATAAACATGTTGGTTCAAATACAACAGATATTACGTGAGTAGTGTGCCCGTAGTCTTGACTAGTTTACAATAATGGTTAAAAATAGTATTTATAAAAGAAATATCCTGCAAAGATATATGTTATAATATTGTGTCATCCTGCTGCATATTTACACTGTTTGACTCAAAGAAATCATTTCTTGGAAATCCATGTGCTGATGACATCTCACATTGTTTGGGTGACAGGTTATGGAAATAGGGACAGATACTTAACAAATCTATTTCTCCAACGAGATGGAATGTCCTTATAAAAACAGATTTCACCATGTATATTAAGCTCTGTTCTGATGTCAAATAAATGTTCCAATGGGTTATCGACGTTCATTGTTTTCTGCATCGATGCGTAGATTGATGTATTCATACTCACGGTTTTCGTGTTTTTCCACTAGAACACCCGGTGTCATCGATCATATTTAGTGATACTTTCAAATAAAATTGTTTTGCCTTTTGCTCCCAACGGAATTTGTTTGGGCACCTAACAGAGAGTGATTATTACCTAACGTTGACGAAGAGCCTACTGACTGTAGTCTCGAACAACTACTCACTGTAGTCTCGAACAGCCTGTGTTATTCTGAAGGCTTCGTTCCTACTGATCTCACAGATGTACGAGAGGACAGCACTCTTCGGAGATCGACTCCAGCCAAACTCTCCCAGTGGAACTAAAAGCGGAACACAATTGTTTGTTAGTGTATAGGAAATATACAGTATACCGACATAGAATGGTTCAGTAGTATCACATTTTACATGGAAAAAAATCTTCAATAGATTACAATGTAGTATACTGTTTGAATGCATTAAATAACTGATTGCAACATATACCGGAATATTTATAAACAACGATCTGATTGGTCAGATTGTAATCGGTCGTTTCCAGCCACCAGTTCTGCCCCAGCTGACTGACTGACCCGTCGCCTTCCCACTTCAGGTTCATCTGGTCTCCGGTCCCGCTCGTGAACCATAGGTCCTGTCTGAAACCGACAATGTCCTGCACACCTTATATGGTCATGAGTATCGAACGGCGATGTCATTCTGAATAATTGAACAACAGTCTTTCAGTTTAGAAATAGCTTACATACTGTATCTGTAGAGTGCGAGAGTGAGGTAATACTGCTGAAACAAATACATGTTCATAACATAGTCAGAATTGTTTAATCGACTCTGCATTTAGCAGAGATTCCTCATGGATGTGAAAAGGGTTTTGTCGCTTCTATATTTACAAACGGCTTTTACAGAATTTCCAGAAGGGGGGTTGCCCAAAGTGATTCAGGTCAAGAACGGATGTAATGCTTGGATTGGAACTTGAATCCCCTGCTTGCGAATCCACTCACGGCTGAGGGACACGACTCGATTATGCAACCCCTCTGACTATAAAGAGCTTTTATAACTCTGATATAGATGATTTAACGTTAGTTCTGACTTTAAGTATAGATATGTAATTAATACCCGTGTATTTCTCCCCAACACTCACACTGTAATATAGTAACCCCTGAGACAACCATAGTCAAGCCATTATCAGAGTCATGCTCCAGTTTACTGACAAGATCCATGTCTCGATTAAACTGGGAGAAGTGGTCTAACCTGTTTCCGTCGTTTTTGGTCAGCCACTGGCTGATAAACCTGTGTTCGCCGGCGTCGTTCACACTGACCAGACTGGCTCCGTCAGCCTGAAGAGAGACTCGGAACATGGGTGACCGACAGATACAACATAGAACATGACAGTGTGTTGTTTCTTTGACACTTTACAACACGACAGTGTCTGTTTTCCTCAAAACTTCACATCATGGTAGTGCGAGATGTCCTCACCCCTTTACATCTTCACATTGTTTGATATAATAAAAACTTTACCACACAACAGTGTCTGTTTTCTTCATGCATGGTGGTGTCATATTTCTTTACACCTTGATTTTGCTTGATATATTCTAAACAATTTAACACGAGGTATTTTGGTTTAGAATTTCAACACTTTTCAACATCACAATGTCTGGCTTCTTCAGTTCTTCACAGCATAAGAATGTCAGCTTAATAATATCAGATTTCCTCAAGTGTTTACAAAAAACACCATTGTATTGAACGCGTACATTTTAATTGGGTTAATCATTTTTATTTGCATTTACATGTCAGCTATCAATAGATCGATGTTCATTCAGGTGCAATGTTTTTGAAGAAACGTCTTGTTAATTTCAATGTATCTGATACTTGATACTAATTTGATCAGTACGAATCATGATCAGTTTCTATTGCCATGGGAGAACACTGGGGACGAAGTAAATACATAAAGCATACAGAAAACAGACGCTGTGACCACGTGTTGAGTCACTTCCTGGAACACTTTATGTTTCTGTGAAGAAGCATGATTGTACCTGACAGGCTGCCATTGCTTCTGCATACACCCGGGGTGGGTAGATCACGAAGTGATAACACTTCTGTCCATATTCATCCCATCCTAGGGGGCAGTCTGAAACATCAACATCAACATCATCATCATCATCATCATCATCAACATCATCATCAGCATCAACATCAACATCAACATCATCATCGTCAACATCATCATCATCAACATCAACATCAACATCAACATCAACATCAACATCATCATCATCGTCAACATCATCATCAACATCAACATCAACATCAACATCATCATCGTCAACATCATCATCAACATCAACATCAACATCAGCATCAGCATCAACATCAACATCAACATCATCATCGTCAACATCATCATCAACATCAACATCAACATCAACATCATCATCATCATCAACATCATCATCATCAGCATCAGCATCAACATCAACATCAACATCATCATCGTCAACATCATCATCAACATCATCATCATCATCGTCAACATCATCATCAACATCATCATCAACATCATCATCATCATCATCATCATCATCATCATCATCATCATCATCATCATCATCATCATCAACATCATCATCATCATCGTCAACATCATCAGCATCATCAGCATCAACATCATCATCATCATCATCATCGTCAACATCAACATCATCATCATCATCATCGTCAACGTCAACATCATCATCATCATCATCATCATCATCATCATCATCATCATCAGCATCATCAGCATCATCAGCATCAACATCATCATCACCACCACCACCACCATTATCATCAGCAGCATCAACAGCACCAACACCACCATCATCACCATCATCTTCATCATCATCGTCATCAACATCAACATCATCATCACCACCACAACCATCGCTACCAAATTATTCATGACAACATCAACAGAGGATCAGTACAGGAATATCGTCACGTGTTTGAAAAGACAGTGTCGTATAGGTTTAAACAGGATGCAAGTAACAGTACCCAGTACAATCACAGACACCTACACCATTAGGTGTATCTCGGCTATATCTACCTCTCAACATTAATTCAAGATTGAACAGTGAAACAATAGTAAGTGAGATAGTAGCACTGAATTGGTTCTCGGAATACGTTTTCAAGGTAAATTTCAAATTATTAACTTTTAAATTATACACTGCCTCTGATATTCCGATCAGCAGCTGATCACGTGGCAGTTTCGTGGGTGCACGTCGACGACTTACTACACACCGTGGGACAGACAGACCACCGTGACCTGGCGTTTTCTGTCCTCACGTTGGAAAGTTCGTGGGTTAACTGCAGTTCAGACGTTAGGGCTCCTACTGGCATTGATAACATCGCGTCACTGAAGTTAGTGAAATCAGTCAAATAACGCTTTTCGGTGAAACAAGTCAAATATCCTCCTTTGGTTAAAAATGTCAAATAACGCTCTTGGTAAAATGTGTGAAATATCCCTTTTTAGTGGAATTTGTCAAATAACGATCTTTGGTGAAATATGTCAAATATCCTTCGTTGATGAAATATGTAAAATGACGTTCTATGGTGAAATATGTAAAATATCGTTGACTGGTTGAAAGAGACAAATGAAGCTGGCTGATTAACGTCGGCTCCAGAATATATCATCTAATGCGCGCTGATGGTATATGTTACCAAAGCCTAATGCTGCCACTTTTGTAGCATAAATATTTTTTTTCTGCTACAGTTCTCGTTGCTTCGAATATTTACTCGTTACTTCGAGTATTTTCTCGTTACTTCAATAATTTTCTCGTTACTTCAAGTTTCTATCAAAAAATTGAAATTTCGAGTATTTACTCGTTGCTTCGAGTATTTTCTCGTTACTTCAATTATTTTTTCGTTGCTTCAATTAATTTCTCTTGGCTTCGAATATTTTCTCGTTGCTTCAAGTTTCTCTCAAAAACTTGAAATTTCGAATATTGACTCGTTGCTTCGAATATTTTCTCGTTACTTCAATTATTTTTTCGTTGCTTCAATTAATTTCTCGTGGCTTCGAATATTTTCTCGTTACTTCAAGTTTCTATAAAAAACTTGAAATTTCGAGTATTTTCTCGTTGCTTCGAGTATTTTCTCGTTACTTCAATTATTTTTTCGTTGCTTCGATTAATTTCTCGCTGCTTCGAATATTTTCTCGTTACTTCAAGTTTCTCTCAAAAACTTGAAATTTCGAATATTGACTCTTTGCTTCGAATATTTTCTCGTTACTTCAATTATTTTTTCGTTGCTTCGATTAATTTCTCGTGGCTTCTAACATTTTCTCGTTGCTTCAAGTTTCTATCAAAAAATTGAAATTTCAAATATTTTCTCGTTGCTTCAAGTTTCTCTCAAAAACTTGAAATTTCAAATATTTTCTCGTTGCTTCAAGTTTCTCTCAAAAACTTGAAATTTCGAATATTGACTAGTTGCTTCGAATATTTTCTCGTTACTTCAATTATTTTTTCGTTGTTTCGATTAATTTCTCTTTACTTCAAGTTTCTATCAAAAACTTGAAATTTCAAATATTTTCTCGTTGCTTCAAGTTTCTCTCAAAAACTTGAAATTTCAAATATTTTCTCGTTGCTTCAAGTTTTTATCAAAAACTTGAAATTTCGAATATTGACTAGTTGCTTCGAATATTTTCTCGTTATTTCAATTATTATTTCGTTGCTTCGATTAATTTCTCGTTACTTCAAGTTTCTATCAAAAACTTGAAATTTCGAATATTGACTCGTTGCCTCGAATATTTTCTCGTTATTTCAATTATTTTTTCGCTGCTTCGATTAATTTCTCGTTGCTTCAAGTTTCTCTCAAAAACTTGAAATTTCGAATATTTTCTCGTTGCCTCGAATATTTTCTCGTTATTTCAATTATTTTTTCGCTGCTTCGATTAATTTCTCGTTGCTTCAAGTTTCTCTCAAAAACTTGAAATTTCGAATATTTTCTCGTTATTTCAACTATTTTTCGTTTCTTCGATTAATTTCTCGTTACTTCAAATTTCTATCAAAAACTTGAAATTTCAAATATTTTCTCGTTGCTTCAAGTTTCTCTCAAAAACTTGAAATTACAAATATTGACTAGTTGCTTCGAATATTTTCTCGTTATTTCAATTATTTTTTCGTTGCTTCGATTAATTTCTCGTTACTTCAAGTTTCTATCAAAAACTTGAAATTTCAAATATTTTCTCGTTGCTTCAAGTTTCTCTCAAAAACTTGAAATTTCGAATATTGACTAGTTGCTTCGAATCTTTTCTCGTTATTTCAATTATTTTTTCGCTGCTTCGATTAATTTCTCGTTGCTTCAAGTATATTTCAAAAACTTGAAATTTCAAACATTTTCTCGTTACTTCAAGTTTCTTTTCAAAACTTGAAATTTGAAGTTTTAATCGTTGCTTCCAGTATTTTCTCGTTACTTCAAGTTTCTAAAAGAAAGTTGAAGGAACGAGATAAACACTCGAAACAACGAAAAGGGGATGTCCTAAAACTCGGGCCGGGCCGAGCCGGCTCAAGGATGGTCAAGTAAAACCATGTCTACAATTAATTAATCCAGCTTACACCCATGACAATATGAGCAGCAGGAACCCAACACGTGTGTCATAATAACCTTAGTACGAGTAAATCGCTTAAAACTCAAAAAGGCGAGTGGCCTGTGAAAGTGACTAAGCAAGGTTACGTCTAAAAGAGAAGTCGTGAAACGAAACAGGATTCAAAACGTACACATACTTCAGTCAATCCCGATATACATTTCTGTCGGCCCGGAAAGGTTTTTACGAATACTATCTCAAAAGTTCACTGTTCATCGTATTTAAAGCATGCCCACAGGTAAATGATACGATCTTTTCCCACACTTTGACAATTGTTCGGTTCTGTTTGGCCCGGGCCGTCAAAAGCAGCATAGATCTCACACATGTATCTTGAATTTTGTTTAAATCCATAAAATAGTATTTTATCTACCTAAATATCATTTTCAATGTTACAAAATGCCACATGTAAAGATAACTGTGTCCGTTAAAGTGAAGCCCGTTTCCCTCTCCATTCCAAACATATCCAGCCTCTATCAAAAGTGTTAAGTCTATGACTTGTCCCGGGCCATCAAAATCAACTTAAACATCACACATGTATCCTGAATTGTACACATATCTAGTTATATCTACCTTAAACCTCTTTATGAAGTCTCAGATTGAAGTAATTTGAACGATTGCGTTGCTCAAAGTGGGGCCCTTAGCCTCATTCTCAACATGTCACAAGTCATCGGACCACAGTCATATGAATCCCCGTTCTCATATTTGTTTGGTCTGTAGCAAATATCAAACTGATACCCATCGAATGTTACCATTTAAAAAGTATGCCAGAAACACAGGCGAACAACCTGGCTTATATAAGGTAGTATTGTTTTGTTTTTATTTTTAACCCCTTTTACGTATGAATCAGAGTACTATGTATCATTCACACTCCGATATGTTTGTCAACATATACATGTAGTATGGATGCACCCAGTTCGTCCGTTGCGTCAGTTTTTAAAAGTAAAGAAAGAAAAGAAATTCCCCACGCAAACGAACCACATGAAATAATAGCGACAAAGCCCGTTCCATATCCATTAGAAATCTCTTAGAAAAGCAGAGTCGATACTAAACGTTCCGACTATATTATGAGCATTTGTTTTGGGTGTTGTTTTTTGTGTTGGTTTGGTTCAAGTGTGTGGTTTTGTTTGTTGTTTAACGCCGCTTTCAGCCATATGACTGTAAATATCGAGTCTAGACCAGACAATCCATTGGTGGACATAATGACAGAGCATATGTTTATGAATCACTAGATACCAGGTGTTCTCGAAAAGGTATGCGTATCCTGTCCCACCATATGGACATCCTAGGGAATTGTTCACCTAGGAACGATTAGGGAACGTATGGTACAAGTCTAAATAGGGAACTGCAACGTGTACCATTTGTCACTGATGCAACACATTTTGAGAATGTTGCTACCTTCTGTGTTGCAAGTATCTTACCTTCACCGACTGCTTAGTGGTGGCAGATAAAGCAGCTGTCAGTTGGGACAGAAAAGAAGAAGATATGGTTATAAGAACAAATCAACATCACGCAAGGGGGAATGGGGGTATTTCAGAGACTAGCCACTTTTGATTGACTCTATGTTGGGAATGGAGAGTGAATAGGGCTTCATTTTAACGCACCAATCATCTTTACATGTGGCATTTTGTAACAATACAAACTGATATTTAGGCAGATGCAATACCATTCTATAGATATAAATACAATGCTGGATACATGTGTGAGGTTTAAGGTGCTTGTGGGAGCCCGGGCAAGACCGAACACATATAATATAGCAACTATTTTGAGGATATAAAAAAGAGGGCATCACTTTACGCAAGGTGTTTGCTACTCAGTAACTCTAGAAAATTAACATTGCTGTAAGAGCTTTAACCTATATTTAAACATGTCACATTTACCGGCTGACATTAGCCACTATCTACTTCGCATTAACATAAACGGCCGGTGCTGGATGAGCATGAGGTAATAAAGGTTAATTAGGGAACCTCAATATTTTAATTAAGTAAAGAAATGAAGTCAAAACACTGTCCCTACCTTCCCAGGGCATCACACGCTAAGAGAAGTAAGTAACCTTCTCACATAGACATATCAAGGAAAACACATAACAACAAGACGGTGTCTTGTCTACGTGACTCTCAGTATGTAGTCATAGTTTTCTTTTTATTTCATCGTTAAACATACATTTTCAATCAAACTATACATTTTTGATGGTAGGAAGCGTTTCTTCCCAAATGTGTAGGTTTCGTTTAAATATTCTGCGATCCATTTTTAGTAGTACCCGGTGGCCCGGCCCGGCCCGACTTTTCTTGGCCCGAGCTTTAGGTACTCCCAACGAGAAGTTAATCGAAGCAACGAAAAAATAATTGAAGTAACGAGTAAATACTCGAAATTTCAAGGTATGGACAGAAATTTGAAATAACAAGTAAATATTTGAAATTTCAAGTATTTGGCAGAAACTTGAGGCAACGAGAAAATATTCGAAGCAACGAGAAAATAATTGAAGTAACGAGAAAATGATACATAGTACTATGATTCGTACGTGAAAGGGGTAAAAAAAAACAACAACACAACAATACTACCTTATATTAGGCAGGCTGTTCGCCTGTGTTTCTGGCATACTTTTTAAATGGTAACATTCGATGGGTATCAGTATTCAGACATTTGCCATAGAACGCTAGAGACCAAACAAATATGAGAACAGGAATTGATATCACTGTGGTCCGATGACTTGTGACATGTTGAGAATGAGGCAAAGGGCCCCGCTTTGAGCAACGTGATCGTTCAAATTACTTCAATCTGAGACTTCATAAAGAGGTTTTAGGTAGATATTACTAGATTGTACAATTGTAATAGATGTACAATTCAGGATACATGTGTGATGTTTAAGTTGTTTTTGATGGCCCGGGACAAGTCATAGACTTAACACTTTTGATAGAGGCTGGATATGTTGGGAATGGAGAGGGAAACGGGCTTCACTTTAACGGCCCAGTTATCTTTACATGTGGCATTTTGTAACATTGAAAATGATATTTAGGTAGATATCATACTAATCTATGGATTTAAACAAAATTCAAGATACATGTGTGAGATCTATGCTGCTTTTGACGGCCCGGGCCAAACAGAACCGGGGAAAAGATCGTATGATTTACCTGTGGGCGTGCTCTAAATACGATGAACATTGAACTTCTGAGGTAGTATTTGTAAAATCCTTTCCGGGCCGACAGAAATGTATATCGGGATTGACTGAAGTATTTATACGTTTTGAATCCTGTTTCGTTTCACGACTTCTCTTTTAGACGTAACCTTGCTTAGTCACTTTCACAGGACACTCGTCTTCCTGAGTTTAAGCGATTTACTCGTACTAAGGTTATTATGACACACGTGTGTGGCTTACTGCTGTCCATATTGTCATGGGTGTAAGCTGCATTAATTAATTGTAGACATGGTTTTCGATAATCAATGTAGTAGCGAAATATATACTTGGCCCTCCTTGACCCGGCTCGGCCCGGCCCGAGTTTTAGGACATCCCCCTTCTCGTTGTTTCGAGTATTTTTCTCGTTCCTTCAACTTTCTTTCAGAAACCTGAAGTAACGAGAAAATACTCGAAGCAACATACTTGAAATTTCAAGTTTTTGACAGAAACTTGAAGCAACGAGAAAATATATGAAATTTCAAGTTTTTGATAGGCACTTGAAGTAACGAGAAATTAATCGAAGCAACGAAAAAATAATTGAAATAACGAGAAAATATTCGAAGCAAAGAGTCAATATTCGAAATTTCAAGTTTTTGAGAGAATCTTGAAGCAACGAGAAAATATTCGAAGCAGCGAGAAATTAATCGAAGCAACGAAAAAAATAATTAAAGTAACGAGAAAATACTCGAAGCAACGAGTAAATACTCGAAATTTCAAGTTTTTGACAGAAACTTGAAGTAACGAGAAAATTATTGAAGTTACGAGAAAACACTCGAAGTAACGAGAATTGTAGCAGAAAAAAATATATTTATGCTACAAAAGTGGCAGCAATAGGCTTTCGTAGTCAATATCGTTGGTTGGGGAAATCTGTTACATAAATTTGCATGATTAAATAAATTATACACTGCTTCTTGTTGAAATATGTCAAGCTTTGACGGCTGAGTCGGTTAGATGGCTGACTGTGTGTGCTGGCGATTTGGTGCCTGACTCTGAGAGTGTGGGTTCGAATCCCTGATGGAACTCAAAAGTACTACAATCTGTACTTTACTGAGAAAGTGGAATCCCAAATAGATTACATGCATTACACTCACTCACTTTCTAAATGGCATTGTGCATTCAAGCGAAATTCAGCGTATCAAAAGCCAACTACCATATACATTGTATAGTTCCCTCGATCATCTGTGTAAATCTAACAGGACACAGAAGTTAACAGCCACATTTATTCATTAGGGTAAGGTTATGTTTTGACTTTAAAAATTACGTAAATATAAATATTATTATTGATTCCAAACAGTACTTACAAGCATGGTTATGATTTCTACATTTTTGAAATACATAGCATCAGGTATTCAAAAAAACTAATTTTCGTTTAAAGAATATTTAAAGAATTTCCAAGTGGCGTCAACTCGATTTTGATGTTAACATGACCTCCTTACTGAATCAGGTTGACGCTGTGGAATCCAAACAAGATAAACGTTGTCATCTATGCAATTTTAATCATACCGAAAACAAATATCACTCTTTACTTGTTTGCTCATTTATGTCCTTCAAAGAATTCTTTCAGTACTATTTTCGGTCTGAATGTTACTTACAAATTAAACAATTAAAAGCGTCAGTGCCTATTTTCTATATGTTATGGATCTTAGAAAGTTAACTGACTGACTGAGGTTTGTTTTTTACGCCGCTTTTAGCAATATTCCAGCAACATCACGGCGGGGGACACCAGAAATGGGCTTCACACATTGAACCCATGTGGGGATTCGAACCCGGGTCTTCGGCGTGACGAGCCAACGCTTTAACCACTAGGCTACCCCACCGCCCCAGAAAGTTAACAGCCAACACAGTAAGATATATTATTCTGAAGGCGAACAAACTACTTTGTTTCCATGTTTTATAGGCATTTTGGCCTTCTAAGCATTAAGAAATCAAGATTGACTGACTATGTAAACTCATGTCCAAAAGAAACGATACCAAATATTTTTTTCAATATTTTTCAATTAATGATACTTTTTGGAGAAAAAACATATTTCTGTGTATCCCACGTTCCGAACCAAACGTATTCGATCGAAAAAAAAACGGTAACATTTATTCACTTAAGAAGCAATCGCACGAATACTCAAAATGACGTTAAGTCGTGTAGCACGAAATGCACGTGCAGATGAACTGTGTAAAACCGCTGGTCCGACACGTTGTGCCCACAGCAGTAAAAGCACACAAAAGAAATGGCACGTTTGACAGCGATCGAGAGAGAAAGAGCCGTTGGAATGGTCCGACAGGGAGCATCACACGCCGCTGTAGCAAGAACGTTTGGATGCGCGCGCATAACCGTTACCAGGTTAATGCGACGGTTGCGTCAAACAGGCCGAACAACAGACAGGCCGAGAAGCGGGAGACCCCGGGTGACCACGCCTATTCAAGACAACCACATCCGGTTACTTCATCTACGTAGCCGCTTCGTTCCTGCGACGTTAACGGCGGCGACGGGACTGGGACACCGGATCAGTCGACAAACCGTCTACAGGAGACTGCAGGCACATGGTATCCGTGCACGTCGCCCCTACCGCGGAGCCTACCTGACACGTCAAAACAGAGTCAACCGATTGATATGGGCCAGGCGTGTTCGGCGGTGGCAACGTCGAAACTGGGCACGTGTCTTGTTTTCGGACGAAAGCCGGTTTTGCCTTTACAAGAACGATGGTCGGCAGCGAGTATACCGAAGAGTTCGTGAACGTTTGGCGCCGAACTGCATCCAGCAAGTCCATGCATTTGGAGGTGAAGGTGTAATGGTGTGGGGGGTATCTGCGGTGATGTGAAAACGAGGCTCGTCATTATTCGGGGGAACCTGAATGCACAGCGTTACCAGGATGAGGTTTTACGACCAGTCGTGCAGCCATTCGCCCAAACGCATCCAGGAGGAATCGTGTTCCAGCACGATAACGCTAGGCCTCATACGGCAAGATTGACCCAGAACTTCCTTGCCAACGCCAACATACAGGTTTTGCCATAGCCAGCGTGTTCACCGGATTTGAATCCCATTGAGCACATATGGGATCACCTCAATCGGAAAATCAGAAAACGCCCTGCGCCCCCAGCCAACCTCCAACAATTGGAACATTGTCTCCAGGATGAGTGGCAGCGAATCACCCCTAACGTCATCCGACGTTTGACGTCATCAGCTCGGAGGCGTGTCATGGCATGTATCGCAGCTGCTGGTGGACATACCCGGTACTAAAGTGGCGTTAAGACTGTTTTCAGAGACTACCCTCACTAGCCTCCTCCACTGTGCTAAAATGAATTTTCAATTTTGGGCACCACACTTCGTTTAAAGCCCTGTGTTAATGATTGTAAATCTTTGATTGCCATGACTTTTTGTACACATGCCGTAAAATCATTTATCTAATGAAAGATATCAATTTGAAATGTCTATGTTGTTTTGTTTTAATTTAGTGATCTTTGAAACACGTGGTATCGTTTCTTTTGAACACTAGTTTATTTCACAATATACTTTCTTGTTTGAAAATATGTATTTTTTCAATTATTTCATGCAATGGAAAAAGGCTATCTAGGTGTCTCTTTTTAAGTATCTAGACTGGTCCTGTTCGAATTAAATGCATATATTCTCCACTCTGGGTGAGGACAAACTCCCAACCTGTACACAGAGATAAAGAGATGACCTACAATGCAGGCTATCAGGCTGTACTGCCCTACACAGGAACGTGTCACAGCCACGGTGAACGTTCACACTCAACTAGGGACCGGCCATCTGAAACTCGGGGGGGGAAGGGTGTGTGTGTTGGGATTATGGAATGAAAGAAAACAAATTTCAAGCTTTCGAGACATACATTATAAGAAAGCGCTAATAGTATATATGACCCATAAATGCATAAATTTGCATTACATGACTAACTGGCGATTGGCTGAACCTAAGACTTCTTTGCTATGCATATTCAGAAACAGATTGTTTTATTTTAAGAAAAATGTAAATTAAAACGTCAACATCACATAATAACAGTGTTGGTTATCTGTGTAAAGTGAAAAAAGCAAAAAAGTGAAGATTATCAATCATATCGATCACTGAAAATCAGTGCTGACATCAAGTGTTTGCGAAAACCCCAAGCATGTCCTGCATTAACTCCATCGTGGCCCTTCTGTATTATTGCTAACTATACTACTGCATGCTATAGCAACAGTTGAGTATACTATTGCCATACTATAACGGTTATTGTAACAGCCGGATGGGAACCTTTTTCTTGCAATAATTCTGCAAATCAGAGGTTCTTACAGAACTCAAGCCCCTTCATTCTTTGTCTGTTGTCAGTATATGAGCACTTTGGAATTGTAATTCAAACAAGGTCAATTTTTATTTCAAATAAGTAAGAAGTAACTATTTGATTGAATCTATATTTTTTAGCCCAGTGACTGAAGTGTTCGTATTAGATTCCCAACAGGCATACAATGCGTTATTTTAGTGGTAGCCGCCGAGGTTGTAGTGTGGTATCGACACTGATATACAGTGAAGCACATACTTCGAGTTATCAAAGGTTCAACACATACGGAAAGCTTTGACTAAATTTGCAATACAGGGAACAAGCTTAAACGCAAACACAAGGTCGAAACAACGGTGTTTGAATTTATTACCAGTATCCCAAAAGTTCCGTGATGCATCGACAGTGTGAGTAATCTGAACAATATGTGTTCAGTGTGTACCTTCTGAGATTATCGCCAATACTACGGTTGTTACAAATACCAGGTATGGCACTACATGTCCGAGCATTGTCCGCCCATAGGTCAAGTCAATGCGGGCGTCTACCTTTGCAATCGACTGCGACTTCGACGAATCCAGCGAGACTCCCCGAGTCCTGTGTAATGGGGATAGGATGGGGGAAGGGGCAGCCTTAGGGGAAGGGTACTTACCGTATGCCTGACCCCCGGTTTGATCCAGAGATAAGAGGACAAGCAGCACACATGCTTCAGATATGATGTGGAGTCTCATCGTCACTGGACCATTACATCTGAAATGGATAATATTTAAGTAGCTATACAGACTCGATATTTCCTGGCGTATGGCACTCTCGCTGAAGAAAAGGCAGTTCAAACACTTGGCATATGAATGAACTCATAATTATATAACTGCCGCTAGAAGTTGTTTAAATCGGATTTGACAAAAAGTCTCAAACAAAACATTTGCACATACACGCGTTACCAGGTCGGCAAAACTCGCAAAACCCTGCAAACGTAAGGTCTAACGTAAAACTATGACATGCTTTTGAAATACCACCATAATGATTCACTGTTTTAGACACACTCACGCGTTGGCGCGTACTCCTTGTATCAGTTTAGTCAAAGCACTTCCGTCACCTGTACAATGTTTACCTTTTACCTATACGGAACCTGTTTGAAAAGAATAAATGGAGAGGGAATATTCACATGCGCCACGTTTTGAATGCATTCTTAAAATGATCCATTATGTTTTGCTTCTGCACAATCCAAATAACTCTTCACGTGGTGTCAAATATTTAATCTACGAAAGCCTAATGCCACTTTTGTAGCATAACATATTTTTTCCAGCGAAATTTATCGTTGTTTTGATTATTTTCTCGTTACTTCGTTTATTTTTTGGCTGTCAAAAACTTGAAATTTCGAGATTGTTCTCGTTGCTCCGAATATTTTCTCGTTGCTTCAAGGTTCTTTCAGAATTAATTGAAATTTCAAGGTTTTGAAAGAAACTTGAAGTCACGAGAACATACTCGAAGCAACGAGAAATTAATTGAAGCAGCAAGAAAATTGTTGAAATGTCAAGAAAATATTTGAAATGACGGGAAAATAGTCGAAGAACTGAGAAATTTGGCTGAAAAACATTTTACGCTACAACAGTGTCAGCATTAGACTTTCGTCAATATCGTAGCATTGAATTTATTTTGACAGAAGTTCATATTTCTAAAACGTCTCATTCTAACTTGAACCTGAGAATAAAGTCTGTTTCATGAACGAATAATAGTATGTTTAGCGTGCTTCAGGCTAGTTGAAGTTGTTAGTTGCTTTGGAACACAGAGGTGTGTTTGTACATGTGATGATGATCGCATTACTGAAACAGCACCTGGGTGTGCAACCAACTTCGAATAAAAACCGGGTTGATTTGAAGTCCCTTGGAGTGGGTCATATCAGCATTCTGCAGTGTTAATACCGCTACCATAATCTGTTGTACAGTGCGTCTGTCCTGATAGCGGAAGGTCGATAGCACATGGTCGCGCCACACCCAAACGGTTTAAGATGGAACATTTTGGTACCATTCCTGGCGATCGAAAGGACATATAATGTGCACGGTCCTTTCCATCATTAGAAGAAATCTATGCTAAATGCAGTGTAGACGATTCTAGACGTATTATAAACTTGTTCACAAACAGAACAACTAGGTGTTTGCGATATTAGTCTGGACTAGAAGTCTACACATACGCGTGCACACACGCACACACACACGCACACACACATGTCCTTAAGCAGAGAAGTAATCCTGAACACGACGTTGAACCCGATTTCACCTCACCTCAGACACGAGGCAATGTCCTGGTAGACACACAAAAAAGTAGCGGGTGTCCTTTTGCAATGGCCTCGTTTCATATCTAATCTCCTGAGAGGACATAAGTCAGTTCCAGGAGCTGATAACATCTACAAGACTGCAGATAATCATGCAGTGTGGCTGGTGTATCTTCTCGAGCACCCACTGGCTAGCTGAAGGACGTGTAATCTGCAGCTACAAAGTAGGTTGCAACAAATACGACACGAAGTGGGTTAACCTACAGTACATTCTCTGTTAATTTCCATGAGTAAAGTTAGTGAGTTTGGGGTTTTGTGCCTCCGTGAATAGTATTCCAGTCATAGTATGCAGTGTCAATTGAAGGGAAGCCACAAGTGATGGAGGTCTCATACACCAGTGACGTGACTTGACGTGACTTGACTTGACTTGACTTGACTTGACTTGACTTGACTTGACTTGACTTGACTTGACTTGACTTGACTTGACTTGACTTGACGTGACGTGACGTGACGTGACGTGACTTGACTTGACTTGACTTGACTTGACTTGACTTGACTTGACTTGACGTGACGTGACGTGACGTGACGTGAATTGATGTGATGTGACGTGATCTAATTCAAACATTGGTTTTGGTTTGCATGTTACCTACATCTAGAAGTGAAGACGTCTTCGGACATTGTCTGAGTTCGAGGTTGTCTTGTAAGATTTCTCTGGGACAACCAATCCTTGATGGCCCTGATTCGCAGTTGTTAACTCGGAGTTTTATGATCAGATATCGTGGGTTCAAATCCCACCGTACCTGTGATTATTGCGTTCACTTGAGAAGTAAACGTCCAATATATACATCGAGTCGGGCTTCCCTCTACAGTGGGCGGATTCACCATGATGGAACAGGAGTATTCTTTAAAGTTGCGTAACAGGCAACTCACTCACTCACTACACCTGTGTGACTGTTTTCCATTTTGCAAGGGTGTACCGAGGGAGGGAATCCCCCTTCCAGTACAGAATATTCTGGTCAAGAGACGAGTTACTTTCCCATGCTGTGGTCGTGACATGAAGCCTTAACATCTCACTGACTACCGATACATCAGGACACGCTTACTATGATGCGAACACCGGGTGTCACTACTGATTCCAATGATCATGTGATATACCCTGCACTATTTAATCTTTTATGGAATACGTTTCTGAAAGATTCCGTTGTAGCGCACATACTTGAATAGTGTTACATTTCGTACAGCTTTTCCTTTTACATTCTTCTGTAGTTAACTAAATGACCGCTACTAATCTTCAAAGGATTAATAACATACCCATGGCACATTGTTGGAAATTTTAGGTATCACAAATGATTGAATCCGATAGATTCAGCTGGAGATATAAGACAGTGATGTGGTTTCATATCCGAGTAAAGAATGTTTAGGTCCGACGATACAAATATACGCCCTAACCTGCAGTACGGTATTGTTGAACTTGATCATCCATAAAGACCTAACATTCCTATTACTTACAACTTCTAGAATGCCTCTCAAACAGTAAATTGAGGTTATCCAGATTTTTCCCCGGTTAATCGCCACTTTCTACAAGCATGGGGTGCAGATTTCTAACACGGGTCTTTACTGGTGTGGTGGTCTCGATATACAAAGGTAATATTAAAGGTTAAATCTTCGACCCTAATTTTAATTTGATATTACATTTGAGAAGAAAACACTACAAAATACCTACCCACTGCATGAATTAACTCCTGACTAGTTTAAACAATAGAAACTGTCCATCTTCTATATGTTTAAACATAATTTGTTTTAAAACAATAAATGTACAATACCGATTCGGTTTGAATACAGGAAAATATCTTATTTCTGAATGTTGTATCTTGTCACGCTAACCATAAACATAATAACTGACAATCAAGCCTTATGACATTGTCATAGTTCACAATATTCTGTTGGTGCCTGGTAATTAAAGCACTTTGTTCCAATACGTATTCACTTACCACGAAGATGAAAGTCACAGGCATGGGCGTTCTTCAAAAAGAGATATCCCAACGCGTAAGCCAACAGATTCAAGTGTGTTTGAGGTTCAGATTGGCCTTGTGCTTCCGATAGGGCCAGCCAATCACAGCGCGGCTTGATGCTCCAGATAGTATTGTTGTTACTGGAGATATCACCAAGCTGTGGTCCACTATGGCCGACATGGTATGCTGGTCAAGTCTCCATGTTGAGGTTCACTCCATCAACATACACGTCCCGAACACATAGAACTGTGTTGTTTACATGGTTAGGCAGAATGATGGTAAGTTTATGGATATACAACTTCTTTATTCTGTGAAAGGCGACGTTTCGACATGGATTCTAATGTCGTTGTCAAACAAGTGTCGAAACATCTCCTTTCACAGAATAAAGAAGTTGTATATCCATAACATTATAATCATTCTTCATCACCGCACATTCTAAAATGACCCTCAAAGTAGTCAAGGTTTATGCAGTTGTCTAGAATTCATAGTACTTTGTTGTTGACAATGTTTTATACAAAAAAAAATTAAAAATGAGAATCCATTCATTGTCTCGACCAATGTGGATCGGTTGGATCACTGTATTGCATTCTGATGATACTCATTATATCCACCACTAGTTTGTCGGATCCAGCTTTATTGTTTATTTACCGGGGTGATATGTAGTAATAGTAATACATGTAGTAATATTCTGCTTATATGGCGCTCATATCCAGGCACATTTCCTGCTCACGGCGCTACGTACATTACTATCCCCGGTCATAGGATGCTATCGTACTTTCTGATACATATGTCTGATACCTTTTCAACTCCCTGGAGAGCATACATCCATGCTGCCTCTTAGGCGCAATGAACTAAACACTCACATTGCCAGCACATCCTCACGGGTACCCATTTTGCAGCTGAGTGAACTGAGACAATGTGACACTGCACTTTCTGTGACAATGTTGGCTGTAGTGTGTCGCTTAGTGGAAGTAACACAGTGTGACCAGAAGAACATGCGACATGTGATACCTGTATGAAGTGTGGTTCGTGTGGTTCATGCAGCACCCAGTCATACACGCCCAGGTCAGATGCCTGGATCGGCAGGTAATGAGATGCAGCTCACCAGCAACATGGGATTGAAAACTATGTGGCCGACTGTTACTGGCCCATGTGTAGCTGTAGTGTATATATCCTTGTGTGTATGTTATGTTACTGAAGGAATAAGACACTGTTTGGATATTTGTGAGGTCCGTCTTTTACCATAACAAAGTCAATGACGAAACAATGTATATACCTGGTGACAAGAGATACAGACAAGTCATATAAAGATATGGTCAACTCCATTAACAAAGCCAATTTTGCATGTGGTCACTTTTGGCATTGACATATAGGAGGCAGGGGCGGTACGTTGAAATTTTTTTCAAAAGTAAAGCTAAAATTGACCAAGGTCACCTTGAGTTACCAGCTGATTCTGGCCCTGTGTACCTGTCTCTTCCCCAACATGTTCTTTGAAGGAGAGGTCTGGAGTAGCAATCGGTCATGGCTTTGGTTTGTTGTTATTATTATTATAATATTTCAGCTATGTGGTGGCGATCTGTAAAGATAATCGAGTCTGGACTAGACAATCCAGTGATCAATATCATAAGTATCAATCTGCCCACTGTGAGCGAGCCTGACCACCCGATACCGTTTGTCGCGTAAGCATGGGTAGCTGAAAACCAATTCTAATGGGGTTCTTCACGGGTTCGGTCATGGGAGTACATCCGCATGCTTAGCTTTTTACGTGGTTACAACAGTTGTCTTCGGCACCATGAGCCTTAAAACTGCTCTGCACCGTCTCGGCGTGAACTGATTATATCTTTGAATTCTGGCCCATGCATGCGACAGTTTGATCCAACTTCTGGGGCGCCGGCTGACATTCACGGTCGAGGTCATCCTACAAATACTCGAGGCCTGTGTGGGGTCTGGCGTTATCCTGCTGGAGTCGTTGGCACTTTCAAACACAAACGTGCATAAAAAACTTCCAAAGATGCGTCCCAGCACTCAAACCTAGTTCCACGTACACGTCATGAGAACATATATTGGCGAAATTATGACAGACTAACACTAATTGTGAAAAATAGTTAAATTGTATGTATCACCTGTGCGTTTCCTTTAGGGAGGAGGCATTATGAAGCCATGTTTCGAGATAGTTTCGTATACAGTTGCCAAGCAAGAGTGACGTGACGTCACTGCTGTACGGTCGGCCCGTGGTAAGACATGATTTGTTTGAGTTTCATTCTAGAAGTTGGTGGTATAGAGATGACAAGACTTTATGGATAATCAATATCTTTACAATCAAGACATGATTGTTGCCCGCGTCACCAAAGATGTGATTTTGTGTTTGGATGAACGTTAAAGTGTCTGGCAAGTTCGCTTTGAGCTTTACCTGTTACCATCATACCCACTTGGTATAGATTATCAGCAAGCCGTGGCATTTCGTACGGTATTACTAACTAATATGTACTGTTAAACAGAAATAATTAAATGAGCTCCTGGTAGCTGAACATAGCTCGCTGTCTGTGGTCACATGAGAGTTATACTTCAGACCAACACTCAAATATCCAAAACGTCTCTTCATAGCTCCTCGCACCATGCACATTGTTACCAACAAGGTACCATTGTTTCTCATACGTCTCAATTTAGTTGTTATACGATAAGCATTATTTCGGTTATAGGTTAAGTTGATTTCTACCAGTTTCGTGTTTGCTCGTTCTCGGGGCAATATATTAAAGAATTATTTAGTTGTTTGGCTATCAGGTTATCTCAGTTAGAGATACCCTCCCGGTATTGGACACCATACAAGCCCAGGAATTCGGTGGGTCAATACTGATAACGGCCTTCTGGCTAATAATGGCGTGTAAGCCCACTGGTCAGTGGCCGTGATTTCATATACACTGACTACAGATAACACAGAATAACCTGGAGTTGTGTCGTGGTAGAGAGGGTGATAGGGGTAGTGATTCACTTGCCTTACACTGAGAGAGATAGGGGCATCAGGTTATGGCGAGTCACTCATGCAATTGAAACATCAACCACTGGCTCGCAGTTGAAGTGGATCTAAAGAGTTAAATTTAACGTCGTAAATTTCAGCTATATAGCGACAACGCACAGAAGGTCGGTACTGCCAGAGAGAAAGAACGTACATCTATTTTCTAAACCCACCAGTTTGACAAGGAGCGTAAGTTGTGAAGTTTAACTTCACGCAAATGCAAATAGCGAAATATATTTTGGCATAGTATTTCGATTAAACACTCTTTTTGAGTATAATATTTAATCCGTTTGAAAAATGTCTTTACATTACCACACGCATGCCATTGTGTTAGGGTAGTCATAACATATTTGGCTTTAAGAACAAAATGCCTATATGCTCCTTAGGTTTGTGCCTGCGATTGTGCCTCAAGTCACCTCGATGGATGTGTATAAAACGATCTGATCTGTGATCATGAGTCCCCTGTTATTTCTCTCTTTCAGATGCAGTGGTTGGGAAATCCCGTGATTCAGCAGTTTGGACGGACATTTCAAGGAAGGGATCGAAGGTGTTGGATACTTTCTCCAATGTGAATTGTATTCTGTGGGGTCGTTGGGGGATATGTCGATGAATAGGGATGGAAGCGTGCTGTAGAGAGCGCTGATTCTTTGAACGTTGTCATTCGAAAAGATTTCAGTAGAGTGGAGATAGAGAGGGAGGTTTACAATCTTTCAATGTATTTGCTTGTAGTCTGAGGGAGGAAGATGTCAACATTGCCTTTTAGGGCCTGTTATTTGTATCACTTCTCAACGCCATTTAAACAGGTTATTTACGGAGAGGTAACTGTCATATTCTGACACAATTCGTTTACTGCAATATACGTGTGGTAATTTTGTAACTTACTCTCGTAGTCACATGTGGGTAATTTCAGAAAGCAGGTAACTGCAGTCACAGACTTACACAGATACATATGGACGCTGTGAATAAGAAATTGGAAAGAATACAGTGGAATCCACTGATTTAGACATTATGAAATTAAACTAAATAATATTTAGTTACTTTGCAAATTTAATGTACAAATTCAACTCATAATCACCAGTCGACGAAGAACAATTACGAGCGCTTCAAAAAATACCAATACAGATAGTTTCAATGTGACTGCCACCCCCCGATGTAACTCTTGTGACAAGTCTAGATTACTATAGTTTGAGTAAACGAAGAAAGAATGTGTGCTCTCTTTTATCATTTTATGACTATAATTTAGGAACGAATTTAGTTTCGGTAATATAAGTTCAGAGACTAGATGTGGCGTGTCAATTTCTTTTTGTGGTACAAACAAACCCCCTACGTTGGTAATTAATTGTTTTTTCACTGGATGCTTAAATATGGAACTGCAAAGGTCTCAAGGAAACGGTCACGGAATTTCTGTAAAATCTCCGATATGTGTATGAGTATTCTCATCACTTTCTTTATATATATATATATATATATATATATATATATAGAGAGAGAGAGAGAGAGAGAGAGAGAGAGAGAGAGAGAGAGAGAGAGAGAGAGAGAGAGAGAGAGAGAGACGGAGAGAGAAACAGAGAGAGAGAGAGAGAGAGAGAGAGAGAGACAGACGGACAGAGAGAGAGAGAGAGACAGAGAGAGAGAGAGAGACAGAGAGAGGGTGTGCGCGTGTGCTAACATTATAATAATGACACTTTGGGGCTGGACTCCACACCGCACAGGACAGGCTCTAAGCGCATGCAGAGTTTAGATGGACATTTGTCAAGGAATATCAATCAGATGGGTCTTCAGGTCAGATTTAGAAGCAGTCAAGGAAGGGGCACATCTGAGGTGAAGGGGAGAGGGCTCCATAGCACAGCAGCAGATTATAAGGGGCACATCTGAGGTGAAGGGGAGAGGGCTCCATAGCACAGCAGCAAATTATTCGAAGGATCTGACACCAAAAGTCTTCAACGTGCAGGGAGGCACAGAAAGCTGGAATGTATCACCTGAACGAAGATTTCTAGAAGGTTGATACATTGTAAAAGTTGGAAGATCTTGTAGACTGACTGGTAAGCAAGACATTAAGACTTTAAATTTTATTTTTCCTGGGCTTGTAGCCAATGAAGTGATTTGAGTACAGGTTCTCTTGGCTTATTCTTAGCAAATAGCTTTGCGATTGTATTCTGCAATCTGTGAAGGTCATCCTTAGAATGGCATAGAGGTGGCTGTTGCAGTAGTCCAGTGAGGAGAGAACCAATATTCCTGAAGTGAAACATATCTGACAGAAGTCAGTTTTAGAAGGCGCAACATCGACGTATCCCACGTGCCGTCTCAGACGCCGTATTTCTGTCTGCGTGCCGGAGAGTTTTTGTATGTCTGATGACAGGGAGTGGTCAACAACGCTATGAATATGACGTGTCATGGAACTTCTTATGCTGGAAACAAAGTTCAGTCGCAAAGGAGATAGAAGGTCACTGATGTATCGAATGGTTTGAAGGTCATGTACATCTGCGTGTCATCGGCGTACAGTGGAGTCCGAGATTGTATGACCGAACAATGACACTCAGAGGACATGTATAAATGGTGACTAGCAGAGCTCCAAGAACGGACCAGTGAGGAACTCAGTATGCTAATTCATTGGAGCATGACATGCGACCATCTGTGTTGGCTGACTGTTGTCTGCCTCAGACGTAGGATATCACCATTTTAAAGCAGCTCCATTTGTGTGAGTGTAGTTTTCTACAGTTGATGACAGGGTTGTGTGATCAATGGTATCAAATGCATAAGGTCGAGTAAATTTTTTTTATAGCAGCTCCATACTGGTCTACAGCTGAGAAGATCGGTCTCAGCATTTAACAAAGCAGATACAGTACAGAGTAAGTTGCGATATGCAGATTGAAAGTCTCCATTAAGGTCTTTTATGAACAAATAATCCTTCAGTCTTAAAGCAACAATATGTTTAATCGACTTGTTGTGCAATGAAAGTAAGAGTGTCAGTGGGTAGATAGTTTCCGAGCTGTTCTTGAACCAAGTTCCTCCTTACCAAACGGAGGTGTGATACCAGCAGCGAGTGGGAAATTGTGGTATATTATTCAATCATAACGTACATTGCATGTGGAAGATTCAATTCCTCTTTGTCAGATCAATAGGTGCTGATATACAAGAAGGGGAAGTCTTATCCCCCTTGCTATTTCCTTGAAATTATGCAACAAAAACGAAATGCTGATTTCTGTACTGATATTGTTAACTTAGGTATGAATCTGTTTGCAGATAAAATGATTACATTTTCAGAAAGCATAATTAAGTAGCCTTCAAAGATAGCTGGACTGTCGCTGTGGCTATTGTCTGCAAAGGGGCTAAATATGAATATTGGTGAACATAAAGTACTTTTTACTCGTCAAAAAGATATCTTACGTAATCCGGAAAATGGGTTTGTAAATGATAAAGTGCTAGAATGAAATACGTTTACGTATAAAGGTTGACGTTTCTGTATTACGACAGGCGGGTAAAGGTCTGAAGGCCTCAGTGCCGTGTATTCTAGTTTATTCTGTGTAATCGAGATCCTGTCAATTATTTGATTCACCTGTAACTTGTGTTTCGGCTGAGATGTTTGAGGTGTTAAAATACTCCTGATATTGAGCCCGTCACTTAAGTTCTGTAAAAAAATTTGAAAGGTTCATTCTGAAGCAGGTAAATACATATGAGTCGTGCTATTCCACAGCCTGAGGTATGTCTGTGATACACGATATTTCGCTTTAAATTTAATACACTAGACGATTATATATCTTTTCAATGGACTAAACCGCCGGCAAAACAGGCTAATGAACTAAGAGATGACTTTTATATGAGCATACTTTTGTAAAATAAGAGATTGACGAGTTTATTTTTCACTGTAGCATGATCCTACAGAGGTCATTTCTCGAGTGAATGAGTGGGTGGTGATTAACACCGCGTTGAACAATATGTATTACTTAAGATCATGTCGTGCCAGCATGGTGCAGGAATGTCGTCCCTGCTGCATGCCATAGATTTGTATTACTACTATGTTCAATGCAGACATCTAACATCAGATAGTTGTGGTGATGTAGCTGGTCTAGCCATCAGATACTAGTGGTGATGTAGCTGTCTAACCATCAGATACTAGTGGTGATGTAACTGGTCTAACCATTACACTCTAGTGGTGATGTAGATAGTCTAACCATCAGATAGTAGTGGTAATGTAGCTGGTCTAACAATCAGATAGTTGTGGTGATGTAGCTGTCTAACCACCAGATACTAGGGGTGATATAGCTGGTCTAACCATTACACTCTAGTGGTGATGTAGCTGGTCTAACCATCAGATACTAGTGGTGATGTAGCTGGTCTAACCATCAGATACTAGTGGTGATGCCGCTGGTCTAACCATCAGATACTAGTGGTGATGTAGCTGGTCTAACCATCACATAGTAGTGGTGATGCAGCTGGACTAACCATCAGATAGTAGTGGTGATGTCGCTGATCTAACCATCAGACACTAGTGGTGATGTAGCTGGTCTAACCATCATACACTAGTGGTGATGTAGCTGGTCTAACCATCAGATACCAGTGGTGATGCAGCTGTCTAACCATCAGATAGTAGTGGTGATGTAGCTGGTCTAACCATCAGATATTAGTGGTGATGTAGCTGGTCTAACCATCAGATACCAGTGGTGATGCAGCTGTTTAACCATCAGATACTAGTGGTGATGTAGCTGGTCTAACCATCAGATATTAGTGGTGATGTAGTTGGTCTAACCATCAGATACCAGTGGTGATGCAGCTGTCTAACCATCAGATACTAATGGTGATGTAGCTGGTCTAACCATCAGATACTAGTGGTGATGCAGCTGGTCTAACCATCAGATACATGTGGTGATGCAGCTGGTCTAACCATCAGATAGTAGAGCTGATGCAGCTGGTCTAACCATCAGATACTATTGGTGATGTAGCTGGTCAAACCATCAGATGTTATCGGTGATGCAGCTGGTCTGACCATCAGATGTTAGTGGTGATGCAGCTGCTCTAACCATCAGATGTTAGTGGTGATGCAGCTGGTCTAACCATCAGATACTAGTGGTGAGGCAGCTGGTCTAACCATCAGATACTAGTGGTGATGTAGCTGGTCTAACCATCTGATAGGTGTGGTGATGTAGCTGGTGTAACCATCAGATACAAGTGGTGATGTAGATGGTCTAACCATCACATATATTAGTGGTGATGTAGCTGTCTAACCATCAGATACTTGTGGTGATGTAGCTGGTCTAACCATCAGATATATTAGTGGTGATTTGGTGGTCTAACCATCAGATAGTAGTGGTGATGTGGCTGGTCTAACCATCAGATACTAGTGGTGATGTAGCTGGTCTAACCATCTGATATTAGTGGTGATGTAGCTGGTCTAACCATCAGATAGTAGTGGTGATGTAGCTGGTCTAACCATCAGATACTAGTGGTGATGTAGCTGGTCTAACCATCAGATACTAGTGGTGATGTAGCTGGTCTAACCATCAGATACTAGTGGTGATGTAGCTGGTCTAACCATCAGATATATTAGTGGTGATGTAGGTGGTCTAACCATCAGATAGTAGTGGTGATGTAGCTGGTCTAACCATCAGATATACTAGTGGTGATGTAGCTGTCTAACCATCAGATATTAGTGGTGATGTAGCTGGTCTAACCATCAGATGTTAGTGGTGATGTAGCTGGTCTAACCATCAGATATTAGTGGTGATGTAGCTGGTCTAACCATCAGATAGTAGTGGTGATGTAGCTGGTCTAACCATCAGATACTAGTGGTGATGTAGCTGGTCTAACCATCAGATATATTAGTGGTGATGTAGCTGTCTAACCATCAGATACTAGTGGTGATGTAGCTGGTCTAACCATCAGATACTAGTGGTGATGTAGCTGGTCTAACCATCAGATATATTAGTGGTGATGTAGCTGTCTAACCATCAGATACTAGTGGTGATGTAGCTGGTCTAACCATCAGATATTAGTGGTGATGCAGCTGGTCTAACCATCAGATAGTAGTGGTGATGTAGCTGGTCTAACCATCAGATAGTAGTGGTGATGTAGCTGGTCTAACCATCAGATACTAGTGGTGATGTAGCTGGTCTAACCATCAGATACAAGTGGTGATGTAGCTGGTGTAACCATCAGATACAAGTGGTGATGTAGATGGTGTAACCATCAGATATATTAGTGGTGATGTAGCTGTCTAACCATCAGATACTAGTGGTGATGTAGCTGGTCTAACCATCAGATACTAGTGGTGATGTAGCTGGTCTAACCATCAGATATATTAGTGGTGATGTAGCTGGTCTAACCATCAGATACTTGTGGTGATGTAGCTGGTCTAACCATCAGATACTAGTGGTGATGTAGATGGATTAACCATCAGATATATTAGTGGTGATGTAGCTGGTCTAACCATCAGATACTTGTGGTGATGTAGCTGGTCTAACCATCAGATACAAGTGGTGATGTAGCTGGTCTAACCATCAGATACAAGTGGTGATGCAGCTGGTCTAACCATGAGATACTACTGGTGATGTAGCTGGTCTAACCATGAGATACTACTGGTGATGCAGCTGGTCTAACCATCAGATACTAGTGGTGATGCCGCTGGTCTAACCATCAGATACTAGTGGTGATGTGGCTGGTCTAACCATCAGATAGTAGTGGTGATGTAGTTGTCTAACCATCAGATGTTAGTGCCGATGCAGTTGGTCTAACCATCAGATACTAGTGGTGATGTAGCTGGTCTAACCATCAGATACTAGTGGTGATGCAGCTGGTCTAACCATGAGATACTACTGGTGATGCAGCTGGTCTAACCATCGGATACTAGTGGTGATGTAGCTGGTCTAACCATCAGATAGTAGTGGTGATGCAGCTGGTCTAACCATGAGATACTACTGGTGATGCAGCTGGTCTAACCATCAGATACTAGTGGTGATGCAGCTGGTCTAACCATCAGATACTAGTGGTGATGCAGCTAATCCCAGGATTTCTATCCAGACATGTGATATACCGACTTTAACCATCAGATGCTAGTTATGACTCAGTGTCAATGCTTACATTGAACTGACAAGGACCAGAATGATTTTTGCATTTTTGATATCCATCACCTTGACCCATTCTGCCGTGGACCTGATGGACGCCGGAACGTGTCATGGCGTCCCAATGCGTCATAACATTCATTAGTGAAAATCAGTCGTTAGCGTGGTAACGGTTTCGTGGTTTCCAAGCATACTTTCAACAGTCGTCTATTTTGATCAAACGATAGAGGAAAAATAGGAGAAGCAGATAGACACTATTTACAATAGAATGTTTATTTCTGAAGGAAGTTTTAGTGTGACTGGCTTGTTCCTGGTTGAGCTTCTGCCGTCATGTGCTGGAAACAGAATAGAGTCGGTTACCATTGTAGCTGGTCGGTGTGCACAATTGTTAGGTCAAATTTACATTGCGTCGTTACCGGTTTAGCCATATGGAGGAATCTGTACACTTATAACCGGCATCTGTGCCTGCATCAGCACGGAGAGTAGGCGGGGTTATTGGTCTGTAAGCACCATGTTCGTGCTGTTTGGTCTCCCCAAAGAGTAGTGCACTGCATCACATCGGGCTTCACCTGACTGTAAGCTATTGGTCGTTTGGTTGTTTGAAGTTTCACAGCGCTAAGAACTGTTACAACTCTACGACAGCGGTTCATACTTTGTTAAATATGGAGGAGGAAACTCAGTGATTGACGCCATTAGCATCGAATTTATGGTATTGGGATACAATGACGCACGTCAACCATGTCAGCGAGAGTGACGACCGATTCCGTTACTCGCCTCTTACGACAAATATGGGTTGAGCTGAACCAATTGAATGAAATAATTTGGAATTCTCTTCACATATTACTACACGTTTTGGCGTCAACTGCACCGCTCTCTCCAATACCCTGTATTTATAAGAAATACACAAAAAACTTCCCGGAGTCGTGTGTTTGTGTTTCGGGTAATCATTAATGTCCTGCATATGTGGTGAGTGAGTGGAGGACTTACGTCTTTCAGGTACTTGGTAAAGAGGTCAGCATCGTGTTGGGGTAGATCTGAAAGTAAATGATAAATAGTACAGTCCCCGTTATATCATAGAAATAATAATTAGATTAATTCCTCGTATCAGTGATGGCGGTTGGGTAGACTAGTGGTTATTGCGTTCGCTCAACACGCCGAAGTCCCGGGTTCGATTTCGCACATGGGCAAAAAGGGTGAAGCCCATTTCCGGTGTCCCCCGCAATGATATTGCTGGAATATTGTTAAACGCGGCGTAAAAGCATACTCACTCACTTGTATCAGTGGCGTGCTTGGTAAACATTTTCATACAGAGTTCCAAACAAGAGCTGAGTTCCCGTAAGGGGCTACCAGCTGCGTCCATGAGCCTGTCCAATGTCCTCACCCCTACGTGTTACCCCTCATGTTTCCGGGGAGGGGCAGCGTACTGGGGACTTACGTTGCACCATCTTGGAGATCCTGTCCATGCCCACGGTGTTGATGTATTTGGTCACCTGTCCCATCTCTGCCTCGGCAATCAGCTCCACCAGCAGCAGTTGCTCATAGTGAGGCATGTGTTGGAATGCGTCCGAGCTGTGGATCTTCTTGAGGATACTCAGCAGGTCCGCGCTGACCACAGCCAGGCCCAACACAACCAGACAGCACACGATCTTCATTGTTGTCTCACAATACCTTAAATGTAGCCTTTACCTAAGTCAGATATGACTGTAGAATACATGTGAGTATAAGAGATAAGGGTGTTACTGAGGATTCAACAACAGCCAGATGACATGTAACGTAACATATAAACATACATATAAATGATTTGTGGTAATCGTTATATAGAGTAATCGATTTCAAGGTATTTTCAGGCTGGATCATTTCCATGTAAAATAACAGGTTTTAAGGTGGTAATAATGAATAATCACAACGTTTTCTTGGATATAACTGGTACAATGAATATAACAGAACCTACCTTGAGAGTTGACGAAAGACGTGTGACACATAAAGACGACCAATCCCAGCTCTATTTCTACACGATAAGATAAATGCAACACGTATTTTTTCTGTGTTTCCCATCGACCACTGACTGTAATTTGGCTTCTTTCCGGTGCCAGTGCTGGTGTGAAAGCTGCAGGTAGAGGACAAGTAAAATTCCCCAAAATGCTATGCGCTTGGTATCAACATTGTTCTTTCTTTACATTCCATTATATAATTCATATATTAAAGAATAAAGAAACCTCTTAAAGACCTAGGTAGCCAACTTTATGACAGTGACATCTTATTCAATGTTCTCATGTTCTCTGCTGCGTTGGATTACAGTGCAGTAGGTGACAACAAATATATATTCGCTGAATACCAATAAAACAGAATAAATTAGTTTTCTTATATATATATATATCGACTTTAGTCTTTTCCAGATGCAGAGGGGCGGTGGGGTAGCCTAATGGTTAAACCGTCCACTCGTCACACTGAAGATCTGGGCTCGTTTCCCCACATGGGTACAATGTGTCAAGCCCATTATCGGTGTCCCGCGCCGTGATATTGCAGGAATATTGCTAGAGCGGCAGAAAACGAAACTTACTCACTACAGATGCAGATATCCCACAGCCACTACATGACAGACAAAATAAAGTAGAAAGTAGAAATACCGTATATGATATGATGAAATAAAGTAAAAATGATGTATATGATATGATGAAATAAAGTAAAAATGATGAATATGATATGATGAAATAATGTAAATAGAAATGATGTATATGATATGATGAAATAAAGTAGAAATAATGTATATGATGTGATGAAATAGAGTAGAAATAATGTATATGATGTGATGAAAAAGAATAGAAATAATGTTTATGATGTGATGAAATAAAGTAGAAATGATGTATATGATATGATGAAATAAAGTAGAAATAATGTATATGATGTGATGTAAATAAAGTAGAAATAATGTATATGATGTGATGAAATAAAGTAGAAATGATGTATATGATATGATGAAATAAAGTAGAAATAATGTATATGATGTGATGAAATAAAGTAGAAATAATGTTTATGATGTGATGAAATAAAGTAGAAATGATGTATATGATATGATGAAATAAAGTAGAAATAATGTATATGATATGATGAAAAAAATAGAAATAATGTATATGATGTGATGAAATAAAGTAGAAATGATGTATATGATATGATGAAATAAAGTAGAAATAATGTATATGATGTGATGAAATAAAATAGAAATGATGTATATGATATGATGAAATAAAGTAAAAATGATGTATATGATATCATGAATTAGAGTAGAAATAATGTATATGATGTGATGAAATAAAGTAAAAATGATGTATATGATATGATGAAATAAAGTAAAAATAATGTATATGATGTGATGAAAAAGAATAGAAATAATGTTTATGATGTGATGAAATAAAGTAAAAATGATGTATATGATATGATGAAATAAAGTAGAAATAATGTATATGATGTGATGAAATAGAATAGAAATAATGTATATGATGTGATGAAATAAAGTAGAAATAATGTATATGATGTGATGAAAAATAAAGTAGAAATAATGTATATGATGTGATGAAATAAAGTAGAAATGATGTATATGATATGATGAAATAAAGTAGAAATAATGTATATGATGTGATGAAAAAGAATAGAAATAATGTTTATGATGTGATGAAATAAAGTAAAAATGATGTATATGATATGATGAAATAAAGTAGAAATAATGTATATGATGTGATGAAATAGAATAGAAATGATGTATATGATATGATGAAATAAAGTAAAAATGATGTATATGATATCATGAATTAGAGTAGAAATAATGTATATGATGTGATGAAATAAAGTAAAAATGATGTATATGATATGATGAAATAAAGTAAAAATAATGTATATGATGTGATGAAAAAGAATAGAAATAATGTTTATGATGTGATGAAATAAAGTAAAAATGATGTATATGATATGATGAAATAAAGTAGAAATAATGTATATGATGTGATGAAATAGAATAGAAATAATGTATATGATGTGATGAAATAAAGTAAAAATGATTTATATGATTAGATGAATTAAAGTAGAAAATATGTATATGATGTGATGAATTAAAGTAAAAATGATGTATATGATATGATGAATTAAAGTAGAAATAAGTTATATGATATGATGAATTGAAGTAAAAATGATGTATATGATATCATGAATTAGAGTAGAAATAATGTATATGATAAGATGAAATAAAGTAGAAATAATGTATATGATGTGATGTAATAAAGTAAATATAATGTATATGATATGATGAAATAAAGTAAAAATAATGTATATGATGTTATGAAATAAAGTAGAAATAATGTATATGATATGATGAAATAAAGTAGAAATAATGTATATGATGTGATGAAATAAAGTAAAAATGATGCATATGATATGATGAATTAAAGTAAAAATAATGTATATGATGAGATGAAATAAAGTAAAAATAATGTATATGATGTTATGAAATAAAGTAGAAATGATGTATATGATATGATGAAATAAAGTAGAAATAATGTATATGATGTGATGAAATAAAGTAAAAATGATGTATATGATATGATGAATTAAAGTAGAAATAATGTATATGATGTGATGAAATAAAGTAGAAATAATGTATATGATATGATGCAATAATTTAGAAATAACGTTTATAATATGATATGATGCAATGATAAAGTAAAAATGATGTGTATGATATGATGAAATAAAGTAGAAATAATGTATATGATATGATAGAGACTTTAAAAATATTTTTGTGTGTGTTTTATATAAACCCACCGATAGACCAAACTTAAGATCATGATGCCTACGTGAAACAGTATATATTCCAAAGCTGAATCCATGTTGAATCTTTGCATAATCTGTATGAGTGTGTATGAGTTTCTGTGTATGAGTGGCTTGGCTGTATGTCTGTGTGTATGTGTGTGGTTGTGTCTGTATGTCGTGTGTGTGTGTGTGTCTGTATGAGGGTGTGTGTGTGCGTCTGTGGCTTTATATATGTGTGTATAAGTGTCAGTGCGCGTGTACTTGTAATCACATCGACAGCCTGTTGTTAGTAACCATGCACTGATCCTTGGCGATAATCCCCACAAACTGACCTCTGTTGTAAACTATTCTGCTCCCAGGAACTAGCCACTGGTATGTGCGTCTGTATGTGCGTGTGTCCGTCTGTATGTGCGTGTGTCTCTACATGTGTTTATATGTGCGTATGTTTGTGTGTGCACGACAATGTGTCTCTGTGTCCTTATGTTTCTACATTTGTGAGTGAGTGAGTGAGCACTCAGCAATATTCAGCGGTCTGTAAATAATCGAGTCTGGACCAGACAATCCAGTGATCAAAAGCATAAGAATCGATCTACGCAACTGGGAACCGATGACATGTGTCAACCAAGCCAGCGAGCCTGACCACCCGATCCTGTTAGTCGACTATTACAACAAGCATAGGGTACTGAAGGTTCATTCTAACCCGGACCTTCACGGGTATGTCTATGAGTGTGTTTACTGACGAGCGTGATTAGGGTTAAATGAGGATACTTCCACAGGACATTGTATATTTCCCCAGTTTTAGCTTATGGAAATAGTTATGGTGCTCGGTCATAACCTATGAATACACAATACCATTTAGAAAGTGGTCAAATGTAATTTACTGAGATAGTGTTATCCCAAATGTAGTGTCGGTCTGTCCCAGGGTGCATTCTATATAATCCATGTACTTGACAAGTTGTTCTGACATCTCAGCGATGAAGTCAACCCCTACTTCTTTCACTTGGTCACGGGGCGGCGGGGTAGCCAGGTGGTCACGCCGAAGACCCGAGTTCACGCACATGGGTATAAGACCAGTGTCCCCCGTCGTGATATTGCTGGATTATTGCTAAAAGAGGCGTTAAACTAAACTCACTCCACTTGGTCAGATGACGGGCGTTGTTCCTCTTTTCCTACCGTCAAAATTATTCATCTCCTTTACACGTTGAGAGGCTCTTCTCTCAGGATGTCTGAGCTCGAAGGACAAACACCAATCCTTCATATGAACATCGTGAAACACTGCAGGGGCATCACTGGGCAATGTTAGTAAGTAATGTGTATGACCTGAGTTAAAGTTGTGTCTTTCTGCTTAGATGGAAGGCACGTGTGAAGATTGTTTCACTGTTGTCAACCAGTGGGCAGGAGACAATGGAAAACTTGTATCTCTGCACTCATGCTGCAAAGCTTAGGGGAAAAAAGTGCCATCAGGGAGTTCTTTGATCACGAGAGGGGAGTACTTTGATCCTAGGATAATGTGACTCTTGGGTGTATCAGTTGTAGGACCGGATCACTATGGAGTGATTCTCCCTCAGCACAGAATCACACAAGAGTGAAATATAGGGCGTTATCTAATAGAGAAAATGCGGTATATCTCTGCCAGTATACCCTTTGTCAGTGTCAACTCTTAGTGCGTGGGTGGAAAGTGCAATGATCACTTGACCCACTTATCCCTGCTCAAAGCTGAGATAACACACACCCTACTCTGACAACATATACCATATGGGAAGAATTGACTGAAGATGGTTTTCCTTTCTTGTAGAATTCACACTCACAGTACTGGCATCAGCGCGATGCCTATCCTCGTTCTCCGCCTATATTGTGTCGGACAGACACCCAGCCATGATAGTAACAGTGTTCAATGTTCATATTTGAGCACCATATTTCGCCTTTTAAACGAATTCTAAGCTGCCTGTGTTTGGCCATGGATTCCATGGGGCCATCAGTGTAGTGTGTCAAACATGGTTCCATAACGATAGCTAGCGTGTACTTCAGAGACCTTATAACCTGATCTCTGGTTGACCCAGTTTGTAACTGCTGTTTTCGGTGTGTCAGAATCTTCTGATCAGAGCTGAATATATCCCAATATAAGACGGGATATAAAAAAGTTCTAATTATCGCCAAGAATTTATTGAGAAATTATGATGAAAATTCGAAGGTAACATCAGTGATCCTTATCTAGTTAATGGACCAAAAACTATTTACTTCACTTTATTCAGTCTTGTGCTAGTTGATCCTCAACACGAGTAACCCAAAGTATGGAGAAGACTGAGGCGCGCAGTGTTATCGAGTTCTTGCATCTTATCATGCTGTTGTGAGATGAGCCAAGAAGGGGACGCCGTTTTGACGATATCAGTCATTCAAGAGGTGGAGGGTTGGTTTTCCACGAAATCAGAGGTTCCGTTCAGGGTATCTGCGAGGTGAAGAAAGGTTGGGAGAAATGTGAACTCTGGATGGTGACTATGTAGAGAAGTTTTAAGGAAAGAAATCAAAATAAAGTTTCTACCCTGAATAGGTCTTGGTGATAACAAGAAATGTGGGATATCCCCGCGGAAGCCTTGAAGCACAAGGAAATCTCAGCGAGACTGATCCAACCCTGATTGTTGTCACAATACATCAAGCACCAGCAATCAGCTGTACCAAAGTGATACGCTTACAGCTATAATTAACTTATATAAATATAGCAAACACTTGAACTAAAGTAACTTATTGCTGATATACAATTAGTTTCAGATACAGTTTGTTCCGGCCATTGTGACACACTTCGTGTTATATGGTTGTTGTTTTAACTGTATCAGATTGGGAAGAAGGCCACGTGTCGACCTGATCGCTATTTCCGACCTAGTTTTGTCTTAGTTTACAAAACTTGTTGAGTTCCGTTTATTATCGCTCTTTCCTTCACAAGGGATATGATATAGTTTTGACTTGGCAAAATACACGAATAATATATTCTTATTATTACACGAGCATGTGTGTCATACGACTTATATGAGTGTGACATTTTGTCGGGCAATACATAATTTTGTACGATTTTCGTGCTTGCACGAATGTCATACTTTCTTTATTTTTCATTTTATTCATGTACATTTGTGCAGTAAAACACGGTGAGCAAGTGTGACGGCCCGCTCCATGGACGTCACGGTCAATTGTTTAATGACTTCACAGACGACGAAATACGGAAACAATGGTTGCTAGGCAAAAGCGATATTTGCACATATTTAGTTGATATGTGCAAGTGTGAAATATCTGTTCGGCCTAACTACAGTTTCAGTGGTAGGGACATAGGAAACGTAGAAAAAGGACTTTACTGAGGAGAGATTCGTGCAGAAATGAGCAATGCAGTTTTTTTCTAAGTCTACAACGATTTATTTGTGCGACGATATTATATTACAAATGGCACTTTTAAATGCCCAATTTGAAATTAGACGTAGTTTCATTATAAACGATAGCTGGCGTAAACAAAAATTAACTTTCATCCAGAAACAAATTAAGGATGTAGCTACCATAGAGTCTCACTGTCACTATAAAAAGAAACAGATATGAGGGTTCGTCTAAAAAACCTGGATGGGTGTCGCAGACGATCGTTGGGGTCGGGCTGGGGGATAGAGATATCAGCTTAGATAAGATAATCCTTTAGGACAATTATACTGGGGAAGTACACGGCATGTCATAACAATTTAGAAATAATATGCAGTCCTGTCGATCTCTGCGATCGGGTGGTCATGCCACCTATATATTTTGAGACATTTAAAACGGTGCGTTTCTATGGTTATCAGGTATCATATTCTTTTACATATCTCAACATAAACTTCATGAAAGAAAGACACGTAAGATGTTAATCAATAGATGAGGCATAGTCAACACACATGAAAAAGCACAAAATATCTTTGAGATGACCCTCGTGCCTGTAGGCAGCACATGCATTTCATGCCAGGTGAGTCGACGGTACGTCGTCATACCTGGCTGAGCGACCTAATTGCCACCTATAGTCTGATCTATTGTTTTCAGCAGCTATTCGTATTTTTTTTAGTTTTGCCCGATTTTACGAGTAAACATGCTTTTCTGGATATCCTATTACGCATCCCACTGAATGCCAAGTTAGGCCAAAGTGGGTTATTTCGACATAAGCTATTTGCAGTTGTGTACATTTTAGGGATACAGAGTGACAGCCTAAAAACAGTTTTGTTTCTATTTCCGACAGTACTTTAATCACGTAATTTTTGGGAGAGGGCTATCTACTTTTTAAAAGCACGAACTCAATCCTGTTCGTTTTGAGTGTAACACGTAATCCGGCGTAAACAATGTTGAAAATATATTGCATTGTTTCCGGTAAGGTTCAGTGAAAAGGTAGCGTGTCCGTTACTGGATTACAACAGAAAGTCAAAAGTAATCTTGAAGGTTCCCAAACAACACAGCTTAATCGTAATGAGATTTCCATTGTCAAATATGTATGGTGCAGGAGCGTACCACTGTCATCTCACATTACATCAAATCCAGCGGTTGTTTTTCATCTGAATACCAACCCATTGTTGAAGATTGGGACCCGTGAAGATCCGGGTCCTCAGCAATCCATGCTTGTCGACTAACGGGATCGGGTGATCAGGCTTGCTGACTTAGTGGATGCATGTCATCGTATCCCAATTGCGTAAATCGATGCTACGATGTCACGATCAGTCACCGGATTATCTGGTCCCATCTCTGGAATATTGCATTCATGACCAACTCGTGTTATTTCGGGAGAATAACAGAATAACGACTTTTCTCAGAGGTTACGGAAAGGGACGAGTGGTGACGAATGTTGAATATTGCTGAGTGCGGCGTTAGAAAACAAACCGACTTCAAGCCTGGGACACTCGTGCTCCTGGTGAATGTTGCTATCTCTGACTTCCTTGCTACTTCATTGCCAGGGCTGTTTTGTTTCTTACTGCCATTGTAATTCTGATGCTGCTTCTTACGTTGAAGTTCCATTTAATGCCGTCACAATAATGTGTATGGACTAAATCTAGTTAATTGAAAGATACAGTAATTTATTGTAAACATTTCTTGTTTTCGGAGTGAGTTCCTTTTCGTACAGATTTCTTGGTGAACGTACCGTTTCAACTTTGAAATTGACGCGTACAGTTACCTTTCTCGAGCGTTCATTATATTCCCCATGAAACGTGATGTTGGGCCTCAAAGATATTTGAGCGGGTCGAATTAAGGTAGGCTATATGACTACTACTAATATAATGGTAGGTGAACTGATCAGCGCTCTGACCCGAGGCTGCTGTAACTGTAGTTTATCCTCTCCTGCATATTATTAATGTTTTGATCACCTTGCACTCGGAAGCCCTATATTGATCCGCACATGTCCCTTCTACTTAAACTACCTCAGGCAAATGAAATACATTTAGATGGCGAAATGGACTTTTGTATTGCAATTTATTGCAATAATCATCAATGTATTACATACTTCAGTACAATACCCGTGTTCTTTCATCTGTAATTTGGTATGAACCTGAAACATGGACTACATTTTTGTCAACTTCGTCCGCCATTTTGTTGAGTGTTGGTGTAGTCATAATTCAGGAATATGGTTGCGTATACATGATATATTTGGAAGAACGGAACCTACGTATTATTTCCTAGCACATAATGATACGTATTCATCAACATCCCACATTTTAGTTTTACTATAAACCTGCAATACCGCGCACAGTACAAATTTAAATATATTAAAAATACTCCAGTTCAAACAATGGGTACTACTACGACACCAGAGATCCGAGAAGCCAGATGAAACCCAGGTGACAACCAGGTAATTTATTTGGGAGCATTTGTAAACAGGTCAGAATCTGGCATAATCACGTGTGATATACGGTTTGGGGTCATGCGTATGTCCATTGGATGGTCCACAAGAAGTGGCACAATTTCTTAGATGCATGGGTATCTGTGGAAAGTACCTGTTGACTTTAACATTTTATCATACCATATTCTGAAGGCTATCTTGGAGTAATGAGGTCTGCTGTTGATAGTGAAATTAAACCAAATCTCTGTATCTGTACGGATCAGATCACCCCTCTGCTATTAGCTGGTATGTGTGCGCGTGTATGTATGAGGATATGTGTATGTGCCGATTAAACATGTGTAAACAAGTATGCTAACATTTCCTTGTCTACCAGGAGAATTATCTCATCCTGTACCTATCAATATAGCGACTTACGCACTCAGGCAACAGAAGGAGAAGAGTTAAAGATGGAGATGATTCGTAGGTAACCGGAATTATTATCTAAACTTTCTTATAGACGTGGTTATGGTTTGTTTTCGATAAACTGATCATAAACTGATACGTGCATTTCGCTAATCTGAATGACAATAACCCAAATGGTAGTATTTTACATTGTCTATAGGTGAAATATTTGTCGTTTTGGAGATGTGTAGCACGTGCAACTTTATGAGATGCTGGTCGATTCGACTACTGTAAAGCAGGGTTAAAACCAGCTGCTTTTGTTTTACTCGATATTTGGAAATAGTCTCTCAACGTATTGTGTCATATTGGTGTCCGGTTTGCAACAGTACTGTTTGTAAAAGTTATACAGTCACTTCGTGGGGTATGCATGATAAGGGAAACATTCTGTGAGCGGTTTCATACCCAAAGTTAAATATCCTCTTTATACAGTGACACACTCAGGGTAAAGTGACACACTCAGGGTACAATGACACACTCAGGGTATAGTGACACACTCAGGGTATAGTGACACACTCAGGGTACAGTGATACACTCGGGGTACAGTGACAAACTCAGGGTACAGTGACACACTCAGGGTACAGTGATACACTCGTGGTACAATGACACACTCAGGGTACAATGACAAACTCAGGGTACAGTGACACACTCAGGGTACAATGACACACTCAGGGTACAGTGACACACTCAGGGTACAATGACACACTCAGGGTACAGTGACACACTCAGGGTACAGTGACACACTCAGGGTACAGTGACATACTCAGGGTACAGTGACACACTCAGGGTACAATGACACAGTCAGGGTACAGTGACACACTCGGGGTACAGTGACACACTCAGGGTACAGTGACATACTCAGGTTACAGTGATACACTCAGGGTACAGTGACATACTCAGGGTACAGTGACACACTCAGGGTACAATGACACACTCAGGGTACAGTGACATACTCAGGGTACAGTGACATACCCAGGGTACAGTGACCCACTCAGGTTACAGTGACACACTCAGGGTAAAGTGACACACTCAGGGTACAGTGACACACTCAGGGTACAGTGACATACTCAGGGTACAGTGACACACTCAGGGTACAATGACACAGTCAGGGTACAGTGACACACTCGGGGTACAGTGACACACTCAGGGTACAGTGACATACTCAGGTTACAGTGATACACTCAGGGTACAGTGACACACTCAGGGTACAGTGACACACTCAGGGTACAGTGACACAGTCAGGGGTACAGTGACACACTCAGGGTACAGTGACACACTCAGGGTACAGTGACATACTCAGGTTACAGTGATACACTCAGGGTACAATGACACACTCTGGGTAAAGTGACACACTCAGGGTACAGTGATAAACTCGGGGTACAATGACACACTCGGGGTACAGTGACCCACTCAGGGTGCAGTGACACACTCAGGGTACAGTGACACACTCAGGGTACAGTGACATACTCAGGTTAAAGTGACACATTCAGGGTACAGTGACAAATTCAGGGTACAGTGACACACTAAGGGTACAGTGACACACTCAGGGTACAGTGACACACTCAGGGTACTGTGACAAACTCAGGGTACTGTGACAAACTCAGGGTACAGTGATACACTCAGGGTACAATGACACACTCAGGGTACAGTGACACACTCAAGGTACAGTGATACACTCGGGGTACAATGACACACTCGGGGTACAGTTACCCACTCAGGGTGCAGTGACATACTCAGGGTACAGTGACATACTCAGGGTACAGTGACACACTCAGGGGTACAGTGACACGCTCAGGGTACAGTGACACACTCAGGGTACAGTGACATACTCAGGGTACAGTGACAAACTCAGGTTAAAGTGACACATTCAGGGTACACTGACACACTCAGGGTACAGTGACAAATTCAGGGTACAGTGACCCACTAAGGGTACAGTGACAAACTCAGGGTACTGTGACAAACTCAGGGTACTGTGACAAACTCAGGGTACTGTGACACACTCAGGGTACAGTGACACACTCAGGGTACTGTGACAAACTCAGGGTACTGTGACAAACTCAGGGTACAGTGACACACTCAGCGTACAATGAAACACTCAGGGTACAGTGACATACTCAGGTTACAGTGACACACTCAGGGTACAGTGACACACTCGGGGTACAGTGACATACTCAGGGTACAGTGACATACTCAGGGTACGGTGACATACTCATGTTACAGTGAGACACTCAGGGTACAGTGACCAACTCAGGGTACAATGACACACTCAGGGTACAGTGACACAATCAGGGTACATCGACACACTCAGGGTACAATGACACACTCAGGGTACAGTGACACACTCAGGTTATAGTGACACACTCAGGGTACAGTGACCAACTCAGGGTACAATGACACACTCAGGGTACAGTGACACAATCAGGGTACATCGACACACTCAGGGTACAATGACACACTCAGGGTACAGTGACACACTCAGGTTATAGTGACACACTCAGGGTACAGTGACAAACTCAGGGTACAGTGACACACTCGGGGTACAATGACACACTCGGGGTACAGTGACAAACTCAGGGTACAGTGATACACTCGGGGTACAATGACACACTCAGGGTACAGTGACACACTCAGGGTACAGTGACACACTCAGGGTACAGTGACACACTCGGGGTACAGTGACACACTCAGGGGATACAATGGTAAGTGACACACTCAGGATACAGTGACACGCTTATGGTACAGCGACGCATGCACATGGTAGAGTGACACATGATCATGGTACAGAGACGCACACTCCTGGTACAGCGACGTACCAGCATGGTATAATGACGCACGCACATGGTACAGTGACTCGCACGCACATGGTACTTTTGGTGTTTGTATGTAGATGTGTGTGTATATCATTGTGTGTATATTTTGTGAGCATATGTGTATCCGTTTATGCATATATGCGTGTATCAACGTATGTTTAAGATAAAATTCTTACAGAAATAGGTTACCTGATAAAGTACGATTCTCAATTGACAAATGAGGAACAAAGATTTGATGTCATCACTTTGCATGGTTATTGTCCCCTTGGACGCTGTGGACAATCGTAGTAGCGTAAGTAGGCATAATACATTTTAAAACATTAAAGTCAATGAACCTTTATTTACTTCACATGCGAGTTACATACAAGCGTTTCCGCTACCCTCATACTTCAACAATGTATATTTACATCAAAATGACATGGTATAGGCGAAAAGAGGCAACAATATTCGTTGTTCACCACAAGGTAAACGCCTTTAATGTCACGTTAAAGAAGAAAACGTTATCTTTAAATGGCCCTTACACTCAACTTGGTCTGCCCTGTCAGCACTGACCGAAATGACATAGGGTATATATAATGGCCTATCATTCAACAATCTGAGAGGGCTATACAAGCACTCTGTGGAGGATGGAAAAATACATATTACATAGGAATCCTGTTATTTCTGTGAATAATTATTGTTTTTGTAAAACCTTATTTCAAAGTATCTTTTTAAAGTAGTTTCTGGAAAAAATGCTTTTGGATAGACTCTTCAAACATACATCTTCTGACTAATTTGACACACGTATCTTAAATGCTTAGGCACCATACGTGAACCTACAATTTATTCTGTCATAATATATAATATTAGCATACATAAGGTTGGATGGGCAATGACAAACTACTGTACACCATCTGAAAGGAAGATCATATGGACAATGACCAGCTACTGTACACCATGTGAAAGGAAGATAACATGGACAATGGCCAACTACTGTACACCATATGAAAGGAAGATCATATGGACAATGACCAACTACTGTACACCATGTGAAAGGAAGATAATATGGACAATTGCCAACTACTGTACACCATGTGAAAGGAAGATCGGATGGGCGATGAACAAAAACTGCACAGCATACGACAGGTGATCGATTCGGCAATAATCTCCGCACTTTTACGCCACTTCAACTATAGGTAACCAAACAAATATCTTAATGTCACTTTCAGATGTTCGGAAGGATACGCTTGGAATGGCGTGTACTCAGACTGCAAATTCATGTCTGGGTGGAAATACCATAATGTGATGTGTATCCCTCAGCGAGATAAATAATGTGTAGGGTATCCTGGAAGTGGCTCAGTTCGTGTCTATACTCTTCAAATAAAGTAGGGAACCTGAACATTCAATTTGGATTGACAGACAGACATCTTATGAACGCACCACCATTTCTCTTTATCACAACCCCTAAACACAATGCATGGAATCAGTGTATGAAATAATCCCCGTCCGACCGCCCGAGACGGGTTAGATTTCAGACGGACGGTCTAGATTTACAGCTAGCCAGCCCGATGGTCTGGTAAAAACAATTAGATGTTATATACAATTGAGTCATATCTTTGTGTCTGGTCTGGTTAAATGCATTTTTGACATGTAACATTTTGAAGTTACCAGCCCTGATGTCTGGCTGGGTATTTGGCTTATTTCATACACTAATGGAATGCACGTGCGCAACGCAGTAGCCCCAATGAGTATCATTCTTGATTTTGAGAACTTTCAAGGAGATCGATGAAATTACTGTAGACCATTAACTTTGACAATCATCTTGCATCACACCGTTGTTAGTGTACACGTACACAATCGTACACATGCAAATTTGACGTCATACACCAATCATCTTTCCAGAGCGATTATGGTCATAAGGAAGTACAAGAGCAAAATATTCATTATTATCCTATGGACATTGATTGACTTCGATATATCTCCCAATTCTTTCAATCGTAATAAAAAATGAAGTTCCCCTACATTTTTTAAGAGTATATGTGCAAACGATATGAAACGATTAGATAATAAATGTTATTAAAGGCTTAGAGTGGAATGTAAAACATCGATTGTCATTTTACAGTTGTTAACATCTAATGCTAGACACAATTTCTGACTATAGGGATTGATCGATCGAGAGGATTCCGCGACGCAGCTGTATCTTACAATCCCATGTTGCAGCTGTTTAAGACTATTGCAACCATGTAACGTCACATTACTGTTTCATGCGTCGACTCATTGCTCTCACGTTTGTTCATACACCTGAATACATAGTGCTCATAATTTGGGATGAACTTGGATAAGTTCCTGCAAATTGTAAATTGTTGTCCAAAATCATTCAATGACACCTGATGAAATATGCAGTGGCATTGTTTCCTAGTTTTAACCCCTTATATCCTTATATGTAAAGTCACGTTCCTAAAATGAACATCGTTTGAATCAGAAGAACAAATATTAACAGGTTTCACCGAGTCCATAATGGAGGGACAAGTGTGGGGGACAACTCTCTCATAGGTCACGACCCTCTCAGACATAATCCCGATAGGATACAAGCCATGCTAGAATACATACACCATGTACACAAACATGCCCATCAAAGAAATATAAATAGGCACCGTATCCGCTTTAGAAAATACACTAACTGCCTTTAAAGTCTTTGGTGCTGGTTCACAGAAACCAACAACTTGAAGTGCAATGTATTGGTAAACAGTTCTTACAGTAATATAACTGATTGAAAAGATAAAGATATGTTTGGGTTAACTGACTTAACTTCGCATGGATGTACATACGTTTCATTAATAGATACAACAATGGAATTTGTTGAAGATTAATAATGATGTGAGAAAGAAAGGTATCAGGTCAAAATGAACCGGAAAGCACCGGTACGACCTGCTTGAGATGGAACATTTGATATCAAGTACTTGATTGTTATGGGACTTTGGATAGTCACTGCATTTTGTTGTATTTTTATTCGACTTTTGTTGACGTCACACTCTACTGTTCGTTTTGTAATTTGTAACTCAATGTCAGTCATATACGAGTAAATGTGTATTGGTTCCTTATCTTAACCAGACGCCAGGTGAAGTGACCAGATTCTAATTGATGTTTGGACCACCCAGTACACCAGACGCCAGGTGAATTGACCAGATTCTTATTGATGTTTGATGTTTGCACAACTTTCGTGCTGATGATTGAATTGTCGTGTTGTTCAATCATTGTAGTAAACTGAAACAATATGTCTGCGTAGATACATGATACGTTAGGGTAAGGGGGCTTTTATTTCAGTGAAGCTTTCTTCCTGTGGGGATTTATTTCCGGGTAAGTTTTAACATACGGGGCTAGTATGTACTGGCATTGTCGGCTTTTGCCCGACCACGGAGTGTACAAGTCTTGACCTGGTCAAATGGAATTTGGAAGAGGTTGTAAAGGAAAATAACCACAAAAAACCCCCCAAAAACCCAAATCCCCAAAATAAAACAACAGAAAACAAAAACAAAAAACCAACAATTAATACGAGGTTGTTGTCCAGAAAAAGTACATATTTTAACATGCCATCGATGTGTTGCCTAGGTTTCGTTTCGTTTCGTTGTACCCTTTCCTCCGTGAATAGTCGTTAATGATTGTCACATGTATTTGTGGAGGCAGTCACGTTCAACAAGCAGAAACCATATCACAACACTTCTTGCATACGCTTAAGAAACTCTCTCTCTCTCTCTCTCTCTCTCTCTCGTCACCTTGGGACTTGTGGGAACATGGGATGTGTATATGTCATGTCCACAGAAGCATCAAGAGATGGTAACATGAGGCAATATGAGCCATGCTAGTAGAGCATCCATGTTTGCGTCGTAACCCAAGGAAACTCCATACTTTCACTGAGGAGTCACATAAGCAGAAATAAATATACAACGCAATATTGAGTAATTTCATCGTTGTCCTGTCACCGATTGATGGAAAATGAAAATGAACAAATACGCTCGATGCCAGGAATCCAAATGGGATCTCATCGACATTTGCACAGCCTCCCGCCACGGCACTTCATAATGTCCTGTTATGCAACACTGGTGAAATTGAGATTTATATAATTATTGTCCCCTTGTATATTGAAACTACGTGGATTAAAGTTGTGTGGATGTGGGCTTTTCCTAAAGGCTGTTAGCCCAAGCTGAGTTAACTTTGTATACAGCTGGTATAAACTAACGTATGAACTTTTGGCTGGCCAGTCAGGAAAAAGATGCCATTCTAAGTAGAATTGTCTAATTTTCTTGAAAATTCCATCTTCCATTATATTTTTCACGACCGCCCACTCGTGTCCTTCTACGTCGATTTTCAAAACATCCAGCACTCTCTGAAACAATATACAAGAGAAACATTTTAAAACCTAACATTAGAGAATAGGTGGTGTTATGTGTGAATACATTTGTAGTACATACCAGTGGCTCCATTATTCAACTGATGTTAAATAAAACGACGTGTTGTCGTGACCATATTTGAAGTCGAGTCTACAACAGCACGTGGGGCGTCCAAGAATCGTTTCGCAATATAATAAGAGTTACCTCCCTTGTATACATGGCCATGGAAGGTTGGACAGTTTGAACGGTCCAGGGATGGGACAGTTTCTGGAAGCCTTGTAATACATACAAACACTTTGGCGACAAGAGGTCGCGTTAAGGTGACCTGAATCTTTTCTTATCTACTTGCCTAGTAGTGTTTTCCTACTTACCTGAAAAAAAGTGTCTTCAAAGTGTATTATTAATTCAAGCAATGACAAGGGGCTCTGATAACTAATTTTATATATATTTATTAATCTATTCGTTCGTTCGTTCATTCATTCATTTATTGATCTATTTATTTATTGACGTTATTTGGCCTCTTACCTATTTCATACCTATTATCTGTGGGAACCGATTTCTTGGTAAACTTCTGCGTCCCAATTTCGAAATATCCTATCGCTTCAAATACCTTGCGATAAACTGGCAGTACAAAACAGAGTTACACATATATGAACATTTATATAAATGCATACGCTTTCTGAATCCTGAATTTTTGATGTTCTCATTAGGAAGATGGACAGTGCAGGACCTATATAGGTGCGTGTAATACAACTGAAGTATAATATGTGTGAAATATAGCACGTGCATTAACATCTAACCGAGATAAATTATGTGTGTGAAGTGTGGTGAGTGTGTGTAAAATAACACATTTGATAAATTTAGTGTATATAAGGGCTGTATAATTGTGTAATAGTTGGATATAACGGAGTGAGTGATCAACTTGGGATTAACGCAGCCTCAAACAGTAATCCAGCTGCATCATGTCCTGCCAGCCTACAGTGGGAGGAATGCTACCAAGTGATTTAGGTGTTTGTCGTTTACTAGTTCACTGACGAACATAGGGATATAATCGGGTCGAACCTTGATGCAACTACACGATCACAGCATTCTGGCGTGCCCAAGGGACGCAACTCACACGATAGATCCACTCATGCACGTTCGAAATAATAGAAAAGTATGTCGTTAATCCAAGAGCAGAAGGATTGATGTTTGAACACAATTCTTTGAAGGTTTTCTATGCTATTTACGTGGATAGCCTATGTTGATTCTGATTGGCCAGTCAGAGGGTATCACGGTGTAGGCGTGCTGTCCATTAGTACTTAATAAACTTCATCTACGAGTATCATGGCATCCTTACAATTCTTGTGGCATAGTTAAACTGACAAGGCACAAACACGTCTTTCATCACTATACCAGGAATCAAGTGTAACAACGTCTTCGTTTTGCAATCACTATATGGTTTCAGTTATTACTCCACTCTCCTGCAAGGTGAAAGCATACAGAATATATTTGTGTAAATTTAGTATAGTAATCCTGGATTAATGATTGAAGGAGGTAGAAAGCAAAACATACCAGTCTCAGAAGGCCGTGTCCTGTATGTATAGTATCAACACCAGAAAATGAATATAATTTTATGGTTGAATGTCCATTTATGACAATTTAAGATGTGTAATATTACCTAAATAATTCTGCGAAAAGTCAATATTATTCATGTCACAAAATTCAGCTGTTTTGAACAGCCTTGCCATATACATGCTTCTTGGTATGAAGAAGCGTACTAAACTTTTGAATGTCTAAAATCATTTTGATACCTCCAACACAACTATTGGTGCTCAAGTATTGTTAATGCTTTTTAAAAATTTGTAACATACATGAGAAGGTGGCCTAATGACGGAAATATAGCGAACTGACCTGTCCTGCTCTCCCAAGTACCCGCACCCACAGCAACACTCGTGTTACGGAAATATAGCGAACTGACCTGTCCTGCTCTCCCACTCTCCCAAGTGGCCGCAAGTACCCGCACACCCACAGCAACACTCGTGTTACGGAAATATAGCGAACTGACCTGTCCTGCTCTCCCACTCTCCCAAGTACCCGCACACCCACAGCAACACTCGTGTTACGGAAATATAGCGAACTGACCTGTCCTGCTCTCCCACTCTCCCAAGTACCCGCACACCCACAGCAACACTCGTGTTACGGAAATATAGCGAACTGACCTGTCCTGCTCTCCCACTCTCCCAAGTACCCGCACACCCACAGCAACACTCGTGTTACTGAGAAGAGTAGGCCATTCAAAAGGATATATGAGAACCAATATTTGAGACGAAAAGGATTTTATCAGTTAATGGTTTTAGGTGCTATTTATTGTTGATATTTGTTCAAATAAACCATTTGATGCAAAAACAGAATTACTGTACTGGTATTGATGATTGTAGTCAACAGGACAATGGGAGTTGTGGGCAATATTTGCTATGTGGCAGTGATATTTGTTTTGTAGCAATGTTCCAAATGTTCCACATTGTACATGTGGTATTCAGTGAGTGACAGTGATGTGCTGTGTAGACTTCTGCTGTGTTACACCTTATAGACATCTCCGGGGAGGCTGATAACAGTGCAGCAAGATCAGGAAAGTGCTGCAAGGCGCTTCTTTGAAATCAGTTGCCTTTCTGTAAAATATTTCTACTATGGTTTTCTGAGGTATGTAATTCCAGCTAACTGTTGCCTCTTATCTCCCATTACATCATAAAACCAGAAGACTGATATCGTATGTGATGTTCATTACAGCCCGCATACTCTCTGCCTTGCCCTCTCTTCCAAGCTGCTGCCGAGAGATGAACATAACCGTCATTGTCTCTATTGCTGTAATCACTGCTATTGTATCATATTACCTCTGAATTTGTACTGCCACAATTCTATACTGACATACTGATAAGATTGTATCGATGAGCGTATAGTAAAGCAAATGTCTGTCTTGCAAAGTGGCGATGTCTCTATTTTAAAGCGAAGGTCAAGGTACTGGCTCAACTATAAATTGTAAACTGTCTAATTGTAATTGTAATGTAAAGTGAGTGAGTTGTGAAGTGGTTACAAACATAGTGAACTACTCAGTTTTCAGACTGTATGTGACAAGTGACTGTATAAACTCAGGCGCTCTCTGCCAAAAGTTATTCTCACTGGTGGTATGGGACGGTAGATGGTCGTCACTGCGTAAGTGCCGGCAGCATTTTGTTGTGACATTGCAGGATGTATGAGACTGTTACTACTGGTGATATCTAACTGTATGAACACAGGTTGTACATGATGGTGGAAATACACGATGTATGATACTGTGAATGCAGGTGATATCTAACTGTATGGACACAGGTTGTACATGATGGTGGAAATACACGATGTATGATACTGTGAATGCAGGTGATATCCAACTGTATGAACACAGGTTGTACAGGATGGTGGAAATACACGATGTATGATACTGTGAATGCAGGTGATATCTAACTGTATGAACACAGGTTGTACAGGATGGTGGAAATACACGATGTATGATACTGTGAATGCAGGTGATATCTAACTGTATGGACACAGGTTGTACATGATGGTGGAAATACACGATGTATGATACTGTGAATGCAGGTGATATCCAACTGTATGGACACAGGTTGTACATGATGGTGGAAATACACGATGTATGATACTGTGAATGCAGGTGATATCCAACTGTATGAACACAGGTTGTACATGATGGTGGAAATACACGATGTATGATACTGTGAATGCAGGTGATATCCAACTGTATGAACACAGGTTGTACAGGATGGTGGAAATACACGATGTATGATACTGTGAATGCAGGTGATATCTAACTGTATGAACACAGGTTGTACATGATGGTGGAAATACACGATGTATGATACTGTGAATGCAGGTGATATCAACTGTATGACACAGGTTGTACATGATGGTGGAAATACACGATGTATGATACTGTGAATGCAGGTGATATCTAACTGTATGGACACAGGTTGTACATGATGGTGGAAATACACGATGTATGATACTGTGAATGCAGGTGATATCTAACTGTATGGACACAGGTTGTACATGATGGTGGAAATACACGATGTATGATACTGTGAATGCAGGTGATATCCAACTGTATGAACACAGGTTGTACAGGATGGTGGAAATACACGATGTATGATACTGTGAATGCAGGTGATATTTAACTGTATGAACACAGGTTGTACATGATGGTGGAAATGCACGATGTATGATACTGTGAATGCAGGTGATATCTAACTGTATGAACACAGGTTGTACATGATGGTGGAAATACACGATGTATGATACTGTGAATGCAGGTGATATCCAACTGTGTGAACACAGGTTGTACATGATGGTGGGAAATACACGATGTGTGAGACTGTGTGTGAATACAGTTTGTAACAAAAGGTATAAACACACAGGTGGTATATACTTGTGAATACCGACAGTATGAGTTATGTTACCACAGGTGGTATATGCTTGTGAATACCGACAGTATGAGCTGTGTTACCACAGGTGGTATATACTTCATGAATACCGACAGTATGAGCTGTGTTACCACAGGTGGTATATACTTGTAAATACCGACAGTATGAGCTGTGTTACCACAGGTGGTATATACTTGTGAATACCGACGGTACGAGCTGTGTCACCACAGGTGGTATATACTTGTGAATGGCTGTGAATACCGACAGTATGAGCTGTGTTACCACAGGTGGTATATACTTGTGAATACCGACGGTATGAGCTGTGTTACCACAGGTGGTATATACTTGTAAATACCGACAGTATGAGCTGTGTTACCACAGGTGGTATATACTTGTGAATACCGACAGTATGAGCTGTGTTACCACAGGTGGTATATACTTGTAAATACCGACAGTATGAACTGTGTTACCACAGGTGGTATATACTTGTGAATACCAACAGTACGAGCTGTGTCACCACAGGTGGTATATACTTGTGAATACCGACAGTATGAGCTGTGTTACCACAGGTGGTATATACTTGTGAATACCGACAGTATGAACTGTGTTACCACAGGTGGTATATACTTGTGAATACCGACAGTATGAGCTGTGTTACCACAGGTGGTATATACTTGTGAATACCGACAGTATGACTGACTGACTGACTGAGTTTGGTTTTACGCCGCTGTTAGCAATATTCCAGCAACATCACGGCGGGGACACAAGAAATGGGCTTCACATTGTACCGTCTGGTGTGGGATTCGAACCCGGGTCTTGACGTGACGAGCCAACGCTTTAACCATTGGGGCTACCCCACCGCCTGACCGACAGTATGAGCTGTGTTACCACAGGTGGTATATACTTGTAAATACCGACAGTATGAACTGTGTAACCACAGGTGGTATATACTTGTGAATACCGACAGTACGAGCTGTGTTACCACAGGTGGTATATACTTGTGAATGCCGACAGTATGAGCTGTGTTACCACAGGTGGTATATACTTGTGAATACCAACAGTACGAGCTGTGTCACCACAGGTGGTATATACTTGTAAATACCGACAGTATGAGCTGTGTTACCACAGGTGGTATATACTTGTAAATACCGACAGTATGAGCTGTGTTACCACAGGTGGTATATACTTGTGAATACCGACAGTATGAGCTGTGTTACCACAGGTGGTATATACTTGTGAATACCGACAGTATGAGCTGTGTTACCACAGGTGGTATATACTTGTGAATCGCCGCCGACAGTATGAGCTGTGTTACCACAGGTGGTATATACTTGTGAATGCCGACAGTATGAGCTGTGTTACCACAGGTGGTATATACTTGTGAATACCGACAGTATGAGCTGTGTTACCACAGGTGGTATATACTTGTGAATACCGACAGTATGAGCTGTGTTACCACAGGTGGTATATACTTGTGAATACCGACAGTATGAGCTGTGTTACCACAGGTGGTATATACTTGTGAATACAGGTGGTATGTAACTGCATAAACACAGGCGGTATATGACTGTGGGCATGTAGGTGTTATATGACCGAGTGAATAGCTGGTATATGACCCGTGTAAATACAGGTGATATATGCCTGTAGTTATTGGCGTTATCTTGTTTGAATACAGGTGGTATCTGGGTTTGTTTGAGTACAGGTGGTATCTGGGTTTGTTTGAGTACAGGTGGTATCTGGTTTTGTTTGAATACAGGTGGTATCTGGTTTTGTTTGAATACAGGTGGTATCTGGTTTTGTTTGAATACAGGTGGTATCTGGTTTTGTTTGAATACAGGTGGTATCTGGTTTTGTTTGAGTACAGGTGGTATCTGGTTTTGTTTGAATACAGGTGGTATCTGGTTTTGTTTGAATACAGGTGGTATCTGGTTTTGTTTGAATACAGGTGGTATCTGGTTTTGTTTGAGTACAGGTGGTATCTGGTTTTGTTTGAGTACAGGTGGTATCTGGTTTTGTTTGAATACAGGTGGTATCTGGTTGTTGCGTACATATCTGTGTAAATATAACTTGCATATTCACTTAACGTGTCAGTTCTGCGTGGCGTTAAACAGAAACCGTTACCGTCATTATCTCGCAATAATCAAGTAGTTATAGCCATTGCTGAATGGACTCGTTATGAGCTGCTGGGAGGGGGTTAACGGGGGTTAAGTGGTCTAATTAAACCACTTGATTCGTCTAATATACACCAGTCATAAATTATTGGTAGTTATTTGTTGGCCATAACACAAACATGTAGCTGTATGACCTATTAATTACTCACTCTGCATGAACGTCACAATAACTGTCTACGGCATTTACACAGCTAACTATGCGGGAAAGGAATGCTATAAAGGAATGTTATAAAATAATGTTATAATTGAATGTTATAATGAAATGGTATAATGGAATGTTATGAAGGAATGTTATAAAGGAATATCATAAAGGAATGTTATAAAGGAATTGAATGTGAGTGAGCAGGACAGATGTTTCCTATCGTGTCCAACGGTAGGTATATCACATCCTTATCATGTCACATAGGAAGTGCCATCGTGTTGTTTAACGGAATAATCCACTTGCCTTTAACTATCCATTCATTTATACATACTTTCACTGTATCTATAAGTGGAACTTTAAAGCTGAAATAGCAGTGAAGCAAAACTGCGTTATTCTTGACTGTAGCGGTTTCATCTAGATGTAGTTCCGTGGAGTGATCTCAACATTGTAGGCTGCTAGAAAGTAAATGTTGATAGATCAATACGTACATGTTCGTGTCCCAGCTCTTTCATGATGGTTTCAAGAGTTCTTATTTTCCACAGCTGTGTATTTTTTGACATACATGTCCTTCCTTGCTTCGAAAGTGTCGCTGTCCACCGCGCTCAACCCCATGGCGTGAAACGTCACTCTGTCGCTGCGCCTGTGGTCATCCTTGTGCATGCTGTAACGACGAACGTAGAATGGTCACCAAATATCTTAAACTTCTGAACTGGCACACAATTTCTTTATTGACAAACATTATAAATAACAACTTTTTTATTTCGTGAGTGCGACGTATCGACACAGATTCTTGTACCGTGTCAAGCTAGGAACCGTCGCACTCAAGAAATAAAAAGCCGCTATCCATGAAGTTTGTCAATGTTATACTTCCCAACTTCTAAGATGCCCCTCAAAGTCAAAGTTTCTTTCCCAAATTAATAAAATGAAAGACGCATTCCACGTCATTCATTTGTTAAACAAATATGCACTCGCTCCACGACTGGCTCTCGTCATGGCGTCAAACATCTATGATGGAGGGGTAGGTTAGCCTAGTTGTTAAAGCGTTCGCTAGTCACGCATAAGGCCCAGGTTTGGTTCCCCATGTCTGCTTTGTGTCAAGGTCCATTCTACGCTGTATTTCGGTTTAACATGTACGCATCAACCAAATCCAATGTACGAATGAACGAAGCACATGTGACGCATGTGGTCTCACCTTAGGCAAGTGAGTTTGTTCAAAATTGCCTCTGTCCACCCAGCAGTAAAATTGGGTACCTGGTATGATACGATGCTAGTCTGAATTTGAACCTTGAGCGCCTGACAGGCGACCGGTTGTATTCTCCACATGGAGTGTTCTGTACTCGTTGACCAGGGGTAATATGTCAGCGCTTTGAGCATGCAATGTGCATGGATAAACGCGCAATATAAATGGACTATTATTATTATTATTATTACAGTGTCTGTCGGAACGTCATTGGTTATGACCCCGATACTAGGGTGTGGTCCCCACACTGTAAGTCCCATCCATCTCTGACCTCGATACTGGGGTGTGGTCCCCACGCTGTAAGTCCCTCCATCTCTGACCCCGATACTGGGGTGTGGTCTCCACACTGTAAGTCCCCTCCATCTCTGACCCGATACTAGGGTGTGTTCCCCACACACTGTAAGTCCCATCCATCTCTGACCCGATACTATGGTGTGGTCCCCACACTGAAAGTCCCATCCATCTCTGACCCCCGATACTGGGGTGTGGTCCCCACACTGTAAGTCCCATCCGTCTCTGACCCCGATACTAGGGTGTGGTCCCCACACTGTAAGTCCCATCCGTCTCTGACCCCGATACTATGGTGTGGTCCCCACACTGTATGTCCCCCTCCATCTCTGACCCCGATACTAGGGTGTGGTCCCAACACTGTAAGTCCCATCCATCTCTGACCCCGATACTAGGGTGTGGTCCCCACACTGTAATTCCCCTCTCCGTCTCTGACCCCGATACTAGGGTGTGGTCCCCCACACTGTAAGTCCCCTCCATCTCTGACCCCAATACTAGGGTGTGGTCCCCACACTGTAAGTCCCATCCATCTCTGACCCCGATACTAGGGTGTAGTCCCCATACTGTAAGTCCCATCCATCTCTGACCCTGATACTAGGGTGTGGTCCCCACACTGAAAGTCCCATCCATCTCTGACCCCGATACTAGGGTGTGGTCCCCCACACTGTAAGAAGTCCCATCCATCTCTGACCCTGATACTAGGGTGTGGTCCCCACACTGAAAGTCCCATCCATCTCTGACCCCGATACTATGGTGTGGTCCCCACACTGTAAGTCCCATCCATCTCTGACCCCCGATACTGGGGTGTGGTCCCCACACTGTAAGTCCCATCCATCTCTGACCCCGATACTATGGTGTGGTCCCCACACTGTAAGTCCCATCCATCTCTGACCCTGATACTAGGGTGTGGTCCCCCACACTGAAAGTCCCATCCATCTCTGACCCCCGATACTATGGTGTGCGGGTCCCCACACTGTAAGTCCCATCCATCTCTGACCCTGATACTGGGGTGTGTGGTCCCCACACTCCAGCCAAAGTCCCATCCATCTCTGACCCCGATACTATGGTGTGGTCCCCACACTGTAAGTCCCATCCATCTCTGACCCTGATACTAGGGTGTGGTCCCCTCACTGTAAGTCCCATCCGTCTCTGACCCCGATACTAGGGTGTGGTCCCCTCACTGTAAGTCCCATCCAGTCCCGGTGTACGTATGGAGCACTACTCCCAGTTTGACTACTCATGAACATAAACATATAATGGAGCACCCCTACACTTAATAATAATGCCTACTGTACCTGTATAGGGGAGTACTCCCCAGTTTGTCTACTCTTTGAAATAAGGGAGACTCCCAGGGCCTACCTGTCATGATTAGAAACCAAGTGAATCGGGGATCTTGTGATCATTCATTGTTTGTCTTTGATATTTGGTGATAACTTTGTAAACTTACAGTACAGGTTGTTTGTTTTGAAAATTGGACATAATCCCTCCAACTTCCATTCAAACTATTAACTGTGAAACGCAAAGATATTCTAAATCATTTTTACCAGGTCATTATAACGAAGTCGTTATTCACTACCTTTTTTCATGTCGGAACTATCAAAGTTGAAGCACTACGGTGTATTTTTATATTCAACAATACGATGTTAGAACTACTCTATACGGTAACGGCGCATTGAATAACTCAACAAATAGTGACATTCTCAACTCATTACATCAGTTCATGTCTAAAAGTAACCGCTTCCAGTGATTATCATATCTACATATACATGTATACTCAATGAAAGACAAGTTTTATATAACGTGATTCTCTGAGGCAGCTCATTTCGTTTCTACACATAACCAACACCATAGCAAACATATTTATTATTTATCATTTATCTGTTATTTTGTCTCAGTATTATTCTTTTGTCAAATTATTCCAATTATGTATCCAGGTATTGGAACAATGTACTGGAGTGGCGTTTATATGGTTGAGTTGAGTTGAGTTGGGTTTTACGTCACATCGGCATTATTCCAGCCATATAGTGACGAGATCAAGTCTGAATTAATACACCTTGTAAGTACAAAGTCCAAATGAGTTTTATTATAAAAGTATAGCTTGTTCGCCTATCCAGGCTTTTCTGCTTTGACGGAATAAATATATGTTTAAACCATATTAAAGTACCAGAGATTCATTGAGCTGTCAACGGCGGACCCATCACAGTGTTTACAAAGTCCGTGTCGCTAGTGCTGCCCATAGTTTAAAATATTACACAACACAATAACTTCTTTAATTCACTTACTATGTAGTGTATATGATATAAAACTCAGATATGTAACTCAGTATATGTGTATGCTTGAACTCTTCCACAGCAATGACCTATGTAATTAGCTGAATAAATATTGTATGAACCTGGTACAGCTATAATTGTTTACAGGTGTTGGAACAGTCTTCCTGATGGAGGAGAGCTAGTAATTACAACCACTCGACTGGAACAGGTTGTGTATTGGACGGGTAGTCAAACTGGGAGTAGTCATACTGGGAATGAACCCACAACTGTGTGGGATAGTTATATGCTGACAACTGTCAGAGATATAATCCTTAAGACTTCAGAACAAAATTAGTTTATGCCCGATCAGAAGGGTTTCAAATAAGGCGCACACTGTCTTTAAAGAGGATTTTTAAAACATGGATGTGCTTTCGAATTAATAGATAATGCACATTTAATCAAATCCAATTTCATGCATGTAAAATGTAAACCGGGCACATGAAAACCAGTCAGAACTGTGTACTGTCGATATCGGAACATTATCTAAGCTTCATCGAGACTGTCTTGAATGTCTAGAACGGAACCAGTTTGATGGTGAGATGACATTAGACGGTGGTATATCCACTTAAACGAATGACAACATTAACAGCTGTTACGGACACGTGTGCTTGTGTTCTTCAGTTACAGAAACAATAACAAAACTCCGAGACATTACAAAAGTATATGACTAATTCATGGCAATATATTAACCAATGTTTTTGGCATTTTGGATCACATTATATATAATTCTTGCAATTGGAATATAATGAATTTACCTCGGATCAAATGAGTGCACTTCACATCAATCTTTCCCATTGCATCGTCAAAACTGAAATCGTTTTGCAATTCTGAAATAGAAACACATTAATATTTACAGCAAAACAAAACTTTGTCAGCATTCACCAATATTATGACATAAATGCCGACGAGACATCATATTGTGAACAGCCCGCGTCACAATTGGTGGCAGTCAGTCACGGACATTTCTGTAATTCGAGCAGCAACTATCGAAGTCACAGTGGCCGTGCTTGTTTACTCTCCACATACACATACCTGATCTAACGTATTTATAACCTGATCTTACAAAATTCAAACTTCTCATGAGTTTAAATATAGACCATTTTCCTCAGAAGGGCCTCGCTCCAGTAAGCGATAACAACGCTATGACAATCGTAACCAACGTTGACTTATGGTGTTATCATCAGCATTAATGGAACGGGACACAAACCTGTAATAGGTAGTACATTCTGGAGAATAATATATTGCCACCTGTGTACTGAACGATCTAAAATCACCCGTATGAATCCTCTTGGTTTGTTGGATATTTCGTTTGTGTTTCAATGTTTCTGTTTACGGATGTTTGGGTTTCTACAGCCTTTTGAACCTTTGACTTCTTTACAGAGATTGGGAAGATGTAATTAACAAAAAACATTGTTTTGCTGGAAACATATATTATTTGTTCTATTTCTTAATCAGTTTGGGGCGGTGGGGTAGCCCAGTGGTAGGTACGCTCGTCACGCCGAATACCCGGGTACAATGTGTGAAGCCCATTTCTGGTGTCCCCGCCGTGATATTGCTGGAATATTGCTAAAAGCGGCGCAAAACTACACTCACTCTCTCCTTATTTAATCAGTTTATTGTACAACAGGATCCATTTTGTAAGAGTTGTTTTCTTATAAAGGTTAGTTCATAAGGAGGAGCTGCTGGCTTGGCCTACTTGCCATTAAAAATACACTTGATTCAACGTACTTCGAAGCCTCTTTCTCGTGAACTCCAATTATGTTAAGCTATCATGTTGCAGTTATGACTGCTCTAACAACACAGAGACTGTGGACCAGTTTACACATGTAAACAACCACGTTGGCTGGACTAAGAAATGAGCGCAGGTCCTGGAGCTGGGGTTTGCTACAGCTGAATGTATGTATGGATCGCTCAGCATCAAAGACGTCGTCTTGAAGAAATAGGCAGATGCACTGGTGTGCTTGAAATATATAAACAATTATGATTGCAACTAATGTGTAACACATTAATTACAAATGTGTGCAATATTTTACAACGTCTTTCTTGCCACGTGTCCAACGTGACATGTTATATATGTTACGCACAGGAGAATGTATATTTAATACCTTATGGTAATAAGTACATGAATTGAATCCAAAGGTGCATGCACTTACAGGCTTTGTGAGTAAAACACCTCATTTGGCAATGGAATAGGTTTAGTTTTAGGTTATCAGCTCTTAAATGGAAATGAAAATAATTGTATTATGTTCGAATTTTTAATAACAGATAAAACGCTGTTAATTAGGATCCTAGTTGGTAACGAAATCTCACAGGGTATACATATATAGAGAGCGACGTTTCGGTGTAGATTCTTGCACCGTTATCATGTTAAGAGTGACTACAACCAAGTGATGAAAACTATATATACATAGGATGTTCTGACAGTTTGACAAAGTTATAGTATCCACCAAGAATCAGGATTTCACCTAAAGATAAGTTCAGGAAGCCATCGAAATCCGCCTCCGCAAAACCTTTGATCAAGTGACCAATGTTACCCATTACTACATACCATCGGACCCGTGAAGGTCCGGGTTAGAATTGATCTTCAGTAACCCATGCATACTTGTCTGCCATGAACATCCGGGTTAGAATTGATCTTCAGTAACCCATGCTTGTCTGCCATGAACATCCGGGTTAGAATTGATCTTCAGTAACCCATGCTTATCTGCCATGAACATCCGGGTTAGAATTGATCTTCAGTAACCCATGCTTGTCGTAAGAGGCGACTAACGGGATCGGGTGGTCAGGCTCGCTGACTTGGTTGACACATGTCATTGGTTCCCAATTGTGCAGATCGATGCTCATGATTTTGATCACTGGATTGTCTGGTCCAGACTCGATTATTTACAGACCGCCGCCATATAGCTGGAATATAGCTGGAGTGCGGTGTAAAACTAAACTCACTCACTCACAAGATACAATGAATCTGTATGGATTATTAACAATTTAAATCTCTATTTAATGTTGAACAAGACTTGTCCTGTGACCTTCCATATCAAAGGAAAGTTATAGCTATGTTCCGCTGTAACAACTTTAGACAAGCCGTGGAAACCGGTCGTCACACAAATACTACCTATGATCAACGTCTCTGTCTCTAAATAAGGAACTAAGTGTTTCACAACCCCACCAGACCCACCTCCAACAACAATTGAAACCTTTGTGCGTTTAATTACTTGCAATAACAACATAAATTATCTAAAACCATTAACTACATTCCTCTCCACTGTATTAAAACTAAGAATTAAACCCACTACTACAACTAATTGACCCTGTATTCCAATCGTTATCCTATATCCAGCATGTATGTATTCTTTATATTTGCACTATGTTGTATTATGGGCCAATGGCCTACATTACTGAAAAATAAAATGTCTGCATGTCTGCATGTCTGTATGGATATGTTTGCTGTTGTATAACGCCGCACTCGACAGTATTCCAACTCTATGGCGTCGGTCTGTATATGAACGAGTCTGGACCAGACATGATAGGCATGGGATGCTCAAGACCAATTCTAACCCAGATCTTCTCGGGTCTGGAAAATCAGTAGCTGCATGTATGGCGGTTATCTTCAAACTAGAGAACGAGCGAATGAACGAACCAACGAACGCAATCTTAGGGCATACTTGGCTACCACACACGTATTAATCAGCCATGCAGCAGACATGTGTTTATGCGGTCAGTGGTGGCTGTTCCATACTCTTGCCATCCTGCCTGTGGAGGAGGCAGTTACGTCACACACCACATCCGGGACAAAAACTCTGGTAACGCATCGGGTTTTCATCAGCAGGAAAACAAAGATGCCTTTGTTACAAACGCCTCTATTGACATTTTGAGGTGTCAAATGTGGACTGTGTATTTGTTAACGTCCAGTAATACATCTGATAGCACTGGCGACATGGCAAAGATGTCAGTTGTGAGTTTAAGCTTTATTTTGACTACATCCTGTTTTGTCTTAAATGCTCTCCAGTCCGATATGGCTAGAAGTGTAACAGAGGGTTTTAGTATTCAATCCAGCTAATTCACTACCAAACCTCTGTGTTGCATATTGCCCGGGCCAGAGGAGTGAATGAGTCAGTAAGTACCTAAGTATGGTTTTACTCTGATGCAGGCAATATTCCAGCAATATCAATATCCTTGCAGGGAACCGAACCCGGGCCATCCACGTCACCAGCAAACGCTTTACCTACTAGATGATGTTATAATGCTCCACTTTATGTCACACCTTATATCCAGCACGGGCTGTGCATCTGGGGATAAAGGCAAGGTTAATGTTTATGCCATGAGGTGTGTTCAATATACTAACCCAAACGAATACACAAGGCACGGTGGTTTCACGGCGTAAGGTTGATCTTGACACAAATGCCAATTCCCCACCGCTGTCAGGCTCTTACACTTGTACTCTACAGGTGACACGAAGCTCCTGTCGAAGAATTACATACATGCATACATATATAAGATTATTATGATCAAAACACATAGTTCATAATTCATTGTCGTGTGATTATTTCAGGAACTTCTTATATATGTACTACTGTACGCTCGGTATTCTCATCACTTTCTTTATATATTTATACTGAACAGCAAAAGAAACGTCACCATGGAGAGATATGTTAGAACCTTTATTTTTCCAAATACTTTCAATAAACTTTGAGACATAGGAAGAAGTAAAACTTGGCAAGAATGATGATCAAGGTTGGAATGAAAATGTCAGATGTTCTTAATGAGAAACAACACTCTGGCCATCAGAATTCAGTAGCTTGTGTGTCCGCCATGTGCATTGATAACTGCCGTACAACGTCGGTATGTGGAACGGATGAGGCGATTGATAAAGGCCATAGGCACTTGACCCCACACTCTGATGAACAACTGATGCATTTCGAGTTGCAGTTGTCGGTCTTGGCCGCACGTCATTCAGCCGTCGTTGAATCTCGTCCCACAGGTGCTCAGTGGGGTTCAAATCGGGACTGAAGGAAGGCCACTGCATGGTTCTGATGCCATTATGCTGGAGGAAGTCTCTTGCTGCTCTCGCAGTGTGGGCATGTGGGCATGGACGTCATCATGCTGAAACTCGTGATTGCGGCGACGTTGTGCCAAATGAGGTATGACGCGTGGTCTCAAGACTTGATCAATGTACCGAGCGGCTGTGACACCATTGCCTCTCCCTGGACTGATGTTCTGGAATATCACAGGCTCAACTCTCTGTGCAAGGCTACTTCCACCCCAAACTACGAGTCTCCCTCAACAACACAAGCATCTGAATAACGATCCCCACGGCGTCGCCAGACTGTCACTCCGTAATGCGTTTGGGTGATCGGTTCTTACACTCACCTGCTCACCAAATGACATGTTTCTTAACGAGTCAAAGTTACAGTTAACTTTCTTTGACAACAAATACGGAGATATTTCAATGACACAGTTTCATGCAATTTTACTTCAGGTGGCGTTTCTTTTGAAGTTCAGTATATATTGACAATGAGCAGGTATTCGTCATGGTTATTGGGAGGAATATTCAGCGAAATTATATGCTCTTTCTTCACCATGACGTCTTTGCTCGGTTCAAGTTTTACTCAAATGCATCTCTACTTCGATCTTGAAATATATCCATGCTGTTCAATGACTAAAGGTACCTATCTGTATGCGCATCCCCTACATGCGATAAAAGCATATTTTGATCGAATTATATCGAATAACAATGAGCAAGTTTGCACATATGCCAGTGCCGATGTGCTGAACAACTTTAGTTTGCTTCACAGCAGAGTGCTTTATATGTTCGCTTAGATAGATGGAAACTGAAATCCAGTCATTTGGTATAAAAGTCAATACCATATATATGCGCGTAATGATATTAGGGACCTAAGAACTGGGGAACATATTTCAGCTGTGTGCATATCGAAGAGACCATGTTTGTACAGATTTCACCTGTGCACAACTTATCAAATATTATAAGGGCGGGTTACCAAGTGCGTGAAGACCTTGCTAAATCCTCAAGAGCCTTGCTATCTCCCCACTCACCCCTGCTGTCTCCCATTCACTCCAGCAATCCTCCACTCACTCCTGCCATCTCGCACTCACTCCTGCTGTCTCCCACTCACTCCTTCTGCCATCTCCCACTCTCCTACCCCACACTCCTGCTCCCACTCCTCTCCCCTCCCACTCACTCCTGCTATGTCCCACTCCACTCATGTAAGCCTGCCATCTCCCACATACTTCTGCCATCTCCCACTCACCCTGCTGTCTCCCATATTGGATATTTCATCATCATGATCGATCATCATGATCTCATCATCATAACAATCTTTCCTATCATATAGATAATAAAATAAATCATGGATCAATAAATAAATAGATAGTCGAACAAATAAATAATGGGATGTCTCTCATCATGAAACGTCATCTGTCATGACGATAAATAAATAATGACGATAATAAAATAATGGCGATAATAAAAGCATCATCGCCGTCATCTGACTCAGCAATATAAAATGGATAATATAGATCTTTGTGTTTGGCCGTGGTCATTGCAGTTTGTTATTGATTCGTTTTGGCTGGTTTGATCGTGGGTTGTTATGACCGAGGAGAGATAGATGCGTTCAGTGGGACGTCTCGTTTCATGATAGACAGAGTTCGTATGATTAGTTAAGAGTTATGATTGTGGAGTCATTATGACAAGTTAGGATGATGTCGGTTGAGTTACCAGTGGGAGGCCATCGCTTGCCACCGTTCTGTATTTGACGTTCCGTTGGATTTGTTACTGACCTGGTCGTTTCCACCTTCAGCCGAATCCGACATGGACCTGGAACAATGGAGGAAGTACTAGCTGGGTGGGTGAGGCGAACTTCAATGAGCAACAGAGTTGGGTTTGGGTTGGGGATGGGTGAGAGGAGGCATATGGCGGTGGAGGTCAGCGACACTTGGTAATGTGGGAGAATGGAAGGCAGAGAGTCTTCACATGAAATCTTAACCTGTCCTGTTATTTTTGATTCAGGTATGTGATTATCGTGATTTATGGATATGGATCAGATAGTGATGTCATGAGAGTGACCTTGCCAATAGTGGCACCATCACAAAATTACACAGATGGCAGAGACAATTGTCATCTGAGAAATAAACTTGGGATATGTAAAGAGTCAAAGATACAGATGGTATCGAGGACGATCACGGGTCAGTGGCCGATCCATTTAAACTTCTTAAAGGCCGTTGTTGAGCAATCGTCTTGGTTGATGTAATCCTGGTGGAGGAACATTCAACAAGAGTCCTGGTTCTGGGTTCTGGAGAGGGTTCTGTTTCTGTTATTGCTTCACAGAGTCGAACTTTCAGCACGAACAAAGTGGAACTGACGAGAATGGGAGGGACTGCATGTTGAAATCTATGGGGTGGGATCCAGCTCATCGCTCGTCACTGACACCTTGAGATGTTCTTTTGGGTCATATCTGTAATGCATTGATCTCATTATGGAAACAGATGCGCTGAAGAGCTGCACTTAAGAGATGCGTACAGGATTTTAACACAGACCATGTCTTAAGGCTGCTGTGTACATCGATGAGCATTATAGAAGCCGTTGGGATGGATGACCGCTATATATAATAATACTCATGACTGCCAATGATGAACGTCACTTACTTTTCTTATGTATGCTTAGCCTTAGCTAGCTAGCCTTGTATGCTTGTAGATGTAAAAGTGAAAAGTAAAATTCTCTGTAATATATAATACTTCGTCGATACCATAATACCAACATCTTCAAAGTCCAATCCAATATACAATAACCCACATTTATTTAATTAAAATGGTGAAATTATTGAAAATGAACTATAGTAGAATTGGACATTAAACTCTTATCACTTCTCAAAGGCCAATTAATATCTCCACAGTATACAAGTATGGATTATCAGACGGAGGATCGAGCTTCCTAGGCACACACTTTAATCATTGACATCCGCCCACAAAACACACACACAGACCACAGGTTGAAACCAGGGGTAATTTTGTCACAAGATCTACTTATGCCTTTGCAGAAATACATCGACAGTCTCGTTTGTTGGAGAGACAGCCACCAGGAACTCAAATGTGAAACAAAACACAGCGTGTATACATGTTTACAAGTAGGAAGAAGAAAAATATACAGAGCAGGCCTCACAAAGGCACTTGAACTACTATACACAAACTCCTGGCGACTCCAGTGGTATCAGCCAATCACACGCCTTGGAACAGCTTGAACCCACCCAACCCTGAACTTGTTTTGACCTCTGCAATTCTTCAAAAGTTGAGTCTTCGTATTTGCGTTGAAATGTGCACTTAGGTATTGTTTGATAGAGACAAAAGATACGTTTACGCACTGTTCAGGCAAATCTGCTTACTTCATATGTACATGAAGAAGGTCTTAACAAACCCATTGTATAGAAGATTACTGTTATTTCGTGTTGACGGATACTATGGCTGCTCGGTATTACAATCAAAGAGATATAGCACATAACAGGCACCAGAGGAACAGAGATGATAATGACGACTTTACACAGAATATAAAGCTAAAACGACGTTTATTCACCGATGGTGGTTTATAGTAAATCTCCGATCAAGACGTAGAACATGCTGAGACCATGGGTGATGTAACTTTGGACGAATCAGAATGTTGTATCAGGAGACGTTACAATGGCGGAACGAATAGGGACCTTATGAAGATACCGTCAACACTAGCAGAAGTGTTGCAGGTTTCAAAGTCGAAATCGAACTCATCACTCGTCACAACAACAGCAGAATACTGTTTGTGTGTGGTCATCTGTAGCGTGCATTTGATCTCATTATGGGAACGAAGATGCGCTGAAAGTGCACTTCTAAAAACACATACTTACAGATTGTGCAATACGCCATTGCCTTAAGCTGCCTGTGCTTGTCGACGGAGTCGCATTAAAGAAGTGTTTGGATGGACAACATGTAGTAATAAATCTCAATACAAACTGGGTCGTTATATTACCGGACGGCTTCAGGGTCAGTCAATGTACACAATATTTTTGCATTGTTTGATAAAACTTGATGAGTGTTGAAAATGTAATAAATCGGACATTAATCTCTTATCCTTTCAAATGACCAGTGTATCACTGCGGTATACATGTGGGAGATCCGCCCTGCGTTTCACATAAACTACAGGACCATGTAATTTATATTGTAGAATAACAAACCCGCAAAGAGTCTGGGTCCCTATTCTCGAAACGTTCGTAGACCTAAGGATTATTAGCTTTGATCGTAGCCAATGTGTTAAGAATTTGTTTAAGAGGGGACTACAGTAAGTTTCGTCCGAACGTTTCGAGAATAGACAGATTGGTCTACTGTCTTGACTCTAAATGCTAAAAATGTGACATGGTCCCGTGGTTAGAGACTGCTTGATAAGTACCTAAACACCATGTCCCTGTTGATGCAGCCAGGACCGATTGTTCTGCTTTGTGTCAAGTCGGCCATATATGCCATAAATTGACAACTACGTTGCCACATGGACAGGCCTTTAAACAACAACACGGGCAGTTATTAGCGGAGCTGTCGGAAATTTCTGATTACAAACGTCTTTCTTCCTGTAGCACAGTTTACTGCGTCACTTTCTTCAGGAAGAATTGTTTTAGAAGAGCGAGGTTCACACAGCCACATATCCTTCGCCATGATCTTGTTTGTCACGCCCTAGACTAACGTAGTCTCTCAATATATATAATTTTGGGTGCTTAACATATAAGAAGCCATTTAAATTGAAATGCCCCAGGGGAGACCAGAGATCCTGTACCTGGGAAATCTAGACTTAGGGCTTTAGCGATAAGAAGGAGGGGCTAGGCTGTAGGAAAATAATAAGTTTCAGGGGACTGTGAGACAGACTAGCCACGCCCTTCAACCTGCAGGCAGGGGAGTCTAAGACCATGGTGTTGAAGCACTTGGCACCTACTGCAGTATGAGAAATGCTGACGTATTTCCTACAGCATTTTGATAACACCAATGAATACGGATAATAGATCGGCCATTTTGGTTAATATTGTACGGAGACTTGCATGTTGTATGTGCACAACAATTATATATTTAGTTTCGGAAACCACATCTTGCAATAACGATTTTTCTTACAGACAATTTCAATGTTTCAACAGCGAAGCATGATTCCTACAGTTTTATTCTCAAGTCACCCGGATATCTGATGGTCATTCCCCAATTTTAAGAAACAGCCGTCCGTGTTCTCGTTGGATGGATCTGAAGATATTCCATTTCGTTGATTTCAGGACAGTTCTAAACTGGATTCCCTTATAATAAAATGCTTTGACTAAAACAGGTTAAAGAACCGCCCACACATATATCAGCGTTATAATTATTTTGTCAAGAAACCAAGAGAAGCATCAAGACGATGTATCCTGGAGTAGAAGGTAACCCGCACCTCTTTGTTGCCTCCAAACGATTTCAATTACTTTGTTGCAACTAATCACCACAACACGTCAATTTATGGCAGATAAAAGGACGTCTCGGGGCTCAACATCAGACCGGTAAGAAACACTTTGTCAGGAGTGACACATCTAGGTCTCATAGCGAGTCATCAGCATATATCATGCTGTTACATTGAATACTGTCAATGTTATCAGTGAAATTAAGTTCTGGAAACTTGTAATTAGTATCCCAAGGGCTACATCAGGTTAATACCTACTCAGTCCCGAATAGATTAATCCCAGAATATAACATCTGGGCGAGGAACAACACATTTACATGCCAGATTCAAGGTTTGTGAGAGTCAATGTTTCATTACAAAACGATATTTGTAATACCACACTGAAACTCGACAATAGCGGTAGGAACATGTATCAAGTAGGGGGTATGATTCCTTTCAGGTATCCATCAATGTCAATCCTGCACCACTCCAGTCCCCAAGATCCCAAGCTAATCCTGGTTAATGCACACTCCTCCACTTTCTATAACTATCGCGAAACCATAAACTATACCTCTCAGCTGATGTGAGTGAGTTTAGTTTACGCCACTTACTCAGTAATATTCAAGCTATATGGCGGCGGTCTGTAAATAATCGAGTCTGGACAGACAAGTCAGTGATCGACAGCATGGGCATCGATCACACGCAATTGGATACGATGACATGTCAACCAAGTCAACTGAGTGACCCGCCGATCCGTTAGTCGCCTTTTTATGACAGAGCATGGGTTACTGGGGACCAATTCTAACCCGGACCTTCACGGGTTACACTATGTAGGGGTCATGACACCAAGAATTCAACTTTATCCCAGTCATCTTTGAACCAATGTTTGTACACCACTACACGGGGAGATATTACTGTTTACAGCCTTTGTGCAGGGGTAAGTGGTGATTAAATGGTTGGAATTTAACAACAGTTCCGTCAACGTTCCACAGCATAAAACTAACCCGCAGAGCCCAGCAGTTTACCTCACTTACTGTGTGTTGGACTCAATATACGTACTTCACTGAGGATACGACAAATGCATATAACGTACTTACAATAGATATGTTACTATGAAGTGGGAACCGTGTTCCTTAACTGCAGTGTATTGTATTGTAGTTGGTGTTGCGCTTGCTGGTCATGTATTCAGGCCATGTATATTTGACTTTGAGTCACATAAATTGCATGCATTGAATAAGAACGTGTGCTTGCATTTCCAATCGGTATAAATGTTGTTTGATGTGGAATATCTTAATGTACTAATTTAGCGACAATAGGGGAATCTTGTTGTGTTGCTGGCCACTAGTCATAGCATGTAAAACGGGCGGTGAGGTAGCCAGTGGTTAAAGCGTTCCTCGTCACGCCGAGACCCCGGGTTCGATTCCCCACATGGGCACAATGTGTAGAAGCCCGTCTGGTGTCCCCGCCGTGATATTGCTGAGCAATACGTAACCCCATA